>NC_030816.1:78251212-78560337 GCF_001704415.2 Capra hircus
TGGTGGGGGAAAAAAAAAAAAAGGTGCTCTATATTGAGTGAAACTTTCACAGCAGTTTTCTCATAAAAGAGAAATTCAGGCTTTCAAGTAACATTTTCTGCAAAAGTATATTCAGTTTAATCTAAAAACCGTATTAGTCTTTTCTGTAGAGATTCTCATAAAACCGATTCCAAGAAAAATCCCTTCCAAACCTAAGATCTTCCAAAATTCACATGACCTAAATATACAGCTGAATACTGAAAACTCTGATATAGTCACGGTTACTTGAACCTGCAGACACGTGGCACCATTCAGGCAGTGAGGGGGAAAGTCAGTCACCTTCGGGCTGGCAGGTTGAATTCTCAAGGAAGTGCAAGGTCTGTATAATAGGTATACTGGAGTGGAGTGTGACTCCCCTGGTGTCTCAGACAGTAAAGCGTCTGACTACAATGCGGGAGACCGGGGTTCAATCCCTGGGTTGGGAAGATCTTCTGGAGAAGGAAATGGCAACCCACTCCAGTATTCTTACCTGGGAAATCCTGTGGGTTGAGGAGCCTGGTAAGTTACAGTCCATGGGGTCACAAAGAGTCAGACACAACTGAGTGACTTCACTTGGAGTGTGTAGCCTATCCCTTCTCCATCAGTTCTTCCCAACCCAGGTATCGAACCACGGTCTTCTGCATTGCAGGCAGACTCTTTACCAAATGAGCTATCAGGGAAGCCCCTTAAACCCTATATTAACACACGAACCTCACCAGTTAACCAAAAGTGTTTATGAAATAAAGAGTTGGTGATTCACCCTTTTCTGTATGAGGCCCAGGAGTCCCTGTGCTCCCTTGAATCACTGATGCAATAGCACAAAAGGCATCAATAATTGGTTACTTTAATACTAAAGAACATGAGTTTCCTAGTAATTTTATGCAAAGAGTGTACAAAACTAAAATAAACCAGAAAAGTCACTGACAATGAGTCTAAGTGAAATTTCACACTTTTACCAACAAACTTGTCCTTCCTCAATTTTCATATTATTTTCCTAGTCTCCCCAGGCTTTAAAACTTGGAGTCGTTTTAGCTTCAAATATTTTGTGTCCTATATCAAGCGCTCCACATACCTTTCCCTTGCTAACTGTGTGAGTGCATGCCAAGTCGCTTCAGCTGTGTCCTACTCTTTGTGATCCTATGGACTGTAGCCCTCCAGGCTCCTCTGTCCATGGGATTCTCCAGGCAAGAATACTGGAGTGGGTTGCCATGCCCTCCTCCAGGGCATCTTCCCAACCCAGGGATCAAACCCACATCCATTACACCTCCTACATTGGCAGGCTGGTTCTCTATGATTTCCCTTGGCTTCCCTTCTCTACAACTTCTGGGCTTCCCTTATGGCTCATCTGGTAAAGAATCTGCCTGCAATGCAGGAGACCTGGACTCGATCCCTGGGCTGGGAAGATCTCCTGGAGAAGGGAAAGGAAGCTGGTGGCTCAGAGCTTAAAGCGTCTGCCTGCAATGCGGGAGACTTGGGTTCGATCCCTGGGTCAGGAAGATCTGGAGAAGGGAAAGGCTACCCACTCTAGTGAATCTGGCCTGGAGAATTCCATGGACTGTATAGCCCAGGGGGTCACAAAGAGCTGGACACAACTGAGCAACTTTCACTCACTTCTCTGTGACTCACGCCCCCTGGAGAGCCCCACTTATCGTGTAGTGTGTCCTAAATTTTTAGTTTCCCCTCCAGTTTAGGAGTTCACGTTTCAACAACTGCATTTTGTCACCATCTCCTAACTGACCCTCTGAAAGCTCCTTTATTCTCCAATATAGCCCCTATATTGCCCCTATATCATCCTATAGGCTATATATATCATCCTATATTGCCCCTATATCATCAGAGCCCCTATATTGCTCCAATATAGCCCCTATATCATCTTCCCCAGACTGAAGATGAAGCCCAGTGTGGGGAAGATTAAAAGTGATGATGGTTTGGGGAGAGATTTTATTTTTAAAAAAGAAAAAAAAAAGAGGGAAAACAAAGAAAAGCTACTTAAAATAGAATATGGTTTTGGCTATGGCTTGACTCATGGGCTTTCAATGCTTTTTCCCCCTTTTGTTGAAAATAACATTTTCTTCTTCTTCTTTTTTAAAGAAAATCATTGTATGTTTAATTTACCTTTTTTGTCTATTGGTCTCCTCTTTGCCATGACCCCTCTTTCCCCTCCCCCTTTTCCCAATGAAAGCCATGTTAAATCAATCACTGGATTGACTGCTTCATCTTTTTATTTTTAATGGAGGGTATGCCACAATTGTAAAGCAATAAGATTTGAGGTAAACAAGATGAAAATTTTGCTTTTTGCTAAACGGTAGCAAGTTGAACCTGGAGAATCCCAGGGATGGGGGAGCCTGGTGGGCTGCCGTCTATGGGGTGGCACAGAGTCGGACATGACTGAAGTGACTTAGCAGCAGCAGCAAGTTGAACAGTAATCAAAAAATGGAGAAGGTGTTAGTTAAAAAGTTATTGCTTCTTTCTTTACCTGAATTTAAAAAAATCAGTTGTCATCTAATACAAGTTTATATTCTATATACAAAAATTTGGAAGTCTAAAAAAATCATGACTTTATACTTCCACTGATGGGGCAGATAGGCGATAAAGATGAATTCTGAACTGCTACTAAAGATATGCGTGTTTTTTACTGTGGGGCAGGGCAAGGAACTGAAGTGACTTGGTTTGGGGAGGTAGGTTTGCTTGTCTTAAGTTTCATCACTTGTTATCTCTAGGAGACTCGGAGCCAGCAATCCTTTTATTCTGCTGCAGTCTTAAAAGAACTTACAAAAAAAGCAAGGGCCGCCAAAACTTAAATCTTTCTTGATTTCCCCCAAAACTTAAATCTGTCTTGATTTCCTATTTCGTTCTCCAGTGGTTCATGTTTTAAAAGACGCTTACTCCTTGGAAGAAAAGTTATGACCAACCTAGATAGTATATTCAAAAGCAGAGACATTACTTTGCCGACTAAGGTCCACCTAGTCAAGGCTATGGTTTTTCCTGTGGTCAGGTATGGATGTGAGAGTTGGACTGTGAAGAAGGCTGAGCGCCGAAGAATTGATGCTTTTGAACTGTGGTGTTGGAGAAGACTCTTGAGAGTCCCTTGGACTGCAAGGAGATCCAACCAGTCCATTCTGAAGGAGATCAACCCTGGGATTTCTTTGGAAGGAATGATGCTAAAGCTGAAACTCCAGTACTTTGGCCACCTCATGTGAAGAGCTGACTCATTGGAAAAGACTCTGATGCTGGGAGGGATTGGGGGCAGGAGGAGAAGGGGACGACTGAGGATGAGATGGCTGAATGGCATCACGAATTCAATGGACGTGAGTCTGAGTGAACTCCAGGAGATGGTGATGGAGAGGGAGGCCTGGCGTGCTGCAATTCATGGGGTCGCAAAGAGTTGGACACGACTGAGCGACTGAACTGAACTGAACTGAACATGTATCTATTCTGTTTCTTAGATAAAAAATATTTTACCAAGGATCAAAAGAAGAAACGCTAGAATTAAAATGGGGAGATCTATATATCACAGTGGATTTCTTCTCAAACTGATAATGTTTAGCTTTTAAGCAAAATAAAGTGCCGGTTAATGTAAAACTCAACCACAAAGACTTGAGATTTTTGTTTTATGAAAACAGAGAATTGAAACTCTTTTATGCCATAAATGTGTATTCGGAGTCCATGAACCAAGCTCTGCTTTTACTTAGGGACAGAATGTCTTCCTGTCAGACCCCGTTCTTCCCATTTCTTGGTAGAAACATGGTATGGGGTGCATCTCTTGGCTTCCTGCTGGTGCACAGGACGCTCCTGCACAGCCCACTTGCACTGCCTACCAGCCCTGCTCTGACATGATTTCTCCTGGTTCTGTTCTTCACTCCACATCCTGTACTTGATGGGAGTATGTGATATGCTGCTCTGACACTATTCCATTAGTGTTGTATTTATACTGGTGCCCTTGCTTATTGCAAATGTCACTTACAGCAGCAGTTTAAGGGGCTCTGCTGGGCTGGAGAAACCGTGCATTCAGGAGGCCTGTGTGCAGCGGATAACAGACCATGCCTTATGAAGGCAGTCAGGAGACAGATCTGTAGGTTTGCTTCTCCGCCTTCTGATACCATGAGCTAGTGGGAAAAAAGGTTTAGGGGGTCTTAGTGTGCTAATGGGCTTCCCAAGTAGCTAAGTGGGTAAAGAAAAGGCCTACAATGCAGGAGACACCAGAGATAATGGGCTCGATTCCTGGGTTGGGAAGCTCCCCTGGAGGAGGGCATGGCAACCCACTCCAGTATTCTTGCTTGGAGAATCCCATGGACAGAGGAGCCTGGCGGGCTATAGTTCATAAGTCACAAAGAGTCAGACACGACCGAAGCGACTGAGCACAACACAGTACATAGCTCCTATATTACTGTGCGGTTGGTATTTTCACAAGCCAATTTCATGAGGTCACCTTCAGACTCAAGACTCTGCAGTGGCTCCCTACTGCCCACTGACCAAATCCACATTCCTACCATGTGCATGTAGGGCCACACTTGCTGCTCCTGGCTCACCTCTAAACAGGGAGGTCATGTAGCCTGACACTAGTACTGGTAGATCTTATTCCGAATTCCAGTCCTACCACTTATTCCTTAAGCAGGTTTGAGCAAGTTACTTAAATTCCCTGAGCTGCATTAAACGCCTTGAAAAATGGGAATAATAAACTCTATCTTGCCAGGGTTTATGAGAATTCAGTATAATGCCTAACACAGTGGGTTGGCACAGTTCATTTATATTTTCATTTCTTTGTTCACATCAGTCCCCAGACTGGAATGCCCAACCTCCTACCCTCTGTCCTTAAAAAAATAAAATAAAATAAAAACTGTCTTCCAAGGCTGATCCTAAGAAAATCTTCTCCATGAAGACTTTCTAAATTTACTGCAATCCACAAGAATAATGTTTTTTTGTTGGTGAAAATTATGTTTATCCAGTAAAGAAGGCTGGCTTCCTTGACCAAGGAAATCACACAGCTTTGGAAAATGATGAGATAAGGGAAAACACACCTTCCTAGACAGAAAGGGAGAAGAATCTTCCAGGAATAAAAGTTGCTTGGGAGAACTCTCCCACATTCAACCCAAAATATTTCCCTTTACCCTGAATTTTATAGAATTCATCTGTATTGCTCACTCTCAGAGCCATTTTCTTCACCAACTTTTCTTTGATCAGGTCATTTACACAGGTCTTTTTGTGTCCACCAGTCTCTAAGCGCTTAACAGAGTGAAGAGTTGCAGTCTCTCAATTCATTTATTTGTAATTTATTTGTAATTCTACATTTATAACATCTACATCAACTAGTTAGTCTAAATTATTTTCAAGTCCTCAATAAATACTGATGGGAGGATATATAAATGGGTGGGGAGGTGGATGAATGGAAGGATAGATGATAAACTTTTCATGTTTGGCTCATTTAGAAAGAGAATTTCAATATCTGTTATCTGTAATTAATATTAAACTGTGCTTTGTAATTAAAGCCTAAATTGTTTAGGCAATGCCTCCAAGTTTTATACTAGCCTGATGCATATGTTCCCTTGATGAATTTTGATAGCTCACATTTGCTCTTAGATAAAGTAAGAAGATACGCCATCAAAATGATTACACGCTCTGTGAGTAGAAACGTTTAAGAACCTCACTGATTTTAAGTGGGTTATATAACAAAATAACATATATAATATTTACCATATGATCAGTCTTGGGTATAAATAAAATCCACAACATATTAATGAAGAATTCTTAGAAAAGAAAAATAAGTTATAGCAGAAGGGAAAATCTAAAAGCTGAAAAAATATGATACTTTTCACCAATAAGTAATCACATCTTTAGGACCTATCCTGTCACTATTTCATAGCAACAAGCCTGAAAGAAAACAATAATTCAAAACTGTGTCTGTCCTCCTCCAGAGGGAAAATGCTGATGCCAAACATCAGTCTTCAGATGTGCCTGGAATCCAGGTGAAAAGCTCGAGTGGAGGGGATTCCCTGGGAAGTCTTCCTTCTTCAACATTTCTGCCCCAACCTGGTGATCTGGATCAATAAACCCTTGTTTTCAGCCAGAGGCCATGGTTAGAAAGAATCTAATAAAATAAACTGTAGTAAGACATTAACAAAATGGGAACAAACAGCTGTGTGGGACCCATTTGGGACCATGGAAACCTAGCAAATCTCAAATTGGATCCTGTCCTGTATTTTTAAGAACAGACATGACTAGGTGTGACTATTTTTTTTTTTAATAGATGTTATTCTACTGGAAAATTATTTTCCATCAAAAGCCGTCTTTACTCTCCAGCCCATTTCTCAAAACCCCCACAGGTAAGATAAATACTGGTGATTCCTAAATCTTGTTTATTTATAAAATCAACAAATACAACATGAGTGCCTAGTAAGTGTCAGACACTGCCTAAGGGGCTAAAGATATACTCAGTCTTGCTCTACGGAAGATTATTATCAGTAGTGGAAAACAGCGAGACTAATGAGATGTACAGTCTTCCCTGGTGGCTCAGACTGGAAAGAATCTGCCTGCAATATGGGAGACCAGGCTTCAGTCCCTGAGTTGGGGAGATGCCCTGGAGGAGGGCATGGCAACCCACTCCAGTATTCTTGCCTGGAGAATTCCATGGACAGAGAAGCCTGGCAGGCTACAGTCCACGGGGTCACATGGAGTCAGACATGACTGAGCAACTAAATACACACAACAAGATGTACAAAAGAGGAAGATAAGTGTAATAAGTATTAAGCATAGGCTTCCGTGGGCATAGAAGACGTGGCCTAATCTGGGTCAGAGGAAAGGTAAGGACACTAAGTGAAAGTGAAAGTGAAGTCGTGTCCGACTATTTGTGACCCCGTGGACTGTAGCCTACCAAGCACCTCTGTCCATGGGATTTTCCAGGCAATACTACTGGAGTGGATTGCCATTTCCTACTCCAGGGGATCGAACCTGGGTCTCCTGCATTGTAGACAGACGCTTTACCATCTGAGCCACCAGGGAATTCAAGGACACTAAGGGGATCAGCTACTCAACCTAAAATTTGATTTAGGAGAAGTAAGCTTGATGGGATTGAGTGGGAGAAAGACTTTACAGGATGAAGACAAAGAGTTATCTGAGCCAATAAACAGCATATGCAAAGGCTTACAGAGAGAGCTGGCATACATGCCATTAATAAAGAATTAAAATTAGTTCTGCAGTTGCAGCTTGGGTGGCAGTGTAGAGGGTGGGGAGAGTAAGACAGATACAGGCCAGGAGATTATCAGGAGCCAGGAAATGAACTGGTACTTTAGGGGTAAGGAAAAGCACTTGTGTGGATTTCAATCCAGGATTTGAAACAGGCTGGATTTTTAAGGCTGTTCAACTTGAATATGGTTTTGTGAAACATGGCATAAATTCTTGTGTGCAGCATGAGATTCTGTGCGAGTAAGATGGGGTGTGAAAAGCAATAGATGAATGTCTGGACTTGACCTTTCTCAAGAAAATCTGCGTAGCATTTTCTAAAGCAGCAAAGAGCGGTGGAAGAAGGAAGTACACCATGTGTCGGTTTCTAGGTAACGACAACAACAAAACCCCGAGAGAGGTGAGGGTGCTGTCTCCTCAGGTTGTCAGGTAACAGGAGAGACAAGCAGAGGGATGCCACAGCAGCAGCATCTTGCCACAACTTGCCACAACTTGCCACAACTTGCCACAACTTGCGCGTAAGCCCAGCCTCACGTTTCACTTCCAGAGTTGCTCCTTCTGAGCCCCTCTGAAGGCAGACAATAGCGGGGAACCACATGGGACCAAGCTTATCCTGGTCCCTGCATGGAGTCAGGTTGGCATAGGACAAAACCTGGCGCTGAGAAGTCTAAGGGGCTTAAGGGGATCTGTTTTACCTCCGTTAGGACTCTGATCACCTGGAGAATGTGCATGAGCTCCCTGAGTGTCGGCCTTCTCCCAACGTTCAAAATATGGTGACAACTGCTACTTCAGAGGGTATTTTGGAGGAGTTAAAAAAAAAACATGTAGGAAAGGTACCTCGACTCTCCCTTGGCATTTGGCAGGCATTTGATTTGATAAGAGGAGGCTCTGGCTATGAAACCATCAGCTTCATTGCCGTATGAAAAAGAATGGGTAACAGGGAAGGTAGAAGAAAAAGAAGTTTCTTCATAAGGGATAGATGCCTTGGGAGCTACTTGATTGAGTCTGAATTCCTTGAGTGGCCTAAAGCAAATAAATGTTCTCAGCCTGAGGGTATGTGTTTGGCTCTTTCTTCACAGTTGATATTCACATGGATGGCAGGACTATGACTCTTAAATCAAGTATTCACTGAGTAGACTTTTTTCCCCAAAACAAACATATAATTAAGATGTCAGGGTGTGTGTGTGTGTGCGTGTGTGTGTGTGTGTGTGTGTGTGTGTGTGTGCGTGCAGAGATGACTCCTCTATAATACAGCATAGAATTAGGGAGCTGAAAGTGTTGTTCTGTTATATACCACTAGCTGAATAGGATAATTCTCTGGCCAGATAACAATAAGTTTATCTCCATTCAATGTTGCTAATCTACTTCTACTCGAATTCATAATTTGCTCCCTGAGTATTGCTTTATGTGTTTGTATGACAGCAACTGAGGACAAGGGGCCTCGAGGGGGTCTGATGGTCCCTCCTTTTTCTCTTTCTCATCAAGTCTCCGTCAACAGTGCTGGTCCCTATGGAAGCATGAGATTCCTAATGCCTAAAATAGGTAATTCATTGCTCCCTTAAGAGAAACAAGCCAAATGAACTGATGAAGCCAAATAAGCCAACTCTGTAACCATGTGTGGTTCAGAGGGGATTCAATTCTATGAAGAAAGGAACAGCACCAAGAACACATTGGAGGAAAAATGCGATTGAATGAGGAAATTAATGCCAGGCTTATATCTGAGCTTTTTTACTTCCCACAGATGTGCTATGCTCCATCAGCACCCAATCTTCCCAACAGTCTCAGAAAATTCCTAAAGAGCTATTAAAAAGTAAATTAGTAAGCCATCTCATTTCATAAAAGATGCAGACTGTAACTTGCCACAACTAGCCAAAAGCAAAAGCCTAAAACATTATAAATGAGAAGCAGAAAATTACATTAACCTTAATTTATTAACCTTCATTAAGAAGGAAGCTGTATCACTTACAATAGCCAAGATACGGAAACAATCCAAATGTTCATTGATGGATGAGTGGATTAAAACAATGTGAGCGTGCTGCAGTCCATGGGGTCGCAGAGTCAGGCACAACTAAGCGACTGAACTGAAATGACTGAGATACGTAAATAATAGAATATTATTCAGCTATATCAGGCTTCCCTGGTGGCTCAGATGATAAAGAATCTGCCTGTAATGCAAGAGACTTGGGCTCAATCCCTGGGTCAGGAAGATCCCCTGGAGGAGGGATTGGCTACCCACTCCAGTATTCTCACCTGGAGAATCCTATGGACAGAGGAGCCTGTTGGGCTACATTCCATGGGGTTGCAAAGAGTCAAACACGGCTGAGCCACTAACACATGCACACATTCAGCTCTAAAAATAATGAAATTCTGCCACTTGTGAAAACGTGGATGGACCTTGAAGGCACTATGTTAAGTGAAATAAATTAGACAGAGAAAGATGAATACTGTATGCTCTCACTTTTATGTAGAATCTTTAAAAAAGAAATAAACCTAAGCTCAAAAATGCAGATAACAGATTGGTGGCTGTCTGAGGTGGAGATTGAGGGGTGAGCAAAAGGGGTGAAGATACTAAAAATACAAACTTTTAGTTATAAAATAAATAAATCATAGGGATGTAATGTACAATACTGTGACTATAGTAAATAATACTGTATTGCATATTTGAAAGTTTAAAGTAAATAAATCTTAAACTTTCTCCTTAAAAGAAAAAGAAGAAGAAGGAAGCTGTATTTGTTTAGGAAAAATCCCTTGGGATAGAAGGTGAGAGCCCAGCCCAAGGTTGCCTTAATTTGGATAAAACCATTCCATGCTGGAGGAGATGATGAATGTACCCAGGAGAGGAGAACAAAAGAGAGACAAAGGAGACAGTGGAGGATTATGTATTCTACAAGGTGGTTCTTACTTGTGAACCTCCCAAATCTTTAATAAAATTGCTAAAACTCAAAAATATAGACTTTTATAAAACTCAGTGAAGAATTTTGTACCAGGTTTTGGGTGAAACCAAAGCAATAAACTTGGGAGCAGGAGACAGAGGAGGGGGTGTACAGAGTCTAGAAGCACAAGAGAGGGAGCCGATTCCAGGGCACTGGAATTGGATTTGAGTGCAGTTTAACCAAACCCTTACAGGATAGGTCTTTGGGTCACGTGGATACACAAGTTTTCGATTAGTGGTCAGTGAATGTAAATTTCTTAGCTGAAAATCTCACCTTCTAACCACACAGGGCACTTATTTTACATTTATAAAGTTATTTGCCCTAAAGCTCTGTTGCTCAAGAGATGGGCATATACAAGACGTTTTGAAAGAATGGTGTCAGATAAAAAGAACTGTTCTGGCTTATGGTCAATTTCTAAATGATTTCCCCGTAATAGATTAAAGGACATCCATTGCTGACCTTCACTCAACCAAAACGGGAAACAAGCTCTCCTGAGATCAGCAATTGGCTACTTGGGATTAGTGGAGAGAGTTCTTCTGTGAAAGGTCTCTGCTCCATATTCAACAACATCATTGTTTTCAGAATGCCTCAAGCCAGGAAGGATCAGCACACATTTTTTTTTTTTTTAATTTTGATCATCACACATTTTAACAATAACTTTATTTTCAGCCCTTTCCAACAGAAAACTCGCCTGCAAAATAGATCTCAAAAGTACACTGCTTATTACAGGATAAATTAGGCAACTTTCTTATCAAGACTTGTCCAAGGATCATTAGCTTAAAGCCATCAGTGTACATGCCAAAGAACAAGAGAAGACACTCAGTGACGCAATGTTGGCACACAGGTTAGATGTTCCAAAACCAACCCCTGCCCACCCCACCCATAGAGAAGGTCAGAAGAAAAGAAAATAATGAAGGAGGAGAAATGAAAACAGCTTCTGTGGACAGAATCAGTTTATACCCTCAACTTTTCTTAAAGTTGAGACCCTTTTTTTAGTAGAGATCTCAGCAATGTCAAGTGTCCATAGCAAGTGTTCTCCATGAAAATCCTGAAATGATTAGCATCTCTCATGGCAGAGTAACATTAACAGGCCCCGAAATCCTCCTTCAAGACGGGTATACATTGGGATGCTCCTCTCCAAGCAAAGATTAGTCAAGCCGGATGGTTTTCTCCTCCAAGTACAACAGAAAAACCTACATATCCACAGAAATAGTTTCTAGAGCTTTATTGGTTTATTTGCTCTATTCCAAGTCCCCATAATTGAAATGATCTTTCCCATAGGGACCACCTGCTCCATCATGATCTCTGACCCACCCTTTGTTGAAGACGGAAGAGGAGGAAGAGAGTGGACTCACCAGCTGATTGCTGTACCAGTACAGTGACGACCCCTTCAGGACCACCCAGAACTTTTTCCATTTGTTGCCTAGGAAAGTTCCTTTCTCCTTTTTCTTATAGAGCCACCCTTGGCAGTCAGCATGCCCCAGGTCTTTACACGATATCCTCCTTCGACTCATGCTGAAAAAACCTGCAAACGAGTACATGAAAAAGTAGATAACGTCGTATCCTGATTTATAAGACAGAGTGAAAGGGAACTGTGCACTGTTTACCTTCAGGAAGTTACATTTTTGTACCAAGATTTACGCAAAGTAAATGTGAAAAATAAAGTAATTTATCGATTTTATTTTTAAACATTCATTTGGTGCTTAGAAGGGACAAGATCAAAGAAACAGTGAGACACATGCAGGTGTAAGAACATTCTTCAGTCAAGTAAGTTGAAAACGTGAAAATCATGATTCTGGCAGGCACATCACTTCACTCACCAGCTTGTTTCAACAATAATAGCAAGTTATGCAAGAGATGGAAAAGGGTTAATGCCCACCTAGAAATACAGCCACTTGCCGACTCAGTGCCAGTCTTTGTAAGCTCTATTGACATACCACGGGGGATTAATCCAAATGAACAGCAAGCCATCATTTCTTAAAATCGATCCAAAAACAAGAACCCCACATTAATCTGCCATCCACGTCCTGGTATTAGCATTAAGACAGACAAAAATCGGATCCCAAAGAAGACATCCAGGAGAACACGACACTCACACACACAAATAGGGGATAAAGAAACAAAAGATCTAATTACCTTGAGTTTTCTTTCTCTGCTTCTGACGCAAGGGAACCTGCTGGAAATGCAGGAAGGAGAGAAAAGAGGAAATTTCTGATTGTGTTGTAACATTTGTAAAGAGAGAAGGAGGGAGGAGGTGGCAGTGTTTATGAGCAGGATGGAAGCTAAAAAAAAAAAACTCTCCAAGCAGAGCTAAAGGGGCGCTTACTAGCTGAGGCACAAAATGTGCTAATTAGAATCAATAGACATTTAGCTGCACCTGAAAAAATACGTAACACAGCATTTATCACTAATGTTTCCTGTTTCCACCCACAACCACCTTTCTCACTACCACTTTAGTTATGACAGGATAGCGTTCACTCAAGTTCTTAAAAATAATACAAATATCTCCCCTTTTATTTTTTGTGAGAGAAGAAAAACTTATAGGCTGCTTTATTTTGTGCCATTTCTAAAGAGCAGCAACTATATAAATAAACCTGGAAGACAACCATTACAATCTCACAGGACTACAGGTTTACATCAGACTACTAAATTCATGGTCCTGCTACCTCCGCCAGGTTGCATGTAAACCACATGAATTAAACATCCCAGAAAAAGAAGTTCCACAGCCTCTTTTGGTGCGGTGTAAGTACCTATCAACCCTCCTTATTGGGAAATTCTGATTTGCAGCCAGGTTTCATTCACATATTGTCTTATGGAAGATAAATTAATTACCAATTTCTGTTTTATACTAGCTCTTCTAAGATTCAAATTAGAAGAAAAGATACTATATCTGAAATACACATTTTTTTCACAGTACATTTTAAACAATTCATGTAAAATCATCAGACTATAAACAAAAATAGAAAAAAAAATCTTTCAACTGGCTGTGTGTGTGTGTGTGTGTGTGTGTGTGTGATTTTTTTTTTTCCTCCATGATATCTAAGCTGAATTCAGTCAGGGTTAAATGACATAATCTTCTGAGTGAATCTGGAAAAAAAATGTACATAATCAAAGAGGAGTTCTAAAAATTGGTATGCAATCCTATTACAAGATCTTATAAAGTTATTCTAGATGCAACTGGCTAATATCCTCTGTATCTAACTATTGCTCTAATAATTACAATGGTTCTATTATATGTTTGAAGAGGGAATATGACAGAGTGGAAGTAAGATGGGATTTTTAAATCCAGAGACCTGAAATCAACTTACAGTTGTTGTAATTAGTAGCTGTGTACCAGGGAAAAGTCAGTTTAGCACTCAAAACCAACTTGCTTCATTTGCAAAATCAAGATATTTAAAAATCCAATCCCATAAGTCTCATAAGTATTTAATATGATTGTACACAAAAATGCACTAAAAATTAAAAATTCTTTATGTATGCACTGTAATATTATATGATTATAGATACAAACAAATTTTTCATATATAATAAACAAAAATTTCCTATCAAGTTTTAGGATAGGCAGGATTTGTATTTCTCTTAGATGTATTTCTCTCATCATTTAACTTCAATGATGAAGTTAAAGTCCCTTAAACTGTATTTCCTGAGAAACTTCATACTGACTTTTTATTTTACAAATATTAGAATAAAATTTTATCCTTGAAGAAATAAATCATTCTTTTGAAAAATGGACATGACAAAGGCAATATTTGCCCTAAATTTTAGGCAAGAGAAGACATATTAGAGTCATGACAGGCAACTAAAATTTAGGCATTTTTGACCAAGTTCTAGTCATTCCCACTTCATAAGATATCTCCCACACTGACCTGCATCCTGATCTAAAATTCCCACTCTTCTCTCCAACGGTCTTTCTCCTGGGGTTTTTTCTACATGCAATTTTCTGAGTTCAGCAAAGCCCATTAACAAAATATTTTAACCCAAATATATTGTTCACATAATGTATTTTATTTCAATAGCTAGAACTTAGCTGACAGCCAGGACTGAAAAAGAAGAGGGTAAGTCAATTTAGACAGTGGGAATAATTTAAGAGAATCTGGGGTCCAGGAGACCCCAAGAAGCTCTCAAGACAAATTAAGAACCACAGGGGAGTAGGAAGAAAAGGGAACTGTAGACAGAGGCAGTCCTAGACCATTCTGGCACATCTGAACAAGGTCAATCACATTAGCTTATACTAAAAGAACAGCTTAGAAAAGAAGAGAAAGTAGGAGAGGACGCTGTAGGATCCGTGAACAGAGGCACCCCACGCTCCATCCCTCCTGACTGGGAGCAGGTGAATCTCCCCCATCCATCAATTATGGGCTAGTACTCTTGCCTGGAAAATCCCATGGATGGAGGAGCCTGGTGGGCTGCAGTCCATGGAGTCACAAAGAGTCAGACACGACTGAGTGACTTCACTTTCATTTCACTTTCATGCATTGGAGAAGGACATGCAACCCACTCCAGTGTTCTTGCCTGGAGAATCCCAGGGACAGGGGAGCCTGGTGGGCTGCCATCTATGGGGTCGCACAGAGTCGGACACAACTGAAGTGACTTAGCAGCAGCAGCAGGCTTCCCAGGTGATGCTAGGAGTAAAGGTATCTCCTGTTACCAATGTAGGAGATGAGACATAAGAGACATCGGTTCAATCCCCAGGTTGAGAAGATCCCCTGCAGGAGAAAATGGCAACTCGCTCCAGTATTCTTGCCTAGAAAATCGCATGGACAGAGGAGCCTAGTGGGCTACAGTCCATAGGGTTCCAAAGAGTCTAACACAACTCAAGCAACTCAGCACAGCACAGTTTGGCAAGGTCTTTCCAGTTCTACCATACAAGCTGATGGCTGGTTCTAGAGAAAACCCTCTATCAAACTGCACCCTCTGTCTCAACGTGGCCCCAAAACAGGCCTCAGTCTATGCTAGATTCTTGCACCTGGACTAATGAGAAGTAGGGCTCTAGGCTGGACAATACCTCAAGCAGGGTGAGCACCAAAAACCGAGAGGACTTTATTCAGACTCTTTTTTTTAAAAAACGAGGGGAAGGAGTTTAGTCATTGAGTGAGCCCTACCCCTCAGACAGAACTTTTCCTAAGGCAAATGATCACAAAATCTGTATAAGTGTTCAAACTGTTTCCCCCAACCAGAAGCTGAGCTTCATATTACAGGAACGATAAATTAGCGGGAATTGCATTTTCACTTGATCAACATGAACTTGAAACTTAAATTGGTTTAGATGAAAGAATGAAAACAATCTTGAGAACTTTAGTAAGTTTGAGATATGTCTAACTCCTCACAACAGGAAGTGGAACCCACGAACTCGTCAGTTTCAAAAAGATCTCACATGTGGTTTATTCCACTAGATGAGCAAGAAAAAGCCAAGCAAACAGTGAGCATTTTATGAAACTATTTTTTTGATAGGGAATTATAACCATTATAACAAATGTATGTGTAAGTATGCTCAGTCATGTCCGACTCTTTATGACCCTATAGACAACAGCCCCCCAGGCTCCTCAGTCCATGGGATTTTGCCAGACAAGAAGACTGGAATGGCTTGCCATTTCCTGCTCCAGGTGATCTTCCTGACCCAGGGATTGAACCTGTGTCTCTTCATAACAAATATCTGAAGCCTAATAAGGTATTTTTCTCACAAGATTTTCTTCCTATTGGGATATTGTAGGGAAAACGAAATTCTGAATTTGCCCTAATTCGGCTCTAAAATTTGAGGAAATTTTTCTTTTAAATAAATATTTCCTTTTTATGGAAAAACACTATTTTTCTTTTACTTTTTAAGTTGGGGGGGTAAAAAATTCACTTGGTCATTAATCACTCAAAAACACATGCTGTATAAATATACAAAGGAACCAGTGTAAAATATACAAATGGACCTCCTCTGATATTGAATGATGGTGTTCACATCCAAGTTAAGGGTAATTATTATACTGATTTCTAATTTATATAGCAATTAAATCTTAAAAAGTACAATTTACCCGTGACATATTAAAATTCACCACAAAATAGATTGTCATTACATCAAATTTCATAATGGTCTCGTCTTAAAATTATACGGTGATATGCTATGATGGGTCCTGATTTGCGGCATTTTCCCAAGTTCCATGGTATAAACCCTCACAGCATTGTCAGTTTTCAGCTACCAATACTTTAGATGGCCAGCAGCCTGAGCCAAAGGACACAAGCAGCCTCAAAGCTCTAGGGTAGTATTAGTCACTCAGTCAGTCTGACTGTTTGTGACCCCATGGACAATAGCCCACCAGGCTCCTCCATCCATTGGACTTCCAGGCAAGAATACTGGAGTGGGTTGACATTTCCTTCTCCATTGAACAAGCCACAAAAATTCCTGAATTTTTTAGGGCCAAGCCAGCTCCAGCTGATAAAACCACTAGGGAGTTTCTCTACAAAACACCTTTCCCCCCACCCCCCAAAATATCTCTCCTTTTTCCTGGCAAATTAAACTCAGTTTTGTAAAGAGAATTTTCAAGCTTTAAATATTAAAATTTCACCTGTAAAAATATATGAAAAACTTGCTACTTTTTTCCAGAAGACTAGCCACCTTAAATATTACAAGTTAATATGAAAAGAAACCCTCTGATAGTGAAAAATGAAGATAGATCAGAGACTTTATAATAACAATAGACAATAATTGAAAACAATGATAACCACAAAACATAAAGCTTATAGTGTTTGCCAGGGTGAGTCTTTTCATAAATACCTGGACTGAATTGTCACATTTACAGTTTAGATGTTATTATAACGCACATTTTACAGAGAAGAAAAATTTTTAATTAATTTTTATTGGAGTGTAATTGCCTTACAGTGTTGCATGAGTCTCTTGCCATGCAGCAAAGTGAATCAGTCATATGTAGACGCACATCCCCTCTTTTGTAGATTTCCTTCCCACCACTTAGGTCAGAGGAGAAAAGTGAAGTAAATCAAGATTCAGTGTTTTGCCCAAAGTCACAAAAGGAAACAGTAAAATACATACATTTATTTCAAGAATAAAATTCACAAAGTAGTAACCTTTAAGGTATTTGCTTTGGTGATGTTATATAAAGTAAGAGGACAGAAAAGCGGGAATTGGAGTTTGAGGAGAAGCTGGATGCAATGGCACTTTCTACACTGAGAAACTGGAGAAATAAAAGAAGAACTAGGGAGAAGAGAAAGGAGAAGAAAAAGAAGGAGGGACAAGGAGAGGAGGGTGAGGAGGAGGAAGCTAGAAGGTGGAAAGTGAGGGAGAGAAACGTGTCAGGGAAAGCGTGTCTAGCTTAATCAGTGGATAAATGACAACAATATAGAGAACTGTGGTGCTGGAGAAGACTCTTGAGAGTCCCTTGGATGGCAAGGAGATCCAACCAATGCACCCTAAAGGAGATTAATCCTGAATGTTCATTGGAAGGACTGATGCTGAAGCTGAAACTCCAATACTTTGGCCACCTGATGCAAAGAGCTGACTCCTTTGAAAAGACCCTGACGCTGGGACAGATTGAAGGTGAGAGGAGAAGGGGATGACAGAAGATGAGGTGGGTGAATGGCATCATCGACTTAATGGACATGAGTTTGAGTAAACTCCAGTTGTTGGTGATGGACAGGGAGACTTAGCATGCTGCAGTCCATGGGGTCACAAAGAGTCAGACAAGACTGAGTGACTGAACTGAACTGATAGAGAACATGGCTTAAGCAGAGAAATGACAACCCACTCCAGCAGTATTCTTGCCTGGAGAATCCTATGAATAGGGGAGCCTGGTGGGCTACAGTCCATAGAGTCGCACAGAGTCAAACACGGCTGAAGCAACTTAACACAGCAGCATTTATAAATATATACATATATATCCAGAGTAAACATATTGAGTTTGATATATATAAGACACATGGGAAAATAGCATATATAGTATTTACGAGTCTAGAGATGTGGGAGAAGTCTGGAATAAAGGCATAAAATCAGGGATCATCAGCATATAGAGAGTGGAAATCTTGAGTTTGGGTAAGATCACTCAGATGTGTAGGATGTAAAAGGATTGAAGTCAGAATCCAAAGGAAGACCAATGCGTTTACACAGAACGAACAGGAATGGAGACTGCCAGGAGACGGAGCAGACAAGCAAAGGGAAACAAGAAAATCAGGAGAGGGATTGTCGTGGAAGTGAGGGAAAGACTGAAGGGAGAGGTGAGCCAAAACCATCAAACACTCACCAGTATAAAAGAGAAAGAAAAAAGTACTAGAGATCTTGGCAAAACATTTTCATTGTTGTGTTGGCTAGAAAACAAATTTCAGTGGGTTGGGGAGGAATGGGAATTTAAGAAGTTAACAGAGCACTAAAGACTAGTTTCTCCAGGAGACATGATCGTAACGGGAGTCCTAGAGCCAAAAGACAGAGGTTGTTACACGTGTTTCCAAAACTATGCTCCTGTGCTTATAATCTCTCCTGCAGTAAACTATAGACAAACACTTGTTCACTGATAGTGGCATGTTGAAGTTGAAAAGCCATTTAACTACATGATATCAGAAGTCTCAGCTGTTCATATTCTAACTCCCTGAGTATACATTTCTTACTTCCTTCTTTTCTTTCTTAGTTTTTACTTTATTTTTAAGGGAATGAAATATGAATACATGATATACAACTTCCCTTTTCCATTTCCCTCTCATTCACCCCAGGTTACACTAAACTGAATGTGATATTTATCATTCTCATGCAAATTTAGTATTTATAAGGAGCATTTAACAATACCATAAGCAATAGCATTAATGGTGGTGGTGGTTTAGTCGATAAGTCATGTCCAACTCTTGTGACCCCATGGACTGCAGCCTGCTAGGCTCCTCTGTCCATGGGATTCTCCAGGCAAGAATACTGCACTGGGTTGCCATTTCCTTCTCCAGGGGATCTTCCTGACCCAGGAATCAAACCTGGGTCTCCTGCATTGCAGGCAGATTCTTTACCGATTGAGCTACAAGGGAAGCCCTAATAGCATTAATGGAGGTGTTTAATTTTCAGTATTGTATTTTTGAGATTTTTTTTCCATGTTGAGATAAGCAGTTGTAGTTCTAAGACAGCACTACAGTCAATGAAAATACCATAGTTTATTTATCCACTCACATATTAACCCATATTTAATATGTAATTATACACTGCCACAACATTGTTGCAATTATCAACTTTGTATAACTTCCATTGTACAATATAATATACATGGGCACATGTGTCCGTGGGCTAGAGTATTTACCTGAGAGTAGATTGCACGGTCATAGGATATATGCATCCTTAATTTTTTGGATATACCCTGATTGCTCTCAAAGTGTCCTACTATCATCCTTCTTACAATTAAGAAAGAGCTTCTCAGGTAGCACTAGTTGTAAAGATACTCATAGGGGAGCAAGCTTCACTTGGACCAGAGGAAAACTACTTTCTACCTCCAGATGAGGCTCCCATCAAGCCGTAGCTTCAGTCTTGCTGCCCCTTTTCATTTCTGATCCACAGAGATGAGCACTGTGTTTTTGAGCCTACTGTGCTTTTCTCGTGTTCTACAGTTTTCTCTTTATCACTGAACTCTGTATTGACAGCAGATGGGGAGTGTCTACCCGTGAACCTGCAGGATAGTGCTGAATGGAAACCAATCATTTCAAGTATGAGACCCCACCTTGAAATCACAATTTAAGTGACAAATGAGTCACTTTCCACAGTGGTTTCAATATACCACCAAGACATCTGTCCAGGTCCTCTCCTGGCACCCTAAACTTTTCTTTTATCCCGCAGAAATGCCAGGCACTTTAACAACTTCATACATTTGAATGCTTTATTCTCTTCCCCTATTTTTCATCTGCTTAGCACTTACCCTTCCTTTCAGACCCAGGTCAAATGCCACCTCCACCGTGAAGCCCTCTCTGACTTTAGAAGGCAGTGAGCTCTGATAATAATCTTATATTCACTCAGGGTTATTTACCTGTAGTCATTGTAAGAACTGATTCTATTATTTCCCAAAGATCTTCATGGTAGGTACTGTTTTTACTGTTTCACAAAGAAGGAACTTCCTCTTGGTGTGGTAAGTAACCTCCCCTCAGATCACATTGAGGTAGCAATAGAGCCAATACTAGACCTAGCCATTCAGATTCCTAAGTCTGTTGTTTAACTCGAGGCTACTCTACTTCTTCTGTCTTGTTTATTCCTCAATGGTTTGCTGATACCTCTCCTCTCAAATGGGTTGATAACTTATCTGTTTACAAATCTGAGTGGTGACATAATCCACCCAGTGGTCCAAACCAGCAACTGTGGTTAATCTCATACAGGCTTTTCTTCCATCCCATATAATTACTTAATCACTTCCTCTGTTAATGCTGGTTCTTAAAGTTTATCAAATTCCTTTATCAGCTCTATAGTTAAATGACAGCTCTGCTTAGATCGACCACAACTTCAAAATAGAATTCACATTCTTGAACATGCCATGACTTCAAAATCTAGCACCTAGCCCGATGCCTAACACACAGGGAACACTTGATAAATATTTACCAAAAGGTTAACTGTGTCTTATGTCAACTTTTACTTCCTATCATGCCTTAATGATAGTGCCTGGTACAAGTGGAGATTTAACAAATATCTGGAAAGCCATCTAGTGTTTGATTACTCAGAGCTGAAAATACCTCCACAAACATCAGCAGAGAAAAGCAACATCAAAATTGCTCTGCATTCTTCTCCCCACAGAAAGCTGCATACATAGAGAAAAGCTCCTGGGATCAACTGACACTAAGTTTGAACCCACCTGGAGAGATGACCTTGGATGTTTCTTTAAAGGTAAAATGGACTTGTGCTGGACAAACCTCTTGTTGTTGTTCAGTTGTTAAATGATGTCCGACTCTTGCAGCCCCATGGACTGTAGCCCACCAAGCTCCTCTGTCCATGGGATTTCCTAGGCAAGAATACTGGAGTGGGTTGCCATTTCTTTCTCCAGGGGATCTTCCTGACCCAGGGATTGAACCCTTATCTTCTGCATTGGCAGGTGGGTTCTTTACCGCTGAGCCACCAGGGACCAGAACAACAGGAGACTGAAGCAGACAAATCTCTCGCCCGCTCACTCAGTCGCTCAGTCGTGTCCAACTCTGCGACCCATGGACTGTAGCCCACCAAGCTCCTCCGTCCATGGGATTCTCCAGGCAAGAATACTGGAGTGGGTTGCCATTTCCTTCTCCAGGGGACCTTCCCGACTCAGGGATCAAACCCAGGTCTCCCACATTGCAGGCAGACGCTTTAACCTCTGCACCACCAGGGAAGACAAATCTCTACTTCAAGCTAAAATACTACCACCTGAAAAACCACAGTAGCTTTCTTTGGCATCCTGCTTTAACCATATCCTCCAAAGACTAAGAATCTGGAACCCAAGAAACAGGAACGCATGGGGTGGAGAAGAGGTGCTGGGTGGAGGGACACAAGTCTTCCAGAGGTAGCCAACGAGCCCCCACCCTGTCATCTTTGCCCAGGCAGCTGTCGTGTACTTCTCCACTCCGAGTCCTACCTGGGACAGAAAATACACACTGCAGCTTCCTGCCTTCAAAGCAGCGTTGGCACAGCCAATTCAACACAGAGTTCTGTTGATGGAGCCTCAAAAGCAAGCTGCCAACATTTCAGCTCTTTCCAGTTGAACAAAAAGGTGGAAAAGAGATTCTTCAGTTCATCCCTGAATATTTCCACATCCCTGAGACACTCACCACGGGCACAGAGATGGAGTGGGGGGCAGGGCAGGTTCCCAAGGGGGCTGGAATCACATGGCAGCTGTTCCCGGCACACAGTGCACAGAAGGACCAGGCAATACACATTCTGTTGAATGATGTATGCAGAGTTTTTTTTTTTTGTAAAGCACACACATCAAGGACCAGTTTGCTGTTAGATTGCTGCACAGGTGCAGTCCCAGCAACAGGCAAAAAACCCGACGACCACAGTACCAGAAGTAAGCGTCCATTCACATTTGGTGAGCTTGTCCTCATCAGCAGAAAGACTGCGCCAAGCAACTGTGATTTCTATGCTGCTGCTGCTGCTGCTGCGTCGCTTCAGTCACATCCGACTCTGTGCGACCCCATAGACAGTAGCCCACCAGGCTCCCCCATCCCTGGGATTCTCCAGGCAAGAGTACTTGAGTGGGTTGCCATTTCCTTCTCCAATGCATGAAAGTGAAAAGTGAAAGTGAAGTTGCTCAGTCATGTCCGACTCTTCATGACCCCATGGACTCCACTGTCCCTGGGATTCTCCAGGCAAGAGTACTGGAGTGGGTTACCATTGCCTTCTCCGGATTTCTATGCAGAGACTTTCATTTCAGGAAGTTTTCCCTTGGCATTTCTTTTTTCCAGGAAACATTTAGGGAAGGAAATTTATTTTAAACAATTTTTGAGAAAACACTGTCATAAAGTTTTGATCTAAGAGAACTGTGACATTTCTTCCCCACTCAAGCAATCCCTGAAAGCAATTCTTGAAAGCTTTAGGTAAAAGAATTGTGTACAACGGTAAATGAGACATTGTGTCACATTCTCTCTGAGCCTTGTCATCCTTAAATTAAGGCTGCTTTCCTTCCTTAGCTAAAATGCTGTTACTAAAATCTGAGACTTTAGTAATCAAGCCTTTAAGACTCATATGCTAGTCATTATTATTTATTTATCTATTTATTTTAATGAGAAATGAATCACAAAAGAAAACTAAGCATGCTGATTTAGTGTATAATGCTGAACGATCACAGCATTGTGCTGCTTGCTGTTGTTCAGTTACTAAGTTGTGTCTGACCCTTCTGCGACCCCAGGGACTGTAGCCCACCAGTCACCTCTGTCTCTGGGATTTTCCGGGCAAGAATACTAGAGCGGGCTACCATTTCCTTCTCCAGGTGATCTTCGTGACCCAGAGATCAAACTCCAGTCTCTTATGTCTCCTGCATTGGCAGGCGGATTCTTTACCACCGAGCCACATGAAGAAGCACAGTATAATGTACCGAAAGCCTCATAAGAACTACACAATGGGTGTTTAATGATTGTACCAAATATAATCATAATGGGTGGAAATTTCCCTAAAATCCCTGACCCAGATTCTAAAGGTGTTATGCCAGTGCTTTCTTTCAGGTCACAAGTTGGTAAATTATGGTTTTTGTTTATTCAACCACCCCTCACTGCACAGTCACTCAGTGCCAAGGACCAGCAATCCAGCGGCAAGAAAGTTTTAACATAGCTTCCAGGGAAACACAGAAGAAAGAGAACTGAGAAGGATAACAAGGTCTCACCCCATCACAGCGCTTACCTAAAACTGAGGAGTCAGGGCAGGCCCTCCAGATAAAGACCTATGCATAAGAGGATGCGGTACGGTAATGCAGGTACAAGTCAGGAGGCATGGACCACAGAGGACGGCAGGTTTGGGGGTGGAAACCATGTTCAGGGGGGCTGAGTCACATTACAAAGGGCCTTGTAAATTATGCTGGAAAGTACAAAGTTCATCTGAAAGCCAATGGAAGCCATTGAACAGACGGAAAAAGATGAGTAGAAAAATCACATCTACGTGTAGGCAAATTCACCCTGGCTGTTGTTGGGCAGGTAGAGGTTAGTTGAGGGGAGGAGACAAGTGCAAAGAAAGGCAAAGAGCCCAGTGAGCAGGGGGAGGGCAAGTGCTGTGAAGATGGGGAAATATTGGGCTGTTGTTACATCTTCTGGAAAAACCTGAATAGACTTTTTGGTCAACCCAACATTTAGGTGTTAAAACAGACAGAACTTAACAAGTTAATCTTTTTGATTCTGTGTGAAGCTTTAGCTTTGAAAATCCTGCTGCTTCCCTTCAGAGGAGAGAAAATCAGAGGCAAGACAAAGATACTATCAGATAACAACAATTCAACAAAAAAAAGAACAGTGTTTTTTTTACTGTGCACATAATAAAATTTCAAATGCGTAGAGTCTAGTTTCTTGAACTAGCACTATTTACATACCACTTCAATGATACCTGTCATGTCGGGATCAATAAAAGTCCCTTAGAAGTATCACCCTGCCCCCACCAGGTGGTCGGCTCCTCCTCTAAGTACCCCAGCACCAAGCACAGAGCTCAGCACACGCAGCTCGATACATGTTAATTTAGCGGAAATGAAGGGTAATTTGGGATGTCATTAGGTCAAAGGTGTCAGGCCTACCAAAACCACCTAGCATAAAAATAGGTCTCTGGTGCTACATATTATTTAGAGAACAAATGATAGCAGAAAATGGAACTAATTTTCTGAATGGAAAGATAAAGTAGAGTAACCACTGAAAAGCAGCTGGAAGAAACGTTTGAGAGAGATATTAAGCATTCCCAGCATTCCCAGCCAGACACCGGAGAAGGCACTGGCACCCCACTCCAGTACGCTTGCCTGGAAACTCCCATGGACGGAGGAGCCTGGTGGGCTGCAGTCCATGGGGTCACGAAGAGTCGGGCACGACTGAGCGACTCCACTTTCACTTTTCACTGTCATGCAGTGGAGAAGGAAATGGCAACCCACTCCAGTGTTCTTGCCTAGAGAATCCCAGGGATGGGGGAGCCTGGTGGGCTGCTGTCTATGGGGTCACACAGAGTCGGACACGACTGAAGTGACTTAACAGCAGCAGCAGCAGCCAGACACTGATGGCTGTGAGATAAAAATAACAGGGAAACTGACACACAGGGAGAACTGAGCTGATTCAGTCTAGGGGCAGAGGATAACAGCTCATGAAATGAGAAAGACCCAAAAACAGTTCCCACCAAGAAGAGAATCCACTTGTGCCCAGAACCAAAGGGGAAGCAGGTTACATATTACAGCGGTAAAAGCCATAGATTGGGAGCTCCCGAATGATACGTTAGTCCATGGGTAATCAGATCTGCCATCTTTGTTCAAAAATCCAAGGCCATACTTTTTTTTTTAAGACATGGAGATTTTGACTTGTTTCAACTCACCATTAAATCTCAATTCCTACATAGTACAGTGGCTGACACATAATAAACTCAGGAGAGATAATCAGTGAACATTAAATGAATGTTTCAATGAATCAATTTATTCATTTGAAGTCCTTAGGTGCCCTCATTATCTTAATTTCCATTTCCTCTTAAACATATAAGATGAACTCCTTACAGCTGGAAGGTTACTCTTTTTTTTCATCACAATTAAACCCTGCATCATCTTTCTCAAGGATTCAACAGTCCTAATTCTTTCTTTTCATGCCATTTCCCCAAATAACACATACACATGCTTATAATCACATGCATTTTTTCTTTTTAAATTTCTCATAAATTTTGGATACTCTAAACCTGAGACTCCCTGATTCTGTCTTTACAGATCTGTGACCTCTGTGTGCTTTTGCCCTTGATCATAAGACCCTCCTTTAATATCCTGTACACACAGCTTTGATCTCACACAGAATGATCACTGTTCGTTTCCAAGCAAACTATTCAATATTATGCTAATCCAAGTCTATGCCCCGACCAGTAATGCTGAAGAAGCTGAAGTTGAACAGTTCTGTGAAGACCTACAAGACCTTCTAGAACTAACACTCAAAAGAGATGTCTTTTTGATTATAGGGGACTGGAATGCAAAAGTAGGAAGTCAAGAAACACCTGGAGTAACAGGCAAATTTGGCCTTGGAGTACAGAATGAAGCAGGGCAAAGGCTAATAGCATTCTGCCAAGAGAACATACTGGTCATAGCTAACACCCTCTTCCAACAACACAAGAGAAGACTCTACACATGGACATCACCAGATGGTCGACACCAAAATCAGATTGATTATATTCTTTGTAGCCAAAGATGGAGAAGCTCTATCAGTTCAGTTCAGTTGCTCAGTCGTGTCCGACTCTTTGCAACCCCAAGAATCGCAGCACGCCAGGCCTCCCTGTCCATCACCAACTCCCGGAGTTCACTCAGATTCACGTTCATCGAGTCAGTAATGCCATCCAGCCATCTATTCCTCTGTTGTTCCCTTCTCCTCCTGCCCCCAATCCCTCCCAGCATCAAAGTCTTTTCCAATGAGTCAACTCTTCGCATGAGGTGACCAAAGTACTGGAGTTTCAGCTTTAGCATCATTTCTTCCTAAGAAATCCCAGGGTTGATCTCCTTCAGAATGGTCTGGTTGGATCTCCTTGCAGTCCAAGGGACTCTCAAGAGTCTTCTCCAACACCACAGTTCAAAAGCATTAATTCTTCGGTGCTCAGCCTTCTTCACAGTCCAACTCTCACAATCATACATGACTACTGGAAAAACCATAGCCTTGACTAGACGGACCTTAGTCGGCAAAGTAATGTCTCTGCTTTTGAATATGCTATTTAGGTTGGTCATAACTTTTCTTCTGAGGAATAAACATCTTTTAATTTCATGGCTGCAGTCACCATCTGCAGTGATTTTGGAGCCCAAAAAAATAAAGTCTGACACTGTTTCCACTGTTTCCCCATCTATTTCCCATGAAGTGATGGGACCGGATGCCATCAGCAAAAACAAGACCGGGAGCTGACGGTGGCTCAGATCATGAACTCCTTATTGCCAAATTCAGACTGAAACTGAAGAAAGTGGAGAAAACCACTAGACCATTTAGGTAAGACCTAAATCAAATCCTTTATGACTATACAGTGGAAGTGAGAAATAGATTTAAGGGACTAGATCTGATAGACAGAGTGCCTGATGAACTATGGATGGAGGTTCATGACATTGTACAGGAGATAGGAATCAAGACCATCTCCAAGAAAAAGAAATGCAAAAAAGCAAAATGGCTGTCTTAGGAGGCCTTACAAATAGCTGTGAAAAGAAGGGAAGCGAAAAGCAAAGGAGAAAAGGAAAGATATACCCATTTGAATGCAGAGTTCCAAAGAATAGCAAGGAGAGATAAGAAAGCCTTCCTCAGTGCCGAATGCAAAGAAATATAGGAAAACAGTACAATGGGAAAGACTAGAGATCTCTTCAAGAAAATTAGAGATACCCAGGGAACATTTCATGCAAAGATGGGCTCGATAAACGAGAGAAATGGTAGGGATCTAACAGAAGCAGAAGATATTAAGAAGAGGTGACAAGAATACACAGAAGAACTGTACAAAAAGATACAACCCAGATAATCACGATGGTATGATCACTCACCTAGAGCCAGACATCCTGGAATGTGAAGTCAAGTGGGCCTTAGGAAGCATCACTACAAACAAAGCTAGTGGAGGTGATGGAATTCCAGTTGAGCTGTTTCAAATCCTGAAGGATGATGCTGTGAAAGTGCTGCACTCAATATGCTAGCAAATTTGGAAAACTCAGCAGTGGCCACAGGACTGGAAAAGGTCAGTTTTCATTCCAATTCCAAAGAAAGGCAATGCCAAAGAATGCTCAAACTACCGCACAATTGCACTCATCTCACATGCTAGTAAAGTAATGCACAAAATTCTCCAAGCCAAGCTTCAACAATAACATGAACCGTGAAATTCCAGATGTTCAAGCTGGTTTTAGAAAAGGCAGAGGAACCAGAGATCAAATCGCCAACATTCACTGGATCATCAAAAAAAGCAAGAGAGTTCCAGAAACACATCTATTTTTGCCTTATTGACTATGCCAAAGCCTTTAACTGTGTGGATCACAATAAACTGTGGAAAATTCTGAAAGAGATGGGAATACCGGACCACCTGACCTGCCTCTTGAGAAACCTGTATGCAGGTCAGGAAGCAATAGTTAGGACTGGACATGGAACAATAGACTGGTTCCAAATAGGAAAAGGAGTACGTCAAGGCTGTATATTGTCACTCTGCTTCTTTAACTTATATGCAGAGTACATCACGAGGAACTCTGGGCTAGAAGAACCACAAGCTAGAATCAAGATTGCCAGGAGAAATACTAAAAACCTCAGATATGCAGATGACACCACCCTTATGGCAGAAAGCGAAGAAGAACTGAAGAGCCTCTTGATGAAAGTGAAAGAGGAGAGTGAAAAAGTTGGCTTAAAGCTCAACATTCCGAAAATGGAGATCATGGCATCTGGTCCCATCACTTCATGGCAAATAGATGGAGAAACAATGGAAACAATGGCTGACTTTATTTTTCTGGGCTCCAAAATCACTGCAGATGGTGATTGCAGCCATGAAATTAAAAGACGCTTACTCCTTGGAAGAAAAGTTATGACCAACCTAGATAGCGTATTAAAAACCAGAGACATTACTTTGCCAACAAAGGTCCGTCTAGTCAAGGCTATGGTTTTTCCAGCGGTCATGTGTGGACGTGAGAGTTGGACTATAACGAAAGCTGAGTGCTGAGGAATTGATGCTTTCGAACTGTGGTGTTGGAGAAGACTCTTGTGAGTCCATTGGACTGCAAGGAGATCCACCCAGTCCATCCTAAAGGAGATCAGTCCTGGGTGTTCATTGGAAGGACTGATGTTGAAGCTGAAACTCCAATACTTTGGCCACCTGATGTGAAGAGCTGACTTACTGGAAAAGACCCTGATGCTGGGAAAGACTGAGGGCAGGAGGAGAAGGGGATGACAGAGGATGAGATGGTTGGATGGCATCACCGACTCCATGGACATGGGTTTGGGTGGACTTCGGGAGTTGGTGATGGACAGGGAAGCCTGGTATGCTGTGGTTCATGGGATTGCAAAGAGTCAGACATGACTGACCGACTGAACTGAAGTGAACTCAACTGACACACAGCTTTATATCTAATTCTAGCAAAAATTTTCTATTGTAGCACATTTATTCTCTTAATTGTTCTTCCCTATCTTCACTGTGAATATTCATATTTCTATTATCAAACACACACCCATTCATGTGCAAAAAATCAGACTTCCCTCTTTCTGCAAGTTTTAGATAATGAATTGCTAGGTTGCATAAGTGACTATAATTTTCATTTTTAGTTTTCTGCACCCTTGTCTCCCAAACTATCCACCATTTTTCATCATTAGCAAAGATTTCCTCAATTAGAAGGAGCATCAAAACAAAAGTGCTCTTTGCCTTCTCTCTCTCTGGAATATGAAATTGTTATCAAGCAGAGAATTAATATGTTGTCCTGCTTTCTAGTAAAGCATCTCTTCCAGGAGCTGTCTAGTTCACTCAATTTCTCTGTCATTATAATACAACTTGCCTTGACATCCATTTCTTAATAGGTACCAGGAAACCACTATCCACGTTCCCTATTTGGCAGGAAGCCTATACTGTATTTTCTCAACACCCCACTTCTGCTTCTGCTTTTGGTTCTACCCCCAAAACTCTGTCCTATGCATTCATCATGAAGTCATTAGATTTGCCCAAAGATGCTCACCATCCCATCCCACATGCACTGCATCCTCTTCTATTTGAAGTGTCATGTTACTTATACTAACATCTCTATTTTCCCTGCATAATCAACCACTAAAGGGGCTTCCCAGGTGGCACTAGTGGTAAAGAATCTGCCTGCAAATGCAGGAGACGCAAGAGATGCAGATTCAATCCCTGGGTCAGGAAGATCCCCTGGAGGAGGAAAAGGCAACCCACTCCAGTATTCTTGTCTGAAAACTTCCATAGGCAGAGGAGCCTGGTGGACTATAGTCTGAGCCTCCCCTTCCATCTGAAGTATCATGTTACATCAACATCTCTATTTTCCTTGCATGAATTTTCTCATCTAATAGAGAAAACTTGCTTAATTGACTTACCTAATTTAAGCAAATTTATGGCTATAAAATTATTTTAAAAGGAACCTATAATTTTGGCATAATAATTAGCAGAATTATTCCCATAGAGGTTGCATGAGAGGTTATACTATACCAGAATTAATTGAAAATAGAGACAAATTTATGTACATTATATCAAATTTGTGATTATGTTTCATGATATTTAAACAGCTAGGGGTCTTAAACAAATGCTTGGTGATCATAAGAAACTTTCGAACTCTAGCAAAGGGATCATTTAATTCTATTATGTGTGTTAGTCGCTTAGTCATGTGTGACTCTTTGCAACCCCATGGACTGTAGCATGCCAGGCTCCTCTGTCCATGGAATACTCCAGGCAAGAATACTGGAGTGGTTTTTCATTTCCTTCTCCAGGGGATCTTCCCAACCCCTGGATCGAACCCAGGTCTCCTGTATTGCAGGCAAATGCTTTACCATCTAAGCTACTGGGGAAGCCCTTTCATTCCATTATGACTAATGAAACGGACAATAAGTAGCGAGTCAAACTTAAAATCAACCTAATTTTTCACTCGTTCATCAAACTGACGATACTTGAAGTCTGAATATTCCAAAGAATACTTACAAGCTCATTGCCATCAGTAGCCATGTATGACGTCAGATTGGTAGAAACACAAGCTAGAAGAGAAAAAGCATTTTCAGTTAAATGTTGGAGGAAATCACTCTTAAAATTGTATATCTTCTTGACAGGAAGAAAAGCACTTGTATTTTGATTGATGAATTCCACAATAAAAGCAACTCATTACAAGGCCTTTTAATTCAGAATAAGCCAACCGTTAAAAACTGAGTTCATAAAATAAGCCAGAATTTTAATTACACATGTGTCAGTATTTCTTTCAAGTCTACAGCAAGATATATTGTATATATTTTTTATCTACTTAATATTGTACTATGGGCTTCCCTGGTGACTCAGAGATAAAGAATCAGCCTACAATGCAAGAGACACAGTTTCTATCCCTGGGTCAGGAAGTTCCCCGAGAGAAGGAAATGCAAACCTATTTCAGTATTCTTGCCTGGGAAATCCCAAGGACAGAGGAGCCTAGCTACAGTCCACGGGGTGACAAAGAGTCAGACATGACTGAGCAATTAAACAACAACAATTATCATACATAGACATACATTTTTGAACAGTGAAAATATTTTCATCTTCAAGATGGACAACATAATGTAAGATGTGGACATATCTGATCCATTACTATTGTTCTGATGGTATTAACTGAACAATTTCAAAAATGTAACCAATCCCTCAGCCTCAGAAATCTCGACTTTAATATGAAGATGAGCCCTCTTTGATGTATTGCACTTTGTAGTGGATTACCTGAGAAACTAGACACTCTGGTTTCAAGAAAAGAAGATGAAAACAAAAAGAAGAAAATTTCATATCCTCAGACTAAAAAAAAAAAAATCTCACATCTTCAGACTTTGATAAGCAACAAACTTGTTAAACATCCACAAGCCGCTAAAACTCTCTGCAAAGGAAAGAGCCTTTCACCCCTTCCCAGTGACAGATCCATACCCCATGTGACTTTATTTCTTACCCCAATGGTTCCTAAATTCTGAAGATGCATAGCCCTTCTTTATGTCAAAATGCCATATTTCTATTACATTGATATGAATAAAACATTTATTTGTAAAATGCCAAAGAGAAAAACCACAATAAAAAACGACTGACCAATTTACTTAATTTTTAACTCACTTGTTTAAAAAATACAGTAAAACATAAATAGAAAATCAAATCACAGGCTGGTGAAAACATCTGCAGTATTCATTTAATACGTAAAAATCATAACTTAGACAGTTCTCTTATTCACCAATAAGAAAATAATAAGTAGACTGGGAGACCAAGACGGTGTAATAGAAGGACATGGAGCTCACCTTCTCCCACAAATACATCAAAAATACATCTACACGTGGACCGATTCTCACAGAATACCCACTGAACGCTGAGGATCTCATAGAACCAACACTGCAAGAAAGACCACCACATAACTGGGTGGGATGAAAGGACGAAACAAAGAAGCTTGGGATGGACCTGAGCTATGAAAGCTTCTCTCATTCTGGGACCCCTCAACCAGATATGGAGTTTCAGGGGCTCAGAAGAGGACACAGCAGCCAGCCTGCAGGAGCAGGACAGAGAGAAAGGTCCCCAGAAGGTCCAGGCCACCTCACTGCACACCCCAGCCTGAGATGCATCCCTGGTGGAGTGCATGGTGGCGGCTGGTTGCTGGTACACAGGACTTCAGCAGACAGACCCAGGGAGAAGATTTGGTTTGGATGCAGAGACAATCCCAAAGGCCTCAAGGATGGTTCAGGCCACTGGAGGTGTGTATAGGACCAATGGGAACCCAATTTGTCAATGCATGTGCGAAGGGAGTGGCATGGCCCCACCAGAGCAGCTTCATCCTCAGCTTGCTCACAGAGGGTGCAGCTCCACTCTACAAGCTCTGGGCACACACAAGCACGTGTGGGTGGCCCATACGCAGGGTGGGGCTGAAATCTGAACTGATTCCTGGTGGGTGCCTGACTTTCACAGACGATTCACACCACTGGCAGCTTCCTGAGCACAGCACCGGAAGGACTTCCTAGCTGACTACCAGCTTTTCCTTTGCTGAGGTGGGGCAGAGGGCGGTTTCGGCAACAGTGCACTTCGTGAGCACATACAAGGGTGACAGAGAATATCACAGAGAGCACGTCCCAGTGGATAGCTCTGGCGGAAAAACACCCACGGGCTCCGTTACCAGCAAAAGTACACCAGTCCTGCCTACCTCACACCGCAGCTTAGAACCAGACCTGAGAGCTCCTACTCCAACAGCTGGAGAACAGGCCCTGCCCTTGACAGAGCTATGACTACCACAGAGCAAAGAGGAGACCCCCTCCAAAAACCAGTGCAGCCTCTGATCACCACAATATAACCTTCACCCCTGAAAAGGGGGTACTGGCTAGCACACCACCCCTGAAGAACGATGTGGCAGGTATCCATACCAAAAGCAGCCCTGGCATCAGTGAGACTCATATAGAATGTTCCCACATAAAAACAGCCCTTCAGGACCACAACAGATAACTGTTTCTCCTAAATTGAGTCACAGAAATATAACTAAAATGAAGGAGCAGAGAAACTATTCACCAATAAAAGAACAAGAGAAGTCGCCTGAAAGACCAAATAATGAAACAGGCTTTTTCAGTTTACTAGACCCTGAGTTCAAAAAGGAAGTAATACACATTTTGAAGAAATTAAGAAAGATTATTGCTAGAAATAGGGATCACTGTATCAAGGAACTGGAAACTATAAAGAGGGGCCAATTAAAATTAGACAACTCAATTCCAAGATGAAAACTGAGCTAAAGGCAATAAATAGCAAATTAAACAATTCCAAACAAAAAAGTGACCTAGAAACTACCCAATCAGAAGAGAAAAGATAGAAAAATGAAAAAAAAAAAAGAAAGCAACATATGAGACCTATGAGATAATATAAAGCATGCCAATCTACACATAATAAGGGTACCAGAAGGAAAAAAATAAAAGAGAAAAGGGGATCAAAAATGTATTTGAGGAAATTACAGCTGAAAACTTCCCAGACCTAAAGAAGGAAACATATCCAGATACAGGGAGAAAAGAAAAGAAAAGTCAGAAAGAGGAAGTAAAAAGGCAATCTCTTTGAAAATCATGTCAAAAAAATAAAATACCTTGAAATAAACCTGATCAAGGAGATGAAAGAGTTATACACTGAGAACTATAAAACATTGATAAAGGAAACTAAAGCCAATTCAAAGAAATGGAAAGATACCCCATGCTCTTGGATTGGAAGTATTAATATTATTAAAAATGACCATACTACCCAAAGCAATCACAGATTCAATGCAATCCCTATAAATAACCCATGACATTTTTCACATAATTAAACAATCCTAAAATTTATATGGAACCACAAAATACACAGAATTGCCAAAGCAATCCTGAAGAAAAAGAACAAGAAACAAGACTCTCCCAGACTTCAGACAATACTATAAAACTACACTAATCAAAGTAGCATGGCAATGACATGAAAGCAGACATATGGGTCAATGAAACAGAACAAAGAGTCTAGAAACAGACCCACAGACCTATGATTGATTCATCTTTGACAAGGGAAGCAAGAATATACAATGGAGAAAAGACAGTCTCTTCTTCAGCAGGGGTTGTTGGGACAGCATAACAGCTGCATGTAAATCAATAAAGTCAGAACACTCCCTCACACCATACACAAGAATGAACTCAAAATGGATTAAAGACTTAAATGTAAGAAACTGTAAAGCTCTTAGAGGAAAAGATAGGCAGTACACACTTTGCCATAAATCACAATGAGATCCTCTTTGATCCACCTCCTAGAGGAATGGAAATAAAAACAAAAATAAACAAATGGGACCTAATTAAACTTAAAAGCTTCTGCAAAGGAAACTATAAACAGGATTAAAAGACAACCCTCAGAATGGGAGGATATAATTGCAAATGAAACAACCGACAAAAGATTAACCTCCGTAATATATAAACAGCTCATACAGTTCAATGTCAGGAAAACAAAAAGCCCAATTACAAAAATGGACAGAAAATCTAAACAGACATTTCTCCAAAGAAGACATACAATAAACACATGAAAAGATGCTCAGCACCACTAATTATTAGAGAAATGCAAATCAAATTACAATGACGTACCACTTCACACAAGTCAAAATTGCCATCATCAAAAAATCTACAAACAATAAATGCTGGAGAGGATATAGATAAAAGGGAACCCTCCTACACTGTTGGTGGGAATGTAAACTGATACAGCCACTAAAACAACTAGGAAAAAATCTACCATATGACCCAGCAACCCCACTACTGGGCACATACTTGGAAAAAAACAGTTCTGAAAGACACATGTACCCCAGTGTTCATTGCAGCACTATGTACAACAGCTAGGACATGGAAGCAATCTAGACGTCCAGAGACAGATGAATGGATAGAGAATATGTAGTACATATTTATAGCGGCATATTACTTAGCCATTTAAAAAAAAACAAATTTGAGTCAGTTCTAGTGAGGTGGATGAACCTAGAGCCTGTTACACAGAATGAAGTAAGCCAGAATTTTAAAACAGATATCATATCTTAATGCATGTATATGGAATCCAGAAAAATGGTATTGATGAATCTATCTGCAGGGAAGGAATGATGATGCACATGTAGGGAATGGACTTGTGGACACAGTTGGGGAGGGAGAGAGTGGGATGAATGGAGAACGTAGCACCAACAAATATGCTATCGTGTGTAAAATGGATAGTTGTTGAGAAGTTGCTATATAACAGGGATCCCAGTCTGGTGCTCTGTGATGACTTAGAAGGATGGAATGGGGGAGGGGAGGGTAGCTCAAGAGGGAAGGGATAGATGTATAATTATGGCTGATTTGTATTGTCATATGGCAGAAATCAACACAACACTGTAAAAATTAAAAAATAAAAAAGATTTAAATACAAGACATGACACGATAAAACTCCTAGAAGAGAACATAGAAGGAACGTTCTCTGTCATAAATTGCAGCAATGTCTTCTCAAGTCAGTCTCCCAAAACAAAAGAAAAAAATTTTAAAAAAACAAATGGGCCTAATCAAACTTAAAAGTTTTTGCACAGCAAAGGAAATCATAAACAAAACAAAAAGACAACCTATGGAATGGGAGAAAATGTTTGCAAATGCTAGAACTGACAAGGGATTAATTTCCAAAATATGCGAACAGCTCATACAGCTCAACATAAAAAAAAAAAAAAAAAAAAGGAAGAAGAACCAACCCAACCAAAAACTGGGCAGAAGACCTATTCATACATAGACATCTCTTCTAAGAAGACATACAAATTGCCAGCAGGCACATGAAAAGACATTTAACATTGCTAATTATTAGAGAAATGCAAATCAAAACTACAATGCTGTATCACCTCACACCAGTCAGAATAACTGTCATCAAAAATTCTACAAATAGAGGATGTGGAGAAAAGGGAACCCTCCTACACTTTTGGTGAGAATGTAAATTGGTGCAGCCACTGTGGAGAATAGTACGGAGATTTCTTAAAAAACTAAAAATAGTTACCATATGATACAGCAATCCCACTCCTGCCTCTATATCCAGAAAAGATGAAAGCTCTAACTTGAAAAGATACATGCACCCTACAGTAGCCAGACAAGAAAGCAAGCTAAGTGCCCACTGACATGTGAGTGAATAAAGAAATTGTGATATGTATACAATGGAATATTATTCAGCAATACAAAAGAATGAAATCATGCCATTTGCAGTAACATATACGAACCTAGAGATTATCATACTAAGTGAAATAAGTCAAACAGAGAATGACAAATATCATATTATTTCAGTTACACATAAAATCTTTTAAAATGATATAAATGAACTTATTTACAAAACAGAAACAGACTCACAGATAGACAGAAAACAAAACTATGATTACCAAAGGGAAAAGAGGAGGGATAATTAAGAGCTTCATATTAATAGATACACACTACAGTATACAAAATGCCAGGCTGGATGAAGAACAAACGAAATGCAGGACTGGATGAAGCACAAGCTGGAATCCAGATTGCCGGGAGAAATTAACAATAACCTCAGATATGCAGATGACACCACCCTTTTGGCAGAAAGTAAAGAAGAACTAAAGAGTCTCTTAATGAAAGTGAAAGAGGAGAGTTAAAATTTTGACTTAAAACTCAACATTCAAAAAATGAAGATGCCAAATGGCATCTGGTCCCATCATTTCATGGCAAATAGATGGGAAAACAATGGAAACAGTGACAGACTTTATTTTGGGGGGCTCCAAAATCACTGCAGATGGTGATTGCAGCCATGAAATCCAAAGACACTTGGTCCTTGGAAGAAAAGTTATGACCAACCTAGACAGCTTATTAAAAAGCAGAGACATTACTTTGCCAACGAAGGTCTGTCTAGTCAAAGCAGTGGTTTTTCCAGTAGTCATGTATGGATGTGAGAGTTGGACTATAAAGAAAGCTGAGTGCCGAAGAATTGATGCTTTGAACTGTGGTGTTGGAGAAGACTTTTGAGAGCCCCTTGGACTGCAAGGAGATCAAACTAGTCAGTCCTAAAGGAAATCAGTCCTGTATATTCATTGGAAGGACTGATGCTGAAGCTGAAACTCCAATCCTTTGGCAACCTGATGCAAAGAACTGACTTACTGGAAAAGACTCTGATGCTGGGAATGATTAAAGGCAGGAGGAGAAGGGGACAACAGAGGATGAGACCATTGGATGGCATCACCAACTCGATGGACATGAGTTTGAGCCAGCTCTGATAGTTGGTTGATGGACAGGGAGGTCTGGCATGCTGAAGTCCATAGGGTGGCAAAGAGTCAGACACGAATGAGAGACTGAACTTATACAAGACAGATAAATAACAAAGTTCTACTGTAGAGAACAGGGCACTATATTCAATACTTTATAATAACCTATAATGGAAAATAATCTGAAAAACTATATAAAATATATATATACATATACATTTGTATTCATGTACATATTATACATATTCCCTTGTGGCTCAGCTGGTAAAGAATCTGCCTGCACTGCAGGAGACCTGGGTTCGATCCCTGGGTTGGGAAGATCCCCTGGAGAAGGGAAAGGCTACCCACTCCAGTATTCTGGCCTAGAGAATTCCATGGACTGTATAGTCCATGGGGTCACAAAGAGTCGGACACAACTAAGCGACTTTCATTTCACTCACATATTATATAAAACTGAATCACTTTGTTGTACACCAGAAACTAACACAATGTCACCTATGCTTCGATAAAAATATTAAAAATTTTATAAAACAAAATAATTATCAAACTAATCAGATAACAAGTTTAGGAAAATTCAAAACATAAAAATACAAATGACAAACATTGGCTACCTAATGCAAAGAGCCAACTCATTGAAAAGACTCTGAGGCTGGGAAAGATTGAGAAGGAGAAGGAAGCAGCAGAGGATGAGATGGTTAGATAGCATCACTGACTTACTGGACATGAATTCAACAAATTCCAGGAGATAGTGGAGGACAGAGGAGCCTGATGTGCTGCAGTCCATGGGGTCGCAGAGTCAGACACGACTTAGTGACTAACCAACCACAGTATTCAGTCTCATTAGTAATGAAGTAAGCTCAAAGTAAAACAACAGCCTAACTCCATGTTTAATCTTCATGACTGGCATACACAAAAAAAATGTTAGAAGCCAAGTTTGGTGGAGGGTGTTGAAAGGAAAACTTGTTGTTGGGATGCCCAATTATTATAGCCTTGCTGGAGGACAATTGTTGATGTTGATGACAATGGTGACATTCACAATGACTGCTGACATTTGCTGAATCTTTACTATCTGCCATCAACTATGGGCTTCCCGGGTGGCATGAGTGGTAAAGAACCCACCTGCCAATGCAGGAGACACAGGAGACTCAGGTTCAATCCTTGGTGTGAGAAGATCCTCTGGAGGAGGGCATGGCAACCCACTCCAGTATTTGTGCTTGAAGAATCCCATGGACAGAGGAACCTGATGGGCTACAGTCCATTGGGTCGCAAGAGTCAGACACGACTGAAGCAACTGAGCACCATACCAAACATAAGAAAGTTTACAATATATTCTTAATGAAACAGTAGGGAAAGTGTGTGCAGTGGAACTTCATTCACTTTTTATTGTAAAAATATAGGTTTATATGATACAACTCACACATCAGTGCCTTGGAGGGAAAAGTCTGAAGAAATCTACAGCAAAATATGTATAGTGGGACTTTCCTGGTAGCCCAGTGGTTATGAATCAATGCCTCAAACATGTGTCTACCCATTGCAGAACCTTGATGCATGCTCTTCAGCAGTCAGGTCAATTCTCACTTAGTCAAGGAAGCTTTCCACTATATTTATTAGAGATCAGTATCTTTTCGTATGTTCTCATAGCCCCTTAACTTTTATTCACAGAAGGTCTCATAATTGTATAGAATTCTTAATTTTGCAATTACTTTGCTAACATCTGACTCCTACTATAGTAACTTACCTGAGGGCAGAAGGCATTCTGTCTTACCTTGTCTATCTGTTTATTGCTCTGTACCCCATCTTTGTATACTGGTTGATTAAATAGACATTTGTTGAGTAAATGAATTTGAAATACAGAAAATAAAAGCTCTGAACTACAGATGAGTTTCCATAAAGAAAACCTATGAATTTCAATTTTTTATTTCATTTAGTGGAATAGTACTGTCATGAATAGCCCATGAGAAACCCCCTTCCCAATCTGCAGAAGGTGGAAATGAGACTGTGTGATGTCAAACCTCCCCGAGTTAGAGAGCAAATGGGCAGAAATAATATGCAAACACTGGTGCAAGGAGGCATAGGTGAGGGGACGTGCCTTTACGGAGGCTACGTGAATGTTCACTTAAGCAGTTCATGCAGTGGCTTTGGAGTTTGGGTACTATATTTCCTGAGGTGGTCGACATATGTGAAATCTAAAATGTCACCAAAATGATTCAGAGTGCGGCAGAAGAATCGTCAGAACAACCTAAGCTTAATCTAGTTTCTCCTCTTCCATACAAAGCACACAGCCATACTTTAGAAGAATTAGGAAGTGGGATGATATTTATGAAGACTCATGGAAATACACTTGCTTATGGTCTGGACAAAAAGAACCAGCTCAGCTAACGATGTTACAGGGTACATGGTATCTCTAAAAATTAGGTAGCACCAAGATTCGATAAAAATACTTATAACGCACACAATAAAATTAGCTTGTGGAAAATAATAATAATGCTGGCAAAAGTGCTTTGGAAGTAATACTTTTTCCATAGTCCCAACTTTTCTGAGAATATTAGTTTAAGGAAGGTGCCTATGAGTGAAAGAGTTAAAGGAAGAAGTGTTAAGTTCTCTGATGTTTTGATAAAGAATTTTTGTATAATTCCCAGGAATTAAAAACATATAAGAGCCTAACAAGATATAACAAATAATATTTATAAATCAAGTTTCCAATTCTTTGCTTTCAACAAAATTGAAGAAAAATCTATTTTAAGTCTATTAATCATTAAAGTAGTTGTGATATTTGGCATATTCTTGGAAGAAGTTCAAAAAGTACTCCATTCCCACCTATTTATTTATATGAAAAATAGTTTTAAGTGCTCACATACATAAAAAACAATAATAGGATTAAAACTGGTTCTGAACTCTAATACTAGAAATAAATAATACTCATGGGTATTGTTACATACCCAACAGTTTGGCCACCTGATGTGAAGAGCCGACTCATTAGAAAAGACCCTGATTCTGGGAAAGATTGAAGGCAGGAGGGGAAGGGGATGACAGAGGATGAGATGGTTAGATGGCATCACTGACTCAATGGACATGAGTTTAAGCAAATTGTGGGAGATGGTAATGGATGGGGAAGCCTGGCGTGCTGCAGTTCATGGAGTTGCACAGAATCGGACACGACTGAGAGACTGAACAACAAAATTAGGAAGAAAATCTCATCTGTGTCATTAAACACTGCATTTTCAATAAAAACATTTACCTCTTGTATTAATCATCATTTGTCAAGATGTGCAACATATTTATAATTTTTGTTAAGTTACAAACCAATAATAATTATAATGGCTCACTCCAAATGAAATCATTTATGGTTTAAAGGATTATGCCACTTCGAAATTTTTTAGTAAATTTCATTTTAAATATATGCAATATATTGTTGAAATGTATTACAGGATTATTAATAAGTTTTAAGCATAAAAATATTTTATAATTGTACAAAAATCCATGGAGTACTGGAATAAAAATATGAGTTCTGGGGGGAAAAAGTGCTATGTAAAATCTAAAACTCCAAAGATTACTTTAAAAAAATAAACATACCAAATTTCTGTTTATATTTAATGTTATATTTAAAGGGAATATAACATTTTTCAGGCTTTCCCGGTGGCAAGAGCCATAGGAGACGTGGGTTTGATTCCGGGTCAGGAAGATCTCCTGGAGGTGGATGTGGCAGCCCACTCCCATATGCCTGCTTGGAAAATCCCATGGACAGAGGAGTCTGGCGGGCAATAGTGCATAGCATTGCAAAGAGTCAGACATGATTGACGTGACTTAGCATGCACATATAACCTTTCTTCACTATCAAGATTCATAATATGCCACAAATTACATCTTTTGCAACTATTTAAATGTATGATAAAAACTCTGGGTGACAACTTAAAATTTGAGGAAGTATGTAGGGTTTCCACATTATTTTATAGATATACAACCAAAAAAAAAAATGTTTTAAAATCACTGCATGCACATAGTTTAGGGCCAAACAGATCTCACTCCACCACTTAAATGTGGAAACTTAAAAAAAAAAATCACCTAATTTCTCTAAATAGTAAGTGCTTCATCCATTAAACAGAAATGACAATAACCAGCTGATAGGATTTTGTTAGAATTAAGTGAAATATCATATGGGAGACACGCAGATGCTCAACAAGAGGTAGCAATTACCTAGAATGGGTGCAATTACCCAGAAATAGCTTTATTATAGAAAACTATTCTTCCTAATGGAGCTAGCACACAACTAAAGGGTTTGAACAAGTTAGATAACAGGTTTCATCAAATAAAATAGCTTTCCCACTTCAAGGTTGAATAAACTCCCTAACCTACTCTCCTAGAGACATTTTTGGTATCTTATTTCAGAGTTTAAGGAAATAGTTTTCTTAGTCATATCTGAGACAATTACCTTCTTTAAAGAACAATTCCTTAACACAATACCACATGCTGCTGCTCCTGCTGCTAAGTCGCTTCAGTCGTGTCCGACTCTGTGCGACCCCTAGACGGCAACCCACCAGGCTCCCCCATCCCTGGGATTCTGCAGGCAAGAACACTGGAGAACACAATGCGTGAAAGTGAAAAGTGAAAGTGAAGTCACTCAGTCATGTCCAACTCAGCAACCCCATGGACTGCAGCCCGCCAGTCTCCTCCGTCCATGAGACTTCCCAGGCAAGAGTTACTGGAGTGGGTTGCCATTGCCTTCTCCCAATACCACATGACACTTAGCAAAAACACTAAGGTCATTACTATTTTTTAAGTCAATGAGATGAAATCAAATAAAATATTTGTATTTCTGATAAGTCCTGTAATTGAAAAGTAGAAATATATTTCATTACAATTCCAAAGATGAGATTGTTCCTAAATTTATTACTGGTTTTCTGGACTGAATGTTTGTGTCCCTGCAAAATTCATATGTTGACATCCAATTCCAAGCATGATAGTATTTGGAGGTGAGGACTTTGGAAGGTAATTAGGTCATGATGCAGTATGAGGGAGCCCTCATAAATGAAATTAGTGCCCTCATAAGAAGGGACCAGACTCACTCTCTCCCCATGTGTAGCTACAAGAAGAATCAGCAGTCTGCAGCCCAGAAGAGAGATCGTACCTGAACCTGACCAGGCTGACATCATGTTCTTGGACTTCCAGCCTCCAGAACTGTGAGAAGTGAATTTCTGTTGATAAGCCCCCTTGTTTACAATATTTTGTTACAGCAGCCCAAGCTAACTAAGATGCTGGTGAAGAATCATTCCTTTTTGTTTTATCCTAATAAACTTCATTCTAGCAATTTATTTTAGAAACTTTTTGGTAAACTAGTTAAGTAGAAATACGTATTCTGGTCCCATATCATTTTAAAACCAGAAAATAAATTAAGACTATCAATACACAACAAATGCACTATTGATAAAGCAGACAGTTGATAATTAGAATTTTTAACTTAAAAAAATTTCACTAAGGCAGTTATAGTTTCCATTGATCCAAAAGTAACTGTCTTAATTGTAATCTTTGGGATGATGTAGTAAAACAAGTACCATGCCTACCCTTTTAAAGAAGACAGATTATTATGATCTCAAGATAGTTTTCCGTTTGAAAGAAACTATGGGCTAGACTTATTCTCTTTCTCATGGAGCCTTAAGTGAAAACAACGTAATGAACAAAAAGTTTAAAAGCCAACAGATTCATTCACAACAGGCTTATCCTTTAAAATTAGTGTTAGTGTTCAACAAGACACTCTCAGAACAGTAAATGGATTTATAGACAATCCAAGAGCATAGGCAAACAATGTGCATTATTCTTAATCCAAAAACTAGAGCTCTTCGGAAGGAGAAAATGCTGGTCATCCTAAAGGCAGAACTCTCAATCACCAAAAAGCATGGAAAATGTGTGACAACGAAGTACACACTTAACCAGCAGCGACGCCAGCCTGTAAGCATCTTCTGTTAAGTGACTGTCCATCACAGCAACACCATGTGAGCAGCAGAGAAAACGCATCTTTGCTCAGATAAAAAAGTGAAGGACATGAAACAATCCACTGGCTTTGCTCCTTAGCAGGACGTCTCTTATTAAGGCAGAGTAGGAGAGAAGGGAGCAAAATTCAAGATACCCCCCTTCACCGCCGCCCCCCGGGAGCATGCATGCAGGGATGTATTGGGTGGGCTCGTCTGTGGTTATTATTTTGTCCGGGAAATTTACAAAAGGGAAAAATTTATTCAAATTATTGTAAACTTTTTCCTTTTAGCTCTATTGTCATTCTGTCCCAATCCATCTCTCTACAAGTTTTAAAAGTCTTATTCTTCTTCTTTTATTTATTTTCTCTTTTTTGTCTTTAACTCTTCCACTTATTTCACCGCATTTCTTTTCTGTGGTCTCTCCACTTTGAGGATAATCCGACAGATGGTTTTAAGACTCGCAGCTTTTTTTAAACAGAAACTATAATTAAAATTACTTTATTTTCAACACCACTGAAATGCTGTGATCCATCGTCTGGGGAGATTGGCAGCCCTCATCTTTTCTTCTCCCTCCTGCCTTCCTACATAAGCTTCCAGCCCTGACAATCACAATTTAGACATAAAAATCCACAAATTCAAGATGGAAAAGCCCTTCTTTCAGCCAATAATGTTAATCTCTATCCCCAAACAATCATTTTTACCATAGTAACAGGCAGGTGGAAAACTGTAAGCGATGACCAACAATCCCTCTTCTACCTCTTGGAGGAACCTGCACCAATTCAGAGGGCTGGTGGCCGCCCCTACATAGCGAGGCGCGAAGCTCCCTTACATCTTTGACCTCAGACATATAGGTCCTTTTGCAGCTTCCAGAACCCGAAAGATTCACAGATTATGATCTGCAACCCAGCATGCCCTAGGGCTCTGGCAAGAGACTGGAGCCCTGCCAATTTCCCTCCCAGTGTAGCCAGCACTGCCCACGTGTGCCCTGCACTCATTGCTCCCAAGAAGCACTTTCCCTTTAGCAGCTAGTGTGGTCAACCAGATGCCCAGAGGCCAGTGGGACTCATACCTAAGGGATCAATTCTATTCCTGGGATTATCTTAAATTCCACGATGCCAGCCCAGATTAACCCCACCAGCCCTCCAGAACTGAGCTAGCACACTGATTTTCGGCTCTTCAAATTATGTATAAAAGCAGGGGCCCTGCAAAATAACTTTCACCCCCCCCTCAACATACACATGCACAAAAACACACATCACAGTAGCAACTTCGTGCACCACTGCAGATAAAGCCTCCAAAGTACCTGCCTCCTCTCCTGCACCAGTGACAGATGGAAGGAACTTCTAGGAGTCAGTCATTCTAGCATTCAGACTAGCTGTGTGCAGAGGGTGGATTTATAAGATTTCTGATGGAAACCCAAAGAACCTCCTCAAAGGTCTGTGTAGCCCCAGTATGCTCCATCAGGTAAGAACAGGGCTTCCAGGCCTATGACAAGGCCACAGGAACCACTGGTAGCCCTTCTCGCAAAGGATCAGTTATTAGGTCCTCTACGGGGTGTCCCAAAGTACATACACCCTGTTTGTCCACAGTGGCTGCTCCTAGTAACAACACCTGATCCCTAAATTCACTTCACTCCAGCCTGTATGGGGCGAGAGTAGGTGCTGTGTGCTAAGATGGGCCAGACAAGAATGACAAATGATCACCCTTCCCTTTCTACAATCAGCAGCTCTAAATTTCTCCACGTGACTTGCAGGCATATTTTCTCTCTCTGGAAGAAGGTACGTGTTTCTGACTGTAGTATCCAGACTGTGTTTACACTGCTCTGAAGCAGCCTGTCACCTTAATTAAGCTTTACCCAACAACCCTCTTTCCACAAAAGTAAGTAAGTATAACTCCTTTGAACCCTCTTTCCACAGAAGTAAGTAAGTATAACTCCATTGAACCCTCTTTCCACAAAAGTAAGTAAGTATAACTCCATGCAGCAGGGCCCTCTTCTATGGAACCATTGCAGGCTAGAAAGAAGCTAGAAAAACTGTTACAAAACCTTCCTGCTGCTTGCACCCATTGCTCTGGAGTTGAACAAAAATTCCTCTTTTGTTTGGCTGATTCTTTCTTGGGAAATACTGCTTTGATGGGACTTAGGATTTTGCAAAATAGTGCATGAGGCCCCATCCAAACATAGAGGTCGTGACCATAAGGAGCTAACCTGCTGTGCATAAACACAGGAAAGGCTGCCTTAACCAAGGGGCTTCCACGGTGGCACTAGTGGTAAGGAACCCACCTGCCAATGCAGGAGGAGGTGGTAAGAGATGCAGGTTCGATCCCTGGGTCAGAAAGATGCCCTGGATGAGGAAATGGCACCTTACTCCAGTATTCTTGCCTGGGAAACCCCATGCACAGAGGATCCTGGTGGGTTCGTGGGGTCATAAAGAGTCGAACACAGCTGAGCACATGAGCACAGGTACAGCCTTTATCAAAAAAAAAAAAAAAAAAAAAGGTGACTTCTCTTAGATACAGTGACACTCGGCAAGATTCTCAAAAATTCTTTGCAGTCTTCACATCAACTCAGTAAAGTAACAATACCTACACTTTCATAAATAAAGAAACTGATATACAGAGCACGTAAACCAGCTACTTCACATGGCTAGTAAGTCATAAAGTCAAAATTTGAATTCAAGTCTTCAGACTCCCAGCTCGGGGTCCTTTGGATATTAGCAGTGCTGCCTCTTCTAATAAACTTTGCCTTTTCAACTTCTCCTTAACAGCATGCTTAACTTTCCTGCAAACAGTAAATCTCATCACATTCTTAGAGAATAAATTGAGTGCCATAATTCTTGTAGACACTCCAGGCCAGGCATACAGTAGGCACCTAATAAATATCTGTTGACTTATTCTGACCCTCCCTCTACTTTAGGACAAGTTAGAGTAAATTTAAACAATTTACCAAATTTGAACAATTCAGAGAAGCTGTATGTGACTCACCACAATTGACATCTTTTACTCAAAGGGCTGACCTTCCCAGGTGGCTCAGTGGTAAAGAATCTGCCTGCCAATGCAGGAGACGTAAGAGACATGGGTTCAATCCTGGGGTTGCGAAGATCCTCTGAAGAAGGAAATGGCAACCCACTCCAGTATTCTTGCCTGGAGAATCCCATGGACAGAGGAGCCTGGCGGGCTACAGTCTATGGGGTTGCAAAGAGTCAGATATGACTGAGCAACTAAGCATGCACTCAAAGAGCTACAGATCAGCTGCCACGGGGTGATTTTGAAGGATCTGATCAGAAGGAATATAGTACCTAGAAAGAGACATCAGAGACTCAAACGCAGTTTGTGTTCGGATTAAGCACCCTTGCCAAGACTTCATTCATAAATAACGTAGGGCTCACTTCCTGGCTGCACTCCTAAATATCTGTATCAGTCTCTCAACAACCTTGATGCAAGTACCTGATTTTTGTGTCTGCTGACAAATTCTTGGTTAATGTCTCCAAAATTTTTAAAGAAGTATTAGAGGTCTTGCCAAGATGTATATCTATTTACTATTTAAGAAGAGCTGTTAAATTATTAAACCCATTCTCGTGTGTGTGTGTGTGTGTGTGTGTGTGTGTGTGTGTGTGTGTGCGCGCGCGCATGCGTGCTCAGTCGCTCAGTCATGTCTCTTTGTGATCCCATGGACTGTTGCCCAACAGGCTCCTCTGTCCATGGGATTTCCGAGGCAAGCATACTGGAGTGGGTGGCCATTTCTTCCTCCAGAGGATTTTCCCTACCAGGACCAGGATTGAACCCGAATCTCCTGTGTCTCCTGCACTGCAGGCAGATTCTTTACCTGCTGAGCCAAAAGCCCCCAAATTGTAACATATGTTGACACAATCCATGTACTGTTGCCTTCAGAACTAGATTAGCTATCTCTGGAATCATAATATATATGCAAAGAGACACCTAGTGGACAAATATATATGTACACTATTGAGCTTGAGACCAGAGACAAACTCAAAGATCATTCTGACTCTCTAATTTAACATGCTTTAGACTTCAATTGAGCAGTTTTTTAAACTACTGGAATCATAAAGCTGGATATCTAAGTTTTACAAAACATTTTATGTTCATTTCTACAGGAAATTTTTGCTCTTTTTTTTGTGTGTGTGTTTTTCTTAAATTAGACTATCATTGACATAAAGTCCTGAGAAATAACACAAAAATGAGAGTAGAATGTAATTGACCAGCCACTTGTATTTCTCTGAACACATGTGTGCTTATTTTTGGTTTCCACCTCTTCACAGACCTTATGTATGAGATTTTCCATTGCCTTTGGGTTGTTTTATTCTTGCTTTTAATTAAGAAAAGCTTTTTTTTTTTTCCAGCCAGTTTCCTGTGGTCTGCCCAGCTTCCTGCGGCCTGCCCGCTCTCTTCATTTCATACTCCCTTCTCACCCACACCTCACCTACACAGTTTTATACCCATCTTCTCACATTCAACTTATACATGCACCTGCCACCCTCCCACTGCCCTAGATAATTTTAACCTCAAAAGTAAAAGTCTTGTCATCACAAGAAAGCAAGGAATTGTTTACCTATTCCTGACACCATTTTACTGAAATTTGGTTATGTCCAATGTTTGGAAATGTTTTATTAATTAAATAGATAAGTCAAATTTAAATCTGTATGAATGCATGGACTCCAACTTGTAGAATTTTAGCTCTGAAAAAGAAACACTTGTTCTTGAGGAAACCAGACAACATTTACAAAGTCCACTCACTCTGAGACAGCAGTACCAGGAAAAGCCAAGTCATGTGGAGTCCCAGGAGAACAAAGTGCCAGGAGAAGCAAGAACACAGATGTGTGGTTGAAAAAGTGGTCTTGGAAGTGGGTCCTCCTGTCCTAACCACCCCAGCTGAAGCCACATGAAACAGATGAACAGCCAAGCCAAGCAAGTTCAGTTCAGCTCAGTCATTCAGTCGTGTCTGACTCTTTGCAACCCCGTAGACGGCAGCATGCCAGGCTTCCCAAGCCAAGCCAAGCCAAGCCCTTCCCAAATTCTGTCATGGGCAAACCAATGAGGTCCTCCATCATTTTCAATAAGCTCTTTCCTCCACAGCATATTTGATAGCAAAATCTTGAACCTTTTCTTGGATATTAGGACTATACTAACGATTCTCAACATTGTGTCAGAGGTGCTCATTTTAAAATAGTAAGAATTACAACAATTAAAAAATAAGAAATTAAGATCGTCTATGTTCAGTAAATATGATTTTACATGTTGTTGTGGAACAACAATGATTTTACACGTGGAAAAGAATCAACACAAATTATTTAAACTAAAAGTGGATGTAGAAGGCTTGCTAGATACCAGCCCAGTACATAAAAACTATTAACTTTCTACATTCCAGCAACAAAAAGCATGAAAATAAAATTTGTAAGAAGATATGCATATAGCAACATCATTAAATCCCAAATCTGTTGGAATGAATCTAACAAAAGACGGGTAATACTTCTATGAGGAAATCTATCAAACACTATTGGAAGAAATTTAAGAACATCTAAAGAAATGGAAGGCTAGGTCACATTCATTAATTAGAGGACTCAATTGCAAAGATGACTACAGTTAGTGCTTTTTCGTTGCTGTTAGTTTTATTATCTTACAGCCATAGGATATTATTTTACCTTTTATTTTAAAATTTTTGTTGTTTTGTCTTTCATTTTAGATCTATAATCTACTTGCAATTGAATTTTGATTCTGGTTAGTTTTATTTTTCAGATTAACAACTAACTGTCTCAGCATCATTTATTGAAAATACTGTCATTTCATTGTCTAATCATAAAGGAGAAACTTGGTAAGTTGGAACCCTAAAATTAAGAATTTACATTTTCCTAAAGACAACATTACGGACAGTAAAAGCAAGAAAATGAATGAGAAAAGATATGTGCAGTATATATAACCTATACAAGGCTATATACCAAAATGCATAAAGAACTCCTATAAATCAGTCAGAAACACAGAAAACCCCAAAAGAAAAATGAAAAAAGTCTTAGGCATTTCACAAAGGAGGATATCAATTAGTAAATATATGTATGAGAAGGTGCTAAGCCTCATTAACAATCAGTGAATGAAAGGCAAACCTGCAAAGAAACATCATTAAACATCCATCAAAATCATGAAATTTTAGAAGACTGACAATAGCAAGTACACTGTAAAGCCAATGAAAACAATCAAACACTGCTGCTGGAAGTGTGAATTAAGACAACCATTTTGGAAAACTGGCAAAATCTGCTAAAGCTAACCAGTACAGCCTATGACCCATCAATTTTATTCTTAAGTATACGTGCATCAGATATGCATGTACACAAAAGTTGAAAACATATATAAGAAGGTTTCTAGCAACTTTATTAATAATAGCAAAATGTTTTAAAAAATCCAAATGTCTACCAACAGGAAACTGGATAAATAAATTGTGGATTGGTCACACATGGAATACTACTTAGCAATAAAAAGGAGGAAACTCATCTCACAGTCTTATAATGGGAGAAAGAAATCAGATATCAAAGAAGATAAATGGCATGATTCTTTTTATTCAAAATAATAAAATTGGCAAAACTAGACCTCAGTGTTTAGCAAAGTACACTTGGGTCACAAAATTATACAGAAATGCAAGGAAGCAAGGATCACAAATGGCAGGAAAATGGTTACCTTTAAAAGAAAGCAGGGATTATTTATTAGAAGGGGCACAAAAGGTGTCCTGGGGTCCCAAGAGTATCCTTTCTTGACTCAAGTAGTGGTTACAAGAATTTTTTCTGTGTGATAAATCAAGCTATTCAAATTAGTTTTGCGCACTCTTCTCTATTAATGTTATATTTAATATGTTTTATTTCAAAATAAATGTAAGAATTAGCAATATGTTATCTAAAAAGGATATGAAATGTTAAATTAAAAGATAGATACCCAGGCAAACATAAACTAAAAGAAAGCTGTGATGACAATTTTAATATCTGAAAATATAAAATTCATGATAAATATATACTTTTATAACAAAAACTAAGACTGGAAAATATAACCAACATAAACAGATAAATACATTGTCTTAAGAAACCACAACTCAGAACTTGAAAGAGAAATATATAACTTAACAATTATATATATGTTATAGGTAACACAAATAAAATGTCATAGTTTAGTAACATTAAACTATATCAATAGCTTAAGCAGACAATAAATAAACAGAAAGGTAGATGATACAAATTAGCAAATTTATATACACAAAACTCTATACTTGAGAAACAAAGGATAAAAGCTCATTTTCAGAATACACAGTATTTGTCAATAATTGATAAAAGTACTATAATACAAAGAAGTCGATAAATTTCACAAAGTCAATTTAACAGACTATGTTCTCTGACTGCAATGCATTAATTATAGAAATTAATAGTGAAAACTTTAGCCCCTAGTGGCTCAGATGGTAAAGAATCTGCCTGCAATGTGGGAGACCCGGGTTCAATCCCTGGGTTGAGAAGATTCCTGGAGTAGGAAACGGCAACCCACTCCAGTATTCTTGCCTGGAGAACTCCCTGGACTGAGGAGCCTGGCAGGCTATAGTCCATGGGGTAGCAAAGAGTCAGACACGACTGAGTGACTAACGCCACTAATAATGAAAACATAGCTTTAAAAAGTCTGTATGTCTGGAAACTAAATCTTGCATTACTTAAAGAAAAAACTGGATAATCAACAAGGACTTGTGTATAGCACAGGGAACTCCACTCAGTATTCTACGATACAATAACTGATATGGGAAAAGAATCTGAAAAAGAATGGATATGTGTATATGTATATAACTAAACCACTTTGCTGTATACCTGAAAGTAACACAACACTGCAAATCAACTATACCCCAATATAAAGATAAAAATTAAACTTTAAAAATATTTAAAAATTTTAATGGATTAAAAAGAAAATGGGAAATAATTAGAATTTATCACCACCAAAAACACTACATATCAAAAGTTTTAGGAAACACAACTAAAGCATTTTTCAAAGGAAAATTTATACCTTAAATTCATTTATCAAACCACAAGAGGAATAAAAACAGATTAAGAGCTTAACAAAGAAACTAGAAAAATAGCAAAATAACAAACCCAAGGAGGAGAGAGCAAAAATAAAGGCAGAAATCAATAAAATAGAAAAATATAGAGAAGATTAATAAAACACAAAGCTAATTCTTTAAACAAAAATTAGTAGAGTAGAAATTCAACAAGACTGATAAGAGGGAAAAATTAGATGCAAATAAAAGCTTCTGAGTTATAGCTCTTAACCTACCAATTATTCAGCCCAAAATTGTTAACATCAAAAAATATCATTCAAATGCAGAAAAATAGTTAAGAAAAAAATCTAATATAGAAATATTACCCAATTATCCATCTTGGAATCTGCTCTCCTGAAAGAAAATAAAATATTCTTTGCCAAAGTCTAACATTTTTCCATACATTGATCAGTGGGAGTAAAAATATAATTGAAAATGAAATAAATTATTCATAAAATCAGAGAAAATTATTTTCCCTATAATTTTTTGAGGCAAAATTGCCTAACATTTAAAAACTAATTATATCATATATAATTCAAAATCAAGCAAATTGGATAATTACCATCTGGTTTCAGATCTGCTGCTTTCTTCCACCTATTAATCTCAGGGCCTTTAAATACAGGCCCCCATTTCTCAAATCCTTCACTAGAAGGATCTTTTATTGACTATTTACTAATTTTTGTCTGACCGGCATCTTTTACTTCAAGAAATTGCCTCTTTCCCTTCGGTGTGGCTCTGTTAATCATATGGCTCCACATTCCCACTCAGGAGCAAGTATATGGCTTAGGTTTGCCATTCATTCCGCAAATAGGTACTGGCTGATCATATGCCAGGCAGTCTAACAGACTGAAGACACAGTATTGAACACAACGGATAAAACCTCCTGCCCTCAAGGGATCTACAAACGTGGGAGCAGACAAACAAGATAAGTAAGTAAAACAAATGGTATATCAGGTGGAGATGAACAGGGAAAAATAAAATAGTACAGAGTATCATAGAAGGTTGTGATTTTTAAATAGATGGGTAGAAATGGACTCACTAAATAGCTGACGTTTGGGTAAAGACTTGAAAGACGTCAAGGAACAGCCAATGGCTACTCAAGGGTGAAGCAGCCCAGGTTTAGGGAACAGTCAATGCAGTGGCCCCAGGTTGGGATTGGGTGTGTGTCTGGCCTGTTGAGGCATAACAAGGAGTCCAACAGTGTAGGCTGAGTAAGGAATGGAAAGAGAGCACAGCAGATGAGGTCAGAGGGGTCATGGGAGGTCACAGCATGCAGGTCTTGGTGGTTTTTTTTTTTTTTTTTTTGCATTAGGAATTATCATTTTTACTTTAAATTTAAAATGAAATTTGAATTGAGACTTATGTAAATTATATAAATTACATAAATCTAGTAGGTGTGAGAGCTGGGTCTGAACTAAGGTCATATATAGTGACAAAGACCAACTGATTCTCCTTTGTTAGCATCACTGATAGAAATTGATCTCTTTTCCATTCTCATTACTTCAAAGTGTAGTTCAGCCCATCATCACCTGGCCTGGACCACTTTAGTTGATTCCCCCTATCTTGATTCCTATGTTTCCATTTCATCTTCAATCCTGCTACAGATAAACCTTTCTAAGATCTGACCATGTTACTTATCAATTAAAAGCCCTTCCAAGGCCTCTCATCAGCACTATGACAGGGTACAAATCTGTCCATGTGGCCCTCTGTGATCTGCATCCCTCATCTCTCTTGAATCATCTTTTAGATCTTGGTGGTCTTTCGAGTGATGGTTGAAGATTCTAGCTTTCCTTGAAATGAAACAGGCAGGTTTTGCAGGGTTTTGATCTGACAAACACATTAGCAGCTCCGGCTCTAACACTGAGAGAGACTGAAGGGAGGGAGAATATAAACTGAGGAACTAGTTAAAAGTTGCCTGAGGTCATCCCAAGAAGATGCGAGAATGTCTTGAGCCCAAGCAGAAGCAGTAGAGGTGGTAAGAAGTAGATGGACCAAAATACTTAACTTTTTTGACACAATGACCCATTCAGAAAGGAGTACTAACTCAGGCTACTGAGGAAATTCTTCCGGGAGTATTAGGATAAGATTTGTCCTTTTATTCCTGGGATTTTAGTCATAACACCACACAAGCCTGGAGTTAACAGTGGCCATCTTGGTTACCTGGTAGAGAGACTAGAAAATGAAACCAAACCAGTGGGGAGCAGAACACAAAGAGGGGAAAACAATCTTCCACTGCCGCAAAATGCTGAATCAGATATGTTCCCAAAGATGCGCACTTGAATCTTGTTGTTTAGTTGCTAAGCTGTGTCTGACTCTTTGCAACCCTATGGGCTGCAGACCGTCAGGCTCCCCTGGCCACGGGCTTTCCCAGGCAGGAATACTGGAGTGGGCCGCATTTCCTTCACCAGGGGATCGTTCCAACCCAGGAATGAAACCTGCGTCTCCAGCACCAGCAGGCAGATTCTTTACCACTGAGCCACCAGGGACATGTCTTATGAAATTTCAGAATTCCTAAGAGATACAGAAAATTCTTAAAGTTTATAGACAAGATTAAAAGGTATTATCTACACAGAAACAAAATAAGAATGACATCAGTTTTCTCATATGCAACATGGGATGTCAAAGATACTGGAGCTTTGCCTTGAAAGTTCGAAACAAAAATAAAGTTTCTCCATAAAATTCAATACCTAGTCAAACACACAATCAATCATGAGGTCAAAATACCTTTTCAGACATGTTTATTCCCCATGTACACTATATAAAAGTATTGCCTGGTAAAATACTCTAATAAAGCGAAAAGGAGAAAACCATGATATTAAGATTCAGGGAAAGCTGAATAATGGGAAAAAATTATGAAAGACAACCTATCAAAACTATTCTTAGTTTCAAATTCCTTGCTTGATATCCCATGAATTGATTTTGCAATCAAACCTCTGTGTTTAGAGTTACATTTAATTTCAAGTAATGGTTTTGTTTAGAAGAAATAATAGATATTATTAATAAAACAAATAGAGCCTATAGACATCTAAACATTCGAGGGCCATTTTTTCCCATTGTCTATTTTATCTGCTGCTGCTGCTAAGTTGCTTCAGTCATGTCCGACTCTGTGCGACCCCACAGACGGCAGCCCACCAGGCTCCCGCATCCCTGGGATTCTCCAGGCAAGAACACTGGAGCGGGTTGCCATTTCCTTCTCCAATGTATGAAAGTGAAAAGTGAAAGTGAAGTCGTGTCCGACTCTTAGCGACCCCATGGACTGCAGCCTACCAGGCTCCTCCGTCCATGGGATTTTCCAGGCAAAAGTACTGGAGTGGGGTGCCATCACCTTCTCTGGTCCATTATATCTATATCATCCCTAATTCCTTGTCAGTGATATTTGCTCTATTTTCCCCAACCTAAAGTCAGCAAGTAAAAAAACATGAAATTAATTTTAAAAGATTAAAATTGCTCACCAAAGGAAAGCATATTAAAATATAAAGAATTAGAGAGGTGACAGAATTAGAAAGTTGTTTCATATATGTGCCAAGTACAAGGATTTCCAGCAAAATTCATCAAAGAAGAAATGACTGGTGCTCACTGTAACTGGTTTTCCTCTCCTCTCTGCCCCCCGAAGAAGACTTCCAGCCCCATGTGGTGAGCAGTGGCCATATGCCTAGTTCTGGCCAATAGTGGAGGTGATGTGCAACACCTCCCGTCTGGAGACGAGTGTGAGTCCTCCACGTGCTCTCTCCTGCTGTCACAGCAAGCCCTGAGGCCACCTGCTGCCATGGTGATGCCACAAGGGGTAGAGCTTCATCAGCTTACATGCCTGAGTGACTGTGTGGAGTAGGGGAGCCCTCCCCTTCTCATGCCAACTAGTATTGAATATATAGTGTAAATAAGAAATTAAAGTTTCTTGTGTAAAGCCACTGAGCCTTCAGAGTTAATCTGCTACCATGGCACAGCCTAGCATGGCCTGATAAGGGTTATTTTGCCTTTCTAACCATTAACAAAAGACTTTTCTAATTTACTTAAGTTAGGTGTAAATTTTTCTCTTGTAAAGTAAACTGACATATACCCAAGGTAGTTAATCCCTTTTTTGAACACGTTAGTAGAAGGTGTTTGATTAGCAAAGACATTGACATTTCTACTGAGGACCATAAACTCAGAGAAAAATGTCTGAAATAAGAACTGTTTTGCTTCCTGAGTAAGCTTATTTCTCTCCTCCCCCTTTTCCTCACTCTCTACAAACAATAAATGCAGAATGTTTTCTGGGAAAATGGTCCATTAATTTGTGCAAGTAACCTCAAAAGATTTCAAAATATTCAGCGAATACCTATCAGTTTTAGAATTAGATTCTGTCCTTAGAAAGCTACATTCATATTTTGAACCAAAATTTAAGAAAGCACAAATATCATTAACAAGTTAAAATAACAGCCCCAATGTTAACCTGCCACCTCAATAATTTGAAGAGGTTGCAGATTCTGTTTCAAAGAATATGTAAGTAATTCCTCAGCTAGCCACTCTCTCTTTGAAATTTAGTCCCTACCCTTGTTCACACTGGTATGCATGCATGCACGCTATGTTGCTTCAGTTGTGCCCAACTCTTTGTGACCATATGGACTGTAACCCTCCAGGTTCCTCTGTCCATGGGATTCTCCAAGCAAGAATACTGGAGTGGATTGCCATGCCCTCCTCCCTCCAGGGTCAAAATGGTATATTTTGCGCAAAAGAATTACAAGTCTTCAAGAAGAAAGAAACATATGTGGTAACTACTCCTTCACTGCCAGAACAGATTTTAACATAGAGTCTATTTTAAAATAAGTCAAGAAATCCTTGGAGTCTAAGTTGTTTTTCCATTAGAAGTCTGAGACTTGGCCCTACATATTTCTGTTCTGGAAAAACTCTATTGACATTCTGAATCACCTGGAAACATAAATTAACATTGAGTAGGTCTTAGAACATAATATTCATAGGCACAGCAAAAAAAAAAAAAGAACAAGAAAAAATACATCTGTGTTCAAAATATATTCACACAAAACTTCGCAATATTCACTGCCCAGTAGGAATACGTCAAAATAATTAGAAAAGCATTCGGTACTTAAAAACTCTGAAGACTACTGGTGGGAAAGTAAAATGACAACAATTGCTGTGGAAAACAATACAGAGGTGCCTTAAGAAATTAAAAATAGGATTACCATACAATTCATCAATTTGACTTCTGAGTATGTAGTCACAAGAATTGAAAGCAGAAGCTCAAAGAAATATTTGTACCTCCATGTTTATAATAGCATTATCCACAATAGCTCAAAATATGGACGCAACCGATAAACAGATGAATGGATAAGCAAAATACACACAGTGGAATATTATTTGGTCTTAAATAGGAAGGAAATTCTGCAAAATGCTACAACATAAATGAGCCCTGAGGACGTTACGTTATGAGAAATAAACCAGTTACAAAAAGACAAACACTGTATGATTCCACTTATATGAAATATTTAGAGTAATCAAAACCATGAGATAGGAAGTATAACGCTTGTTATACTGGTGGGAGGCGCTGGTGGGAGGAGGAAAGGGGAGAGTTATTGTTTAATGGGCAGAAAGTTTCAGCTCGACAAGATGAAAAGGGCTCTGAGAAATGGTGGTAATTTATATGTGGGCATCTAGTTTCTTATAAAATAGATTCTTCACATAATTATCGTTATATGGTATTTGATAGTTATGGTACGTTCCTGACCACTAAAGGGATCAAACAAGATAATTCCATAAATAAACTATTTTGCTAAACAGCTCTCTTACTGAAAAGTAATCACTATCAAGAATCCATTTTCAGGTCCTCAAGAAAATCCAGAGGACCAAATACAACTGGTTATCTATTAATTCTATTAGCTTCTCTCTGCATTAATCCTACCATGGGAATAAATATACCTAGGCTATTACAACTTGGTTCACAAATTAGAATAACAAAGTAGAGTACAGGCTGTTCAAGTCACAGATATCACTAAGAGAAAGAATTAGTTCTGAAAAGTTCTCAATTACATACCAAAAAGCTATGAGGGTCCTTGTTCCAGTTCCGTTGCTTCAGATCTGTACAAGAAAAAGTCAAGAAAGTGGTCATCAGATTTCTGCCAGGACAACTGCATGGGAGGAGGTCAACGTCCTACCACATCAACCCCAAGAAAAGGCAATAAAATAGCAACTTTCTAACCGTAATGACAACAACCATAACTTCGTTTTCTATGTCTGTGAGATTATTTCTGGTTTGTAAGTAAGTTTATTTGTATCATATTTTATATTTTATATTCCACATACAAGTAATATCATATGATATTTGCCTTCCTCTGTCTGACTTCACTTAATATGACAATATGTAGTCCATCACTACAGTAAAAAGTCCTCCATTTTCATATCAAACACAACCAGACATCCTTTTTGCCTCTTCCACAGGCTGCACTGCACTTTGCTCACACTTCGTGGCTTAAATTTCTAGTTTTGTTATTTTAAACTGCAAGGTAATGTGATGTTATGTTTTATCTAAATATTTTCCAAGTACAATGATTTGAAATTATAACAGCTCACCAGAAGCAATGTAAAAGTTGATGAATGTTAGCGGTACTGAATGCCAAGTCACCGGCTTCTGTTCATGTTTGTATTTGGTGCACCTAGCAGTAAGCCAGCCATCTTTCTCCCCACAACAAGACTTCATGTCACTTCCTTCTGCTTTTCAAAGCAGTGAAAACAGCGCTGTTTCACTGCCGTGGTAATCAGCATTTGTACAAGAACTTCTTAGAATTGATATATTAAATCAGTTGTAAAAAAATTTTTTTTTTACTCTTGGACCTCACAATCCTAGTATTGTTTGGTTGAAGGCCAACTCAAGAAAAGTTGGGGTATCAGTGCATGTAACTTGCTCAGAGCCAGGAGGATGGATCTCTAGGCAGACATTCCAGCCGGAAACAGCACAAACCGGTTTTCCCATCAAGAGCACTCATGGGCGTAAAAGCCAGACAAGTTTTATAGTAATACTGAAATTTAAAAAGTAATACCACCCATGTCTAGGTAAATGTGACTGCAGATGCTTATCTGGGTGATATTTGGACTCAGATGTACTGACGAAATCATTTTGAGTTTAGGAAGATCTTAAAGAAATTGGGTGCTATTTTCCACTGGTTAAAACCACTTCACCACCTCCAGAAAGCCTCACACTGAGAGGACAGATTAAGATCCATTTACTCTTCCACCCAGGCACAATTTCTCTGACACTCAATGCTTTGAATATCTCATTTCAAAAGAAAAGAGTAATTTCAAATGCCTGAATAATGAGTGCGATATTTCACCCTTATCCAGTGCTCAGTGTCATAAGGAAGCAGAGACAGAATCCTGAAAATACCCAAAGAAGGAACAAAATTCTCCTTTCAACTTCCACAGAATGCTGCAATGGTAACATCATTTTCTTTCTGAGTTGGCATATCATGCACCCCCTCCAAGAAAAATCTATATCTTAGCCTTAGGAAAAGCATTATTCTTATCCTTCATTTGAATTCATTATGTAGGTCAAATACAGTAAAGAAAGCTGCATTTGAAGACCATGCCTTGAATATATAAATTGCAGCCAGACAGAAAGAGTGGATGAAAAATGTTTCAGCAGTGAAGTCTTTAATAAAATATGTACCATCCATTTTCCCCCCACCAATTCTCAACAGACTCCCATTGTCTTCAAACAACAATAAGAGAAGCTGTCTGCAGTTAATTTAATCATTGTCATTTCCTAAGAAATAAGGACTGATGTCTATTGAAAATTATTCCAATTATGTCTTTGAAAATGAGTTCAAACTGTTCAAATGACTGCTTTCAATACTATATTAACCTCCACCAAATGTTATTAGTTATTCTTACAATCTTCTTAGAGAAAAAAGAAAATGACATTAGTGCCTAACTTTTTTATTCAGTAAAAATTCAAACTGGAGATTTCACAATCATTTTAAAAATTTTGCTCAAATCTGGTCTACTTTAGGATTAATCTAACCCTTTTCGACAACATCCCAAGAAGTAATTTCTCTGATTAAAAACAAAAACATGGCCAAAATCCATTTTATTGTACCAAATAAAATCAATGCTCTGCAATCACTTGAAAATAAGTAGAAGATAAGCAGAGAGAAGGCATTTCACAAAAAGAACGAAACAATAATGAAAATCACAGTGTCCATGTGTGCTGAGTCTCTTCAGTCGTGTCTGACTCTTTGCAACCCTATAGGCTGTAGCCAGTCAGGCTCCTCTGTCCATGGATTCTCCAGGCAAGATTACTAGAGTGGGTTGCCATGCCCTCCTCCAGGGGATCTTCCCGACCCAGGGATCAAACCCACACCTCTTACATCTCCTGCATAGGCAGGCAGGTTCTTTACCACTAGCACCACCTGGGAAGCCTCCCCATGGACTGCAGCCCACCAGGCTCCTCTGTCCATGGGACCGTCCAGGCAAGAGTACCAGAGTGGGTTGCCATTGCCTTCTCCGGAAAATCTTAATAGCCAAAGTCTATTAAGCCCTGATTGTTATTTCATTTTTGTTTATGCTAGGTGCTATACATGCATTCATCACGTAGTTTTCACAACAACTCTGTAAAGCTGATGCTGTTTTTATTCCCATTGTACCGATGAAGACGAATGTCTTGAGATGTGCAGCTCTGGCCTGGCTGGCGTCCACTACTCTGTGGACAGTTGCCACCCCAACGCTCATAGGTGGCTCCCTGTGCTACCCCGAACCCCTAACAAACCCCCTACATGTCTGTTTTTAATCAGTACTTTGATGAGGGCTCTCCATACAGGCACACATTTTCAGTTGACTGTATTTCTCTCTCCAGAACCCAGATACCCTGGAAGAGGGATTGTGTGGGGAGGTGTAGAGAACAGGGAGGATCCAGGTCAGTGACCTCTGCATCCACAACCCAACCTCCTCTCACGAGGCCAAACTTCCCTCATCTCAGCTTTTTCCAGGTAGCCAGGGCTCTCTCTCCCTAAAGCTCCATCACACTCCTTAGAAATGCCCATGAGTACAGATTCATTTGTGTCCACTTCCTGCACCTAGAAAAACTCGCCTTCTCTTCCTCTCCCTGACCAAAGTATGTATTCCATATAAAATGCTGGCTTGCGAATATCAGCCTCAGTGGTTTAGAGTGAAGACAAAGGAACGTTAAAGTAGGAGAGGCTGTAGGCCCCCTCTAGCCCAGCTGCTTTTGGAAGCTTTCTCTCCATCACTCGAGTCTGCCATGTCTAAACCAAAACTGCAGATAAGTTCAGCCCCTCTTTCCCAGGGCTCTTGGACCCCATGCACTGCACCTGGACATGCCTCTGAGTCCTTTCTGAAGCTGCCCAGCTGTTCACCAGATGCTCTCTGCCAGCCAGGAGTGACCCTACTATGACATGCACACGTACATTAGCGGTTGGTTGGTTGCAGCATAACTTTGCCAATTGTGTTGGCCAACTCTCATCCTGACGGGGTTCAAGAGACTGTGTTCCATGAAGGAAGTAAAGTTCATGACTTTCAGACTTTTCTGGGCTTTGATATGCTGTGAACTCTGGGTACACTTGATGAGAAAGAAAAGAAAGGGGAAGAGAGCGATTTGGACAGTGAGTTATTGTAGGTCTTGGACCAGCCAGAAGGCAGCAGGGGGCCAGGCATGAGAGGTCAGGGAAAGAAGCTGCCACAGAAGAGGATCTGAAGACAGACAAACATACAAGACAGAAGTCACTTCTCAGCTTTACCATTCCCTATTCTGCTCCTCCCAGAGGCTGAAATTACACCTTTTACCTGTGTGCACCCTCCCTTAAGTTCCAACATGCATGCTAAGTTGCTTCAGTCGGGTTTGACTCTATATGACACTATGGACTGTAGCCCACCAGGTTCCTCTGTCCATGGGATTCTCCAGGCAAGAATGCTAGAGTAGATGGTCATGCCCTTCTCCAGGGGATCTTCCCAACCCAGGGATTGAACCACGTCTCTTACGTCTCCTGCATTGGCAGGCGGGGTCTTTACCACTAACGCCAAAGTTCCAACACACACCCTAGAAACTCACATGAGCACAAATTCACTCATGTCAACTTCCTGACCTAGGAAGACTCCTCTTCTGTGCCTCTCTCTGAACACAGTGGGTATTCTGCATTAAATGCTGGTTCATGAATGTCAGCATCAGTGGTTTACAGGCAAGAAGGAACATTAAAGTAGGAGAGGCTATCGGGACCTTCCCACCTACACCCTCCCCCACTCACCTCCTGATGGTGGGACGGAGGGTGGATGAACGAGATGCAAATGCCAAATGCAGGTTATACAAGAAGCTTTCCCCTTCTCTTTCCTGTTGGTCTAAAGTCACTACATTTCTAATTGCTTGGCCCTGCTTGCAAGAGTAAGCTCCTGATTCACCACCCCTACCAACAGCATGGACTTCCCCAGTGGCTCAGCCTAAAGAATCCACCTGCAATGGTGGGTGGGGAAGATCCCCTGGAGGAGGGCATGACAACCCACTCCAGCATTCTCGCCTGGAGAATCCCATGGACAGAGAAACCTGGTGGGCTACAGTTCATAGGGTCACACAGAGTCAGATGCGACTGAAATGACTGAGCATGCATGCCCACACCAAGAGCATGGGCTTCCCAGGTGGCGCAGTGGTGAAGAACCCACCTGCCAATGCAGTAGATGAGGATTCCATCCCTGGTCGGGAAGATCCCTGGAGAAAGAAGTGGAAACCCACTCTAGTATTCTGCCTGGGAAATCCCATGGACAGAGGAGCCTGGTGGGCTACAGTCTACAGGGTAGCAAAAGAGTCGGACCACAACCTAGTGACTAAACAACAGCAACAACAACCACGAGCAAATTTTTAAACCTGAAGTTCATGGGCAAGTCCGACATGATGCCTATTATTGCGTGTTCAAAGGAACAAAGTATCTTCAGGACCTTTGTCCACCATGTCCTTGTTCCAAGGTGGCTCTGCCCATAAGCACAGCATCAATTCCACTTTTTATGTTTTTGATAGTAAAACATATATATTCGCATAGTTTTAAATCTAAAATGCAAAAGAAAAACATTAACAAAAGAAAACAAAAATCATCCATGAGCCCAACTCCAGAGATAACCCGCTCTTTACTTGTTGTGTTTTCCTGCTTCATTTTCTTCTATTTATTCGGAAAATTTGGAATGTAACCAGGGATATTCTATACATACAGCTTTGTGTCTACAAAGCCTCAACTCAGAGCTCTGTGCAAATGGGGATTAGAGCTAATATTTGAGCTACTTGACAAGTCACATTTAGATCCTTTAATCACAGCAGAGGCCCTGACATTCCACTAACTTTATCAGGCATGTATGAGATTTTGGACAGCACCCTAATGAGCCGTAATGCTCTGAAGAGCATTCTTTTCTTATCTTGGTTTTTGAGCAGGAGGTCCTAGGGTGCAGAACAATGTAAAAGTCCACATGGACATTTTCAACATTTGAAACCAGCACATAAAGCACAGAAGTGCTTTTGAGAACAAGACCAATAACTTACAAGGTTCAATGATTGGTGCCATATCAACTGTTCATTGTTTAACATTTCTGTGTTCTTTGAGGGGGAAAGCTACATAATGACAGAAAGCAAAGATTGTTTCTCTCAAAATTCACTGAAAAACATCAGATTCAGGATCAACTGGTTCTAGAGAACTATGGAAAATATAGAAAAACTTTCTTAGAAAAAACATTGGGGATATATTAGAAAACATACTATGATGATATTTCACATACACACCACTTTGATTTAACAATTTCTTAAACTGTCCCCAAAATGTCTTTTTAGAATTGGTTTGTAAAGACCATCTTAATAACAAACTAAATTTAGGCCAACAGCTTAACTGTAACTTCCCAAACATTTCATGAGTTATTATAATCAATTATATCATCTCCAATCAAGAGAACATTTTAATTCATTCATACAAGAAACTGACTGCACTCAGTTAATTCAACTGAAAACAAAAAAAAAATGATGCAAGCCCAAAGAAAGCAAAGGAAATGGAGAGCAACCTTTCTGTAAAGAGTGAAGAATATCTCTTCTCCTTTCAATAGAAAATGAGTAATTCCTATTAAGGTTATCAGCATCATCAGGAGGAGAAAAATTTTCCTCATCTTTCTTGTCTTGGCTGTCTTGAGCCTGAACACTCTAAGGACACTTACTAGAAGGTTCTATGGAGGTGTTACAAAAATGGCCACAGCCATATATATTGGCAGCCCTTGGAGTAGGCGGAGAGTTGTTCACTGTTTAGTTTAGAATCGTGTCTGACTCTTTGTGACCCTATGGACTGTAGCTTGCCAGGTCCATGGGATTTCTCAGGCAAGAATACTGGAGCAGGTAGCCATTTCCTTCTCCAGAGGATCTTCCTGACCCAGAGACTGAACCTGCATTTCATGCATTGCAGGGCGGATTCTTTACCACTGAGCCGCCTGGGAGAGAGGAGAGCAAAAAACTCCCACGAGGTTGAGCTGCGACTTACGAGTTCAGAGAGCAGGCATACAGAGAGGGATATACTTGTTTTGTTGTTGCTGGAATATATATGTTGCTTGCACTCTCTTTGTAAAATTAGGTTACCGCCAGCTGTTCAATGTGGTAATAACTTCCAGTAATACTCTGTTTTCCACTGGCCAACTCACCTGGCACAGTCATAGGATGGCTCAGGACCAGAGATCATATCATAGCGTAAATAGGTCTCTCTGCGTCTCTCTGTGTCTGTGACAAGTGAAGGGAAACAGGGTTTCAAATAAACCTGAAGCAAGTTTGGGGAAAATCCTTCCAAATTTTAAAGCTCACGGTCGAATGAAACAGGAGAGAGAAACCCTAAAATTTGACGTTATCAGCAATAAGCTGTGAAGCCCAAAGAAGGTTTTTTGAACAATCAGTAAAAATGAAAACAATTCCAATCAGCTTATGCCAGACAGACTGGATTATCTTTCTATGCTATCTAGAGAAAAATGACTCTAAGATCACTATCGTGTGACGAGGCCACCAAAGAACAGGCACCTAAACATGTAGGGGCAAAGTATTTCAGAGATCTGTCAGGCGGTTAGTTTTTAAATGATCTTAATTTTCTGACTAATGTGCTGTTTCTGGTATTTTGTCAGCTTTTTAAAATGTGAAATTTATTGTCATTTCTAACATGTTTTTTCAATACCGAGTTTCTTAGAACTTTTTTTTTTGTAAGTCTGCATTATATTTGCACCTAGTTTAACTCCAATTTCTCACATTACAGCCTGGTCTCAGTTGAGCAATGGTAATGATAGGGGGGAAGGGGTTGAAGAGGGAGTTGAGGATTATGTCTATGTTTGGGTCGTCCTCTCCTGGGACCACGAAATGGTGGTAGCCAGAGATTTTTGACGTTCTCCAAGGAACATGAGAATCTTGAGCACAAGACTTGGGTCTGTGTGAGCCAGACATCCCTCCAACCTTGAAATATTAGCATTGTATTTTGTTAAGTGTGCCTGCAGCTTTCCTGTTCTCCAAGTTATTGAAGCATTTGTTTAATCTGCAGCATAGAATAACTGCATTCCCATGCTTGCCAAGAGCATTAAATCCAACTGGCTGGTTCTCAATCCATGTCAAATGCTCAGTTACAGTAAACAATATTTATATAATATGTCTAAAGGCCTATCTATTACTCTATATTGCAGAGTTATTTACTCTTAGAGTGCTGAGACTTCAGGAGGTCTGTGATTCCCTGAAATTGTATACAGAATTTAATGTGTGTCTGCATTTACAGCTTTCATCACAGTCTCAAATTGGTCTATGACACATGAAAGCTAATAATCACTAATCTACATTTCAAGTGCCACCAAGGAGGTGATACTAAAAATAAAAATTAAAAAAATAACAATACTTCATACCTTCAAAATGTTTTCAAAAAATTTATACTAGAAAGTTTAAAATCCATTACTAAAGTAAGCTGGGCCAGTAGAAACATGTCATTGGTTTACATGAGAAATTATAAAAGATACCCCAATAAAACAAAGGAAGTTTTCAAATGTACTGTTAATTTCATTCCCCAGTGTATCGTTGCTATGAACTGAATCATGGACCCCTGCCCCCAAATTCAGATGTTGAAGTCTAACCTCCAGTGTGAAGGTTATTTGGAGATGGGCCTTTCAGAGCTCATAAGGATGAAAACCTCATGATGGGATTAGCGCCCTTAGAAAAGAAAGTAAAAGAGAGCAATCACTCTCTTTCTGCCCTGTGAGGACACATCAAGAAGGTGGCCGTCTGCAAGCCAGGAAGAGAGCCTGCACTGGAGCCTAGCCAAGCTGTCACCTTGACATGGAACTTGTGAGCCTTCAGAACTGTGAGGAATACGTGTCTGTCATTTAAGCCACCAGGTCTAGGGTATTTTGCTATAGCAGCTCAAGCTACGACAGTGAGTATGAGGCAAAGCTTACAGAAGAATTGTTCTCTAGTGTTAGTAGAAAGAGAGCTGGGCATCTCAGGAGATGTGATCATGAATCTATAGCTAATTGCTTCCTACCCTTTACATTGAAGGTTAAACTTAGAATCAAATTTGCCACAGTACTCTCATAAAGGTCTAGAACCTTCCCACATACACTTTGTATATTAACTTTACTTCAAGACACCATTTACATTTCATACCAATATTTTCCTTTTGCTCATCCACCAACTTGCCATTTTATTGTAGTTTGCTGTATGAATCTCTTCAAGTTGCCTCAAATGGTTTCAAAAACAAGTCAGATTATAAGCAAGAATATAAATGAGGGCTTCCCTGATGATCCAGTGACTAAGAATCCACCTGGCAATGCAGAGGACACAGGCTAGATCAGGGAAGAATCCTTCCTGGTCAGGGAGGTTTCACATGCTGTGGGGCAACTGAGCCTGTGTGCCACAACTACTGAGCCTGCACACTCTAGGGCCCAAAAGCCACAACTACTGAGCCTGCACACTCTAGGGCCTGTGCTCTGCAACAAGAGAAACCTCCACAATAAGAAGCCCATGTAAGACAATTAGAGAGTAAACCCCTCACTCGCTGCAACTAGAGAAAGCCCTCATGCACCAACAAAGATCCAGCAGAGCCAAAAATAAATCAATAAGATTAAAAATAAAATGAATCAAAAAAAGAATATAATTGAATAAATTAATGACATTTCCATTTTAAAATTAAAAATATAAATATTCATAACTGCTTTGGAAATTATATGCAAACATTTCTTTGAAGAAACTATCTCAACGATGCTCATAATTCCATGAGAATGATTTTCCTCTTCTAAGAGCCTTTAGTTTGAGGCTCATGGACCGTCCAAGGGTCCTGTGAACAGAACTCTGGGATTCTATATACTCAAACGGGGAAAACATACCTTCAGTTTCACTGAATTCTAACTGAAATTTAACAGTTCCTTCAAATATATACACTGACAACAAACCACAGAAGTATTATCCGTGTCTGTGATTTTGTTTCCCATAGAAACCACAGGTGTTCTTGTCTCCAGCTGGGTTATTGCAGCTCTCTCCAAATATCACTTATGCTCCTCACCACCATTCAAATGTCACCAAACTTGCTGCTGGATTGTTATTTAATGCATTAATATAGAAGCACACATATTACTATATCACACATTTTTATTATTATATTTTTACATATCTGGTTTCTTTGTAATCCTTTGCATTTTGTTTTATGCATTTAAAACCATTATTCTGAATAAGGGTCCGTGTGTGAAGTGTGAAAGTCACTCAGTTGTGTCTGACTCTTTGCAACTCCATGGACTGTAGCCTGCCAGGCTCCTCTGTCCATGGAATCTTCCAGGCCAGAATACTGGAGTGAGTAGCCCTTCCCTTCTCCAGGGGATCTTTCCAACCCAGGGATAGAACCCAGGTCTCCCACATTGCAGGAGGATTCTTTACCATCTGAGCCACTGGGGAAGCCCAAAATACTTTACCACTGTGCCACCCAGAATATCCTAGAATATCCATAGGCTTCTTCCAATTGCCAAGAGTGTCCAGGGCATAGAAGAAGTCAAAACTCTGATACACACAAATTGTTTAGGCAGCATTTTACAAAGTGTTTGCAAATATTTTACTGAGAGCTACACTATGCCTAGGAAATAGTGGTTTCTCTTAACTGGAGAACTAAAGCATCTTCTTTTAAATAAAAAGGAATATTAGAAGCTGCACAAGTCTCATAGACACCTTGACATTAAAGGTCACCATCAGCCCTGACCTAATAAAGCCATTTCTTAAGGCTGTACTTTTAACTTCTGAAAAGACATTCAACAACTTTGTGAAACTTTGGGTCAGCATTTCTCTGACAGAAAGAGAAAAAAAACTGACATTTAAAACATCTCTTAAGAACCAGTACTGTGTGAAGACTCATTATACACTTTGCAAATTATATAAGCCCCTCCCTTTAATTTTTTTTTCCTTGTGAGTCAGCCTTCTTTTGAATTTTCATCAGATACTTTGGTACTTTTAGCACAACTAGAGTAGGACAAGAATAAGGAACTAAAACAAAAGGCTGTCGATACGATTACTCAATACACACTTGAAAATTAGTTACTGCTGTGACATTGTATGAGTGTGTTGGCGGGAATAGTATACATGTGGTGACACCACTCCACGAAGGCCATGGCCAAGGGGCTTTGTTCCTACTTTCCAGTTTCTTTGGTGGAAGATCAGGAGAGGGACTAAATACTGACTGGGGATATTTACTCTCACCCCCCGTGGACAGAGGAGCCTGGTGGATTGCTGTCCATGGGATCGCACAGACTTGGACACAACTAAAGCCACTTAGCATGCGTGCATGCACTGGAGAAGGAAATGGCAACCCACTCCAGTGTTCTTGCCTGGAGAACCCCAGGGACAGAGGAGCCTGGTGGGCTGCCATCTATGGGGTCGTACAGAGTCGGACACGACTGAAGCAACTTAACAGCAGCAGCAGCAGCCACTACTCCACGTGGTAACTACAGCGAGAAGCAGAAATTGAGGCAGCATGGTGTGTCCCTGCCAAGGTGGAGTTTATCCTCTCAGTCTCTTTCTCTCTCTTTCAGGCCAACAGGAGGTTATTAGCACTGGGCCACCTGCCCCTATGCCAGCAAAAGTTGTAGCTGGAAATCATAGTTCATAGTTAAATGATAAGGCACCAGCTCTGCTCAGTATACATTACTTTGCATAACTAGTAAGTTTTCAGATGGCTGATTTCTTACCTTTTAAGCAATGGCACTCTTTTTATGTTAGTTATTTTACACAACTGAATATATATTGTGAATGCACTATATACCTCTTATGTACTTAGAAAAGTAGCCTGTAGTTTAATCTTCTATTAATGACTCTGGGTTAACATTAGAAATATCCACTTTCTTTAGTCCTGAGAAAGAAGAATGGAGCTGGAGGAATCAACCTTTCTGACTTCAGATGATACTACAAAGCTACAGTCATCAACACAGTATGGTACTAGACAAAAACAGAAATATAGACCAATGGAACAAGATAGAAAGCCCAGAGATAAACCCATGCACCTATGGGTACCTTATTTTTGACAAAGGAGGCAAGAATATATGATGAGGCAAAAACAGCACTTCAATAAGTGGTGCTGAGGAAACTGGACAGCTACATGTAAACTAATGAAATTATAACACTTCCTTAATGCCATACACTCATTATCGATTAAAGACCTAAATGTAAGACCAGAAACTATAAAACTCTTAGAGGAAAACATAGGCAGAACACTCAATGATATAAACCAAAGCAAGATCCTCTATGACCCAGTTCCTAGAGTAATGGAAATAAAAACAAAAATAAGCAAGTGGGACCTAATTAAACTTAAAAGCTTTTGCACAGCAAAAGAAACTACAGACAAGGTGAAAAAACAACCCTCAGAATGGGAGAAAATAATAGCAAAGAAAACAACTGACAAAGAATTAAATTGCAAAATATACTAGCCATTCATACAACTCAATATCAGAAAAACAAACAACCCAGTCAAAAAGTGGGAAAAAGACCTAAACAAGCATTTCTCCAAAGAAGACATACATATGGCGAACAAACATGAAAAGATGCTCAATGTCGCTCATTATTGGAGAAATGCAAATGAAAACAACAATGAGACACCACCTCACACCAATCACAATGGCCATCATCAAAAAGTCTACAAACAATAAATGCTGGAGAAGGTGTGGAGAAAAGGGAACCCTTTTGCACTGCTGGCGGCAATGTAAATTGATACAGCTACTATAGAAGATAGTATGGAGATTCCTTAAAAAACTAGGAATAAAACCACCATATGACCCAATAATCCCACTACTAGGCATATATCCTGAGGAAGCCAAAATTTAAAAAGACAAATGTACCCCAGTGTTCATTGCAGCACTATTTACAATAGCTAGAACATGGAAGCAGCCTAGACGTCCATCAGCAGAGGAATGGATAAAGACGTTGTGGTACGTATATACAATGGAATGCTGCTCAGCCAATAGTCAGTTCTAAAGAGGTGGATGAACCTAGAGCCTATTATCCAGAGTGCAGTAAGTCAGAAAGAGAAAGATAAATATCATATACTAATGCATGTATATGGAATCTAGAAAGATGGCACTGATTAATTTATTTACAGGGCAGCAATGGAGAAACAGACATGAGGACAGACTTATGAACATGGGCAGAAGGGAGGAAAGGGTGAGGTGTATGGAGAGAGTGATATGGAAACTTACATTACCGTATGTAAAACAGATGGCCAATGGGAATTTGCTGTATGACTCAGGAACTCAAACAGGGGCTCTGTATCAACCTAGAGAGGTGGGATGGGGAAGGAGACGGGAGGGAAGTTCAAGAGGGAGGGGACATATATACACCTATGGCTGATTTGGGTTGATGTTTAACAGAAAATAACAAAATTCTGTTAAACAATATGCGTCAATTAAAAAATAAACTAAAATTTTAAAAAAATCTGCTTTCTTGCATGGGCATAGTACAAGGTGTGAATTAACAATGCCACCTGCCCTGTCAGTAAACAAAGGATGCTACAGCCATCAAGCCATCACATTGCTGCCTCCCCTACAGGGAGCTCTGAGGGAACTCAGCATGGAAACAGGATGCCTGAAGCTGCCCCCAGTGGTGCACCCTGAAGACATATGGGATGAAAAAGCACAGGATACTGGCCCTAGATAGCTGAGGTGCACATCAAAGGAATATTTCAGTGATCCCAGACTCCAGCATCTCCCCATACATAGAAAAGCACTAAATTCATTAACTTGAGATACCTGGTTTTCTTTCATTAACAGTAATCTTTTGATGCCCCGATTACCTAGTCTTTGTTGTAAAAAACTCCTATATATCCTGGCTCCCCCTTTGCCTCTTAGGAGCAGTCCCTCAGAGTGATCTGAGAGTCTTGTCCCTTGGGCTTGAAGTCCTCAGAATGTCCACTGAATCAAACATAATTCTCAATTTTTAGGGGGTTCATTTTTTTTTTCAGTCAACAAAGGGTAATTCCTAGGATGCTGAGGGTCTTTGACCATAATCTGAATTGATGCTTAGATCTCTGAACTCTTACAGCTGCTTTTTATATATTTTTGTCTAATTCTTTGATGTCTAACATTATTTCTCCCTGTTTTCAATAGTACTAATGAAAAATTTCTCCTATGTTCCAATAGATTTGGAAAGCAGATATGCAATAAGAAAAAAATTGAGGGCTTCAGGTCATTTTGAATGGAATAAAAACTATAGTGCACGGGATTTATTTGTTGTTTATGATATCTATTTGAGTATTCACAGTTTCACTGATTTGCTGATTTCTGCTGTATGCTGGACGTATGAGTTTTTGGTATAGATAATTTCCAAATAAATGAGATTCACCTACATTTGGTTTTCAGTGTCAAACATTCAGAAAGGCCACCTTGCGCTCATAGGTATATCTATATACCAGCTCAAAGAAATGCTTATTACAGCTTTTGGATGATGGCAAGCCTCTGTCATTGAGTTAAAAAAAAATCTCCTGCATCTAGTAACTGAAATATTTCCAGACCTTGACTGCACAAACTGTGGGTCCTGCTGTCAGAAATCTCTGAGTCACACACGTATTTTCACAGAGGCAGCAAAACTCCGTTTTCCCACTTCCTCTTTCACCCATGCTTAATTTGTCTCATTTAGTTGTAACCACACCATGTGGTAGAAGGACTGTGGACACACACTGAAATCCTGCTTCTGCTTCCAACTAGCTGTGTGGGACTTTGGGGAAACCATTGTTCTTACCAAGTCTCAATTTCTGCATTTCTTAAGTGATTATAATTTAGGACCTGGGGCATTTGTGAAGACAAAGGGACACAATTCCCATGAATTTGCCCGGTTGGTCTCAGGCACTTAGCTGATGCTTAATAATGGTTTCCTCTCTTTTCCCACGTTCCTTTCTGATTCTATTTGTTGACTCTGCAATATGCAACTATATAGATCGCCTTCAAAACACACGGTTATCATCTGGAGTCAGCGTTGATCGACAGCCCAAGAGCTTTAGCCATTCTGCATAAGTCCCCATAAGGTTTAGAACGCAGCTGTATAGCAGTACTGTCACATTGCCTTAGGAGCATATACAAGTCCATATCCAAGTCTGTCAGCCCTTAGCCCAGGCTTTTCTTGATGAAAGGGTTTGCACTGTATTTATCTTTTCCTTCCCAACTCTCAGCCCATCACCTAGGACTTTGTGTGTGCTAAGTTGCTTCAGACGTGTCCGACTCTTGGCGACCCTGTGAACCACAGCCCACCAGGCTTCTCTGTCGATGGGATTCTCCAGGCAAGAATACTGGAGTGGGTTGCCGTGCCCTCCTCCAAGGGATCTTCCCAACCTAGGAATCAAACTTACATCTCTTACGTCTACCTCCATTGGCAGGCAGGTTCACCACTAACATCGCTGGGAGCAAACACTGAAAAAAATTTTTTTAAAAATGAAGAACCATTTTGATATCTTTAATGAGGTACTTGTTACATCAGGGCTTCCTGGCAGAGTAAGTCATTGGAACAGAAGCCAGAAATCCTGGAAAACAAGAGGCCAGGATGATCAGCTCCAGAGACAGCCACCTACCGATGGCTCTCTGCTGACCTCCTAGTACCACAAATGGCTGTAACATTAACCTGGGAACTCTCCCACCTATCTTCTAATTGGAAAAGGAAAAAAAAAATCCTCATTTGCATTTCTAGACAGAGTCAGTCTGTCTATGCCTAAAATAGTCATTTAAGTCATGAGAAAATTAACGAGAAGGCTGGTACTTCCTGGCTGTCTACTCAGCCCTTTCCATCTCAACACTGATCCAGACAGGTGTCTTTCTTAGGAGAAAAAACCAGTTGCCCCTCAAGAGCCTGGTTCACCACCCTTTCTTCTCATTTTCTTGGGCTCCCTTGTCCTTCACTTACTACACCTGCTCCTTAGTAATTTCTACCATACACTCTTCACCAAGCATTTTTCCATCTCCACAACCATCACCGGGCCCATCTATCTTTATTCTTCTCCCTATATTTCTACCTTCTTCCTCTTTCTGCATCTATCCATCTTACACATACATATTAGAATGAGCTTTCACAAAAATTACATCTCACTAATTTTAAAAGAAATTAATAATAGTTCTCTATCACTAGCTTTTCCTTTCAACCAGTGAAACTACCCTCAACTTCCTTCTTCTCCGGTTCTACCCACTTGGGTATCTGATTCTAAGAAGCTCTCCATGACAGTCAAATTAACCTCATCAGTGCTTGTTTTCTCATTATTTAATAATGCTTCAGTATACATGGTGACTTTTATCTAGAATCCCCTTCCATGCCTTCTCATCCAAACTCATTTCCTTAAATTCCTTAAAAATGTAACATTTTAGAGTTTAAAGAAAAGACCTTGGGTTAGAGCTCAACAGTGCAATGCAATCCCCTTATTTCTTTGCAGTCAAGAAACCAAGACCCAGAGATGATCTGTGACATCCTTCTGCAGAAAGGTCTCAGCATCCACACCCTCACACTACAGCTGCTCTCAGGAAAGCAGGTACATGGCAACGAAGAGGCAGAGCGATGAACACTCAGGAACACCTCCCAGTTCCAATTCTCAGCCCTGACCCTCACAATGAAAACATTTTATGAAGGACAAATCTGAAACTCAGGAAGGGCAAACATTGGGTTGGCCAAAAAGTTCATCTGAGTTTTCCAAAAAATGTTATGGGAAACCCCAAACTAACTTTTTGGCCAACCCAATAACTTATTTGCTCAAAGTCATGGAGAGAGTCAATGCCAGACTCAGTTCTCAGACCTCAGTGTGTTTACCCCCAAATCTCACTTTATTTCTCTCTCTCCTTGCTCCCTCCACCTGTACACACTATATACAACCCACATTTGTGTTTCTTCCCCTCTGTGTATGATCCATCATAGGGGTGGTTCTATTAGTTTACTAAGGATGACACAATAGAATACCACAGACGGGGAGGCTTCAGCTACAAAAGTTTATTTTCTCAGGGTTGTTGAGGCTGAAGTGTAAGATCAAGATGTCACAGTTAGTTTAGGATTGACATTAACATTCCCACTTCAACTTAATTACCTCTTGAATGGCCCTATCTCTAAATACGGTCATATTCTGAGGCTCTAGGGGTTAGGTCTATAACATATGAATTTGGAGAGAACACAATTCTGTTCATAACAGGAGTCTAGAACTGTACCTTCTATTTCTGTTATCCTTAATCTCACTCCCCCACCAAGTAATCTTTTTCACCAAATTATGATAAGAATAACACAAATTAGTATTTAATAAGGTTTAGACTCTTTTGCAGATCTAAATTTATTTATTTATTTTTTTTTTGAAGGTGAGACACAATGAGTAATTTTACTTTAATAGACTTGTCACAGGTATCATAGCAAAGATTTCAGCATTAATTCTTCCTGCCTAGTTTCAAGATTTCACAATACTTTCCCCAATGTTGTTACACTAATTTCTATGTTTTGATATATCATTTTGTGTTTTTCATTTTTTTTTTAATTTTTAATTTTTTTTAAATTTTAAAATCTTTAATTCTTACATGCGTTCCCAAACATGAACCCCCCTCCCGCAGATCTAAATTTAAAGTGAGAAGAACCTAGAAAAGTATTCACCATGTCTTTATTGTTATCTACATCCTTCCTTTTGCTTCAAACACTCATTAAAAACAGTGAGTAATAATTAATGTCTTCTAACAGCATTAAGCCCATCCAATCCCAAAGAAAGGCAATGCCAAAAAATGCTCAAACTACCACACAATTGCACTCATCTCACACGCTAGTAAAGTAAGGCTCGAAATTCTCCAAGCCAGGCTTCAGCAGTACGTGAACCGTGAACTTCCAGATGTTCAAGCTGGTTTTAGAAAAGGCAGAGGAACCAGAGATCAAATTGCCAACATCTGCTGGATCATTGAAAAAGCAAAAGAGTTCCAGAAAAACATCTGTTTCTGCTTTATTGACTATGCCAAAGCCTTTGACTGTGTGGATCACAATAAACTGTGGAAAATTCTGAAAGAGATGGGAATACCAGACCACCTGACCTGCCTCTTGAGAAACCTATATGCAGGTCAGGAAGCAACAGTTAGAACTGGACATGGAACAACAGACTGGTTCCAAATAGGAACAGGAGTACGTCAAGGCTGTATATTGTCACCCTGATTATTTAATTTTTATGCAGAGTACATCATGAGAAACGCTGGGCTGGAAGAAGCAAGATTGCCGGAAGAAATATCAATCACCTCAGATATGCACATGACACCACCCTTATGGCAGAAGGTGAAGAGGAACTAAAAAGCCTCTTGATGAAAGTGAAAGAGGAGAGTGAAAAAGTTGGCTTAAAGCTCAACATTCAGAAAATGAAGATCATGGCATCTGGTCCCATTACTTCATGGGAAATAGATGGGGAAACAGTGAAAACAGTGTCAGACTTTATTTTTTGGGGCTCCAAAATCACTGCAGATGGTGACTGCAGCCATGAAATTAAGAAGCTTACTCCTTGGAAGGAAAGTTATGACCAACCTAGATAGCATATTCAAAAGCAGAGACATTACTTTGCTAACAAAGGTCCATCTAGCCAAGGCTATGGTTTTTCCAGTGGTCATGTATGGATGTGAGAGTTGGACTGTGAAGAAAGCTGAGCACTGAAGAATTGATGCTTTTGGACTATGGTGTTGGAGAAGACTCTTGAGAGTCCCTTGGACTGCAAGGAGATCCAACCAGTCCATTCTGAAGGAGATCAGTCCTGGGATTTCTTTGGAAGGAATGATGCTAAACCTGAAACTCCAGTACTTTGACCACCTCATGCAAAGAGTTGACTCATTGGAAAAGACCCTGATGCTGGGAGAGATTGGGGGCAGGAGGAGAAGGGGACAACAGAGGATGAGATGGCCGGATGGCATCACCAACTCAATGGACGTGAGTCTGACTGAACTTCGGGAGTTGGTGATGGACAGGGAGGCCTGGCGTGCTGCGATTCATGGGGTTGCAAAGAGTCGGACATGACTGAGCGACTGAACTGAACTGAACTGATGCGCTAAGTACTACACTCATAGTACATACACTCATCACATACAGAGTTACTCTTCCCAACTTGCCCCTCTCACATGCACCCACTGACAAATATTACAACCAGCAAATAAAGAGTTGCTCATAAGAATCCTACTGTTGAAAAGAAGAAAGGCACAGAGTTTCTTTGAAAACTGCTACTTAACTGTAAAAAGTTCTCTAGAAGGTTCAGCAATTCTTACGGGGAGAGGGAGAAAAGTAAGACAGTGAACTGAGGAAAGAAATAAGAACAGGATGAGAAGGGGCCAAAATCTATGATGCACATTCTTATATTCCTGTCTAAAATATTTTAACAAGGACTTCAAATTTTTAATTTTACCACTTAATTCATCTTTTTTACCAAACCTATTCAGAAGTCAGCATTCCTTCCCAAAGCAGTTTTTACATACAACAAAGAATAAAGTATACTTCATATTAACTTCAGACCTCCTCAAAAAGACATTAGTGAAAGAACTATAAATATACTAGCCCCTACTGCAATACAATGGAACAGTAATATGCACTTATAATTTCCATAAAGCAGCAATACTTCTGAAGGTTCTAATTTGTTGCTAGTTTTATAAGATAAGAATATTTTTCAACTTAAGATCAGTTACAATATTTGTAACTTAGGAACATGGGGCAGTCCATTAAAAAAGAGTTATAGTCTTCACAGTTCCCATTTCTAAAGAGTAAACAAGAACAATTATTTTAAAAAAAAAAAAAAACAAGGAACTCCTTAACAAGTATGACAAGTCATCTTAGATGAGGAAAGTTCTGCAATGGGACATATGGGGAAGAAGGTTAATGTATGCTAAAACATTACTGTCTCTTCCAAATAATATGATTTCCCCAAAAAAAGAAAACTTAACTTTTATTAAACCTTATGTATCTAGTGCTAGCTCCCTTCCATTTCCCCAAAATGTCTCTCAGATGGAGCTCTTCCCTGAACTCTCTGCGTTAAACTACTCAGGCCTCCAAATACCTCACAAATTTGTATTTATTTTGTATGATTGACATTAACGTCTGCTCTACAGAAACCAGTATGGAGGTCCCTCAGAAAACTGGAAATAGAACTACCATATGAACCAGCAATTCCACTCTGGGTATTTATCCAAAAGAAATGAAAACACTAACTTGAAAAATACCTGTACCCCCATGTTCACTGCAGTGTTATTTACAATAGCCAAGACATGGAAACAACCTTCATGTCTACTGATGGATGAACGGATAAAGAAAACGTGGTCTACATCAGTGTCCAAGGGGAACTGGTTCCAGGACCAGCCAATGGAGGATACCAAAATCCCCAGATGTTCAAGTCTCCTAGTTAACTCTCTGTATATTTGGGGGGGCTCCAAAATCACTGCTGATGGTGACTGCAGCCATGAAATTAAAAGACACTTACTCCTTGGAAGGAAAATTATGACCAACCTAGATAGCATATTCAAAAGCAGAGACATTACTTTGCCAACAAAGGTCCGTCTAGTCAAGGCTATGGTTTTCCCAGTAGTCATGTATGGATGTGAGAGTTGGGCTGTGAAGAAAGCTGAGTGCCAAAGAATTGATGCTTTTTAACTGTGGTGTTGGAGAAGACTCTTGAGAGTCCCTTGAACTGCATGGAGATCCAACCAGTCCATCCTAAAGGAGATCAGTCCTGGGTGTTCATTGGAAGGACTGAAGTTGAAGCTGAAACTCCAGTACTTTGGGTACCTCATGTGAAGAGTTGACTCATTTGAAAATACCCTGACACCGGGAAAGATTGAAAGTGGAAGGAGAAGGGGATGACAGAGGATGAGATGGCTGGATGGCATTACCGACTCAATAGACATAAGTTTGGGTAAACTCTGGGAGTTGGTGATGGACAGGGAGGCCTGGCGGTTCATGGGGTTGCAAAGAGTCGGACACAACTGAGCAACTGAACTGAACTGAACTGAACTGAACTGATACACCTCTCAGGTTCAGGTTGGTTCATGAACCAACCTTGGATCATGTAGTATTCCATGTACTTATGGGAAAAAATCTGCATATAAGTGGACTTGCGCAGTTAAACCCATGTTGTTTAAGGGTCAACTGTGTGTGTGTGTACACTCACACAATGGAATATTACTTGGCCATAAAAAAGAAAATTCTGCCATTTATGACAGCATGGATGGACTTAAAGGGTATTTTGCCAAGTGAAATAAGTTAGAGAAAGAAAAACATTACATGTTCTCACTTACATGTGGAATAGTAAAAGAAACTCTTAAAACAAAAAAACCCACAGATACAGAGAACATATTGGTGGTTGCCAGAGGTGAGGGAAGGAAGGGGAAGGGGGCAGCGAAGGCAGTGCTAGTGGGAAGAGGGGGGAATGGGTGAAGGTAACCAACAGGTACAAACCTCCATTTGTAACAAAGTGGGATGTACTCATGTGATAGAACAGGGAGCAGCAAACGGAAATGAACTATTACCGATACATAAAACAGCAAAAATTAATCCAGGCATCACATACTGTGATGAACAAAAGGAGCCAGATTCCTAATGTCATTCGATGCCATTGACAAGAAGTTCTGGAACAGACAAAAGTAATCTACAGGGAAAGAAATCAGAGCCATGGTTGTCGTTGTCTCTGGGGAGAGGAGAGGATGAGGGATTGATTGTCATGGGGCACAAGGGAAATACTCCTTATCTTGGTAACAGTGTAGGTTACGTGAAAACATGCATCTGTTAAAACTCACAGAACTCTAATCCTTCTGGGCTGCACATTTCACTAGGCGGGGATGATACTTCCATCAAATAACCTAAAGCTCAGGAGATAATTAGACAATATTATTTTGATGAAATGAAAATTAAACCTGAAAACAAATAAAGTAATAAAATGGGGCAAATTCAGGGACTTTCCTGCTGGTCCAGTAGTTAAGACTTTCCTTTTCAATGAAGCGGGTTCAGGTTCAATTCCTGGTCAGGGAGCTAGTAATATCCCACAAGCCTCACAGCCAAGTAAAGTAACCAATACATAAAACAGAAACAAGATAGTAACAAATTCAACAAAGACTTTAAAATGGTCCACATCCAAAAAAAATCCTTAGGGCTTCCCTGGTGGTTCAGTGGTAAAAATCCGCCTGCCAGTGCAAGAGACACAGGTTCAATCCCTGATCCAGAAGGATCCCACATGCCACAACTACTGAGCCTGTGCTCCAGAGTGGGAACCACAACTACTGAGGCCGTGTGCCGCAACTCCTGAAGCCCACAACTACTGAGGCCGTGTGCCGCAACTCCTGAAGCCCGTGTGCTCGATCACCTGTGCTCCACCACAACACGAGGTCACTGCAGTGAGAAGCCTGAACACCGCAACGAGAGAAGTAGCCCCTGCTCACTGCAACAAGAGAAGGTCCGAGCAGCAATGAAGACCCAGCACAGTCAAAAACAAAAATACGTAAAATTTTATTTTTTCATCTTAAGAAAATAAATAAACAAAATTGGGCAAATTCATTTCACTCTTCCACTCAAGGAGTGTAAACTCAAGATTGTGGATGCAATGGAAGCTTCAATTCTGTTTTGATTTCTACTTTTCCATACAACATGCTTCTGAAATCAGTAATTACCTTCCCCTGCCCCATTCTGGCCCATGAACTAAAGCCAGCTTCATCATCCAGAACCTACAGAAACATGGAGACCTGTCCCAACAGAGCTACTAGCTGTGTTAGCAGAACTCTCTGTCTGCAACAAAGTGCCTTCCAGGAAGACTGTCAGGGATAAGGCTGAATGTATGATTTTTGCCTTATACAATGACTTTAGAAACTAACAGAGGATAAGCTAAAAGTCCATAGTAATTTTTCCTATGTGAGTTGGTAAGTAATATACTCTAGATTCAAGTACATAACTGAATTCCAATCATATGATTCTTAGCACTCTGGTTATAATTAAATGTACTTGCCTATAGTTGAAGTATTTTAAAATTCTCCCTAATCCTTTCTCTTCCCTCCCCCTCCCCCCAAAACATGAACTATTTATAAAGCTTTCTGTCTCTTCATTTGGTTTTACTTATCTGGACTCCTAAGCCGTGCATGGTAAATTTCAGACCTATAATTTGTGGCTTCCTGCTTCCAAGACTTCTCCAGAGTCATTCTCATGTGACTGTTTTCCAGTTAAATATTTACACATATACACGGGGTACACAGGCAGTGCATATTTGACATGATTTAACAGCATCTACATCTGTTTCTCATCATAACATGAATGGAAAATGTGCCTGCTAAGCATTTTAAAAATACATTTGTGCAAAACATTGTTTCTAATCTCATCTTGAGACATTTCTTCATAAAGAAAATAGAAATAAGATGGCCTGTTTCTGATTCCTTAATTCCGTTCCTCTGGCTTCAGGGTCCTCTCTTGCTACCAATCATTACTTCCCAAGCTTAATCAAAGTATGCATCATGTCTTTTTTTTTTATCTGTGAGCGAGAAACACAAAATTAAGTTGAGATATGCAGGCAAAAAAGTTAAGAAGCCCCCCAAACAACAACTGGCTTCAGTGCTAACCCCAAGATGAGCAAGACTTCATCTGAATAAAGCCGCTGATTATTCAAACATGTCTGAAGCCTGTTTCATGTTCCCAATACACAACTTCAAGCATGAGTTTTCCAAATTTAAAAAAAAAAAAAAGGCGAGAGAAAATTCTTGGCTTTCAAGAGGTAATCATTCCTAGGTCCCCCAATTTTCAAATCACAACACAAACATGTCTTCTAATTCTTCCCTGCTTTATTTTTAAAAGTCAAACATATTTTAAGTTCATACACTTTTCCAGAAATACAAGGCACAGTTAAATCATGAGAGCATACTCTTTAGAACACTAAGTTAGAATAAATTGATCCTATCTGATTATCATCCTATTGTTTTGGGTTTTAACCCAGAAATATTTCTCACTTTCATTCATGTATTATCATAAGCAATAACAAAGCAAGATAATAAAGAATGAAAACAAAAACTCTAGAGTGCACTATGAATCCTGGAAGCAAACCTCAGTTCATACGTAGTCAAGAAGCGAAAATAAAAAGAATAAATGTTTTCAGAGATTTGGGACTTATATTTCCAAATTGCGCCCAACTAAAGATCTTGACTTTTTTTTTCTTTTCTTTTTCATGATTATCTTTTGGCCATTTAATAGCTCATTTCACTCTGGAAAGAAAGTGATTGAATTAAAAAAAGGAGATTTTTTAAAAAGAGAGAGATGAGACTGAAATGAGTATAATTGACCTCAACAGCCCTGAGGAAAAGCTTTATTTTCAAGAAGCCTGGAACATTCAGCTTAATAAAGCTTTTGGTGCATCTGAGAATTTAAATAATCCTTAATATTCTTAATTCCTGTCACACTGATTTAAAAGTGTAACAGTAGACATACTATTTTTACACATTCTGTTAAGAAATAATATGAAAAGTTGCTCAAACCCAGAAATGACACTATATACTCAGAGAAGCATGTCTTGGGATATATTTCCTCAAACAAACAAATATACATATTTATATATTACATGTTAATAAAATAATACATGTAAAACACATATATGTACATGTTGGCTTTGGTTTGGCATTCCGACACTTTAACTATCTATGCTTTAGAAGAAGGTAAAGAATTACAATATGTGAATAACTAAAACCTACAGACGATCCAGTATTCTTGCCTGGAGAATCCCATGGATAGAGGAACCTGGCAGGCTATAGTCTATGGGGTCGCAAGAGTCAGACACAACTGAGCAACTAAGCACACAGATGATCCAACTTTTTTATCCATGAACTTTCATTACATACTAGATAAATATTTCAGGAAAAAAGATACTGCATACATTTAATTGTTTTTAACTTTTGGAGAATTAAAACATGATGAGGATCAAAATGACCAAAAAAGCCTTTTAAAACCTTCCAGGAAGCAAAAAAGGGAATATTTCCCAATTCTTTTAAAGAAGGCAGCTGAACTCCGATATGAAAAACTAACAGAGACATTATAAGAAAAGAAAATTGTAGACCAGTACCCCTCATGAACACAGATGTAAAAAATTCTCAATGAAATACTGGCAAGTTGAATTCAGTTACATATAGAAAGTATATCATGACTGTTGGAAGTTTATCCCAGGCTTAACAATTGAAAAGCAATCAATATATATCACCATATAAACAGAATAATAGGAGAAAATCTCACGATCATTTCAATAGATGCAGAAAGTGTATATACCAAAAACTCAGGCTCACATTGTGAAAAGATCAGGAACAAGGTGAGGGTAGAAACACTCTCACCACTTCTATTCACCATTGTACTCAAGAAGCTACCCAGTGCAATGGGGCAAGAAAAAATTTTAAACAAATTCTACAGAATAGAAGGGAAAAAGAAAAACTCTTCATTTGCAGATGGCATGAATATTTTGAAAGGAAATCCTATGAAATTAAAACAAACAAAAAGCTCTTAGAACTAACTGAATTATCAAAAGGTGGGATAGGAGGTAAATATAAAGTATAAATTTTGTATCTATGTTCTAACAATAAAAACTGGAAATGGAAATAAATTATAAACTAATGCCATTTATAATAGCATCAAAAAATATAAAATGGGGGAGGAGATTTGTTCAGGATGACAGAGTAGAAGGACGTGCACTCAAAATAGGGATAAATCTAACAAAAGATGTGAAAGACTTAACAATAAAATGCAAAATATATTGTGAGAATTAAAGATCTAAAGAACTGGAAAGATACACCTTATCCAAGAGTCAGAAAAGTCAATATTGTTAAGATGTTAATTCTCTTTGAACTGATCTATCAATTCAGATCATACCCAATCAAAATTCCAGCAGAATTTTTTAACTGATAAACTGACTCTATTATTTTTATTAAATGCAAAGGAGCTGAAAAAGACAAAACAACTTTATAACAATAACAACGAGTTACACAACTAATTCTGGATTCATCATAAACCTAAGGTAATCAAGACAGTATAGTCTGACATGAAGCGTGGCAAATAGATCAATGGAAAAAAGCAGAATGTCCAAAAATAAATCTACAAATATATGGTCAATTGATTTTTGATAAAACTGCATAAGCAGCTCAACAGAAAAAGCATAATCTTTTCAACAAATGGTGATGGAACAATTGAATATCTAGGTGCAAAAACGGAAAAGGCAATGGCACCCCACTCCAGTACTCTTGCCTGGAAAATCCCATGGACAGAGGAGCCTGGAAGGCTGCAGTCCATGGGGTCGCTGAGGGTTGGACACAACTGAGCGACTTCACTTCCACGTTTCACTTTCATGCATTGGAGAAGGAAATGGCAACCCACTCCAGTGTTCTTGCCTGGAGAATCCCAGGGACAGGGGAGCCTGGTGGGCTGCCGTCTATGGGGTCGCACAGAGTCGGACATGACTGAAGTGACTTAGCAGTAGCAGCAGCAGGTGCAAAAAAGAAAAAAAAACATTTTTGATTCGTATCTTTCTCTGTATACAAAATTGACTCAAAGTGAATCATACACCTAAAGGTAAAACCTGAAAGTATAAAATTTGTAGAGGAAAAGATAGGAGCTTTTATTAAAATAACTTCTATTTCATGAAAGACATTTTTAAGGGAAAAAATGACAAACTATATGTGATGAAATGTTCATATTCAGAACATTTAAAGACATCTCAAAACTCAAGAAAACAATCCAATTTAAAAAATGGGCAAAAGATGTGAACAGAAGCCACACAAAAGAAGACAGAGGTCAACTAAGCATTTGAAAAGATGTTCAGTGTTGTTACTCATTAGGGAAATGAAAATCAAAAACACAGTGTTACCCCTACATACCTAATAGAACGGCTAAATTTAAAAATATTGGTCTCACGAGGCCTTGATGTAGAAATGGAGCAAACAGAACTCTCATACATTACTGGTGGGAATAAAAAATGGTCCAATCACTTTGGAAAACCAGTAGTTTCTTAAAAAGTTAAACATATACCAACTACAACCCAGCCATTCTACTCCTGGATACTTATGCAAGAGAAATGAAAGTATATGTATGTTCAAAGATATGTACACAAATGTATATAGCGGCTTTATTTGAAATAGACAAACACTGGAAACAACCTAAATATACATCAATAAGTAAATGGGTAAATAAAATTGTGGTATACCCATTCAATGAAATATTGAAAGTGAAAACTGAAAGTGTTGGTTGCCCAGTTGTGTCTGACTCTTTGCAGCTTCATGGACTGTAGCCCACCAGGCTCCTCTGTCCATAGGAATCTCCGGTCAAGAATACTTGAGTGGGTAGCCATTCCCTTCTCCAGGGGATCTTCCTGACCAGGGTTAAACCCAGGTCTCCTGATTTGCAGGCAGATTCTTTACCACCTGAGCCACCAGGGAAGGTCACAATGGAATATTGAACCATTGTAAAAATAAATAAAACTGAATATCAATACATGGTAATAAGAGCAATGTCTCAAAATAATTATGATGAGCGAAAAATAAGACAAAAAAGATAAAATTCTAGAAAATGCAAAATAATCTATAATATAAAGCAGATCAGTGGTTACCTGAGGATGTGGAAAATAAAGAAGGGCTGGTGAGAGGGATTATATTTCCTTGATTGTGATGATAGTTTCATTGGTGTAGAAGGTTTCATAGGTTTCATTGGTATATGTTAAAACTTATCAAACTGTACACTTTTAATTGTGCCATTTATTAAACATCAATCACACCTCAGTAAAGGGCTTCCCAGGTAGAATAGTGGTAAGAATCTGAAGATCCCCTGGAGAAGGAAATAGCAACCCACTCCAGTATGCTTGCCTGGAGAATCCCATAGACAGAGGGGCTTGGCAGGCTACAGTCCAGAGGGCCTCCAGGAGTCAGACACGACTGAGCAACTGAGCACAACACAGCACACGTACCTCACCAAAGCTGGTTTTTCTCCCTAACATCCGAGTATGAAATTAGTGTCCATGAATTTAAGAAACGAAAAGAAGGCCAGTGTAGCTGGGAACATAATGAATGAGAGGGAATTAAAAGGCAAAATCAGAGGTAAGCGGGGCCAGACCACATGTGTCTTTATAGGCTCAGTCAGTTGTGTGAAATACATTCAAATGGAGGATTATAAACAGAGCAGTAACATGATCTCATTTATATGAAATGCTCCTTGAGCCTTTTCCAAGATATAATATAGTTGGAATCATATAGCATGTAATCTCAGATTAGCTTTTTTCACTTAGTAAAATTCACTTAAGAATCCTCAATGTCTTTTCATGGCTTGATAGCTCATTTCTTTTCAGCATCAAATAATATTCCATTATCTGGATGAACCATAGTTTATGCATCCATTCCCCTGTTAAAGACATCTTAGTTGATTCCAAGTTTTGACAACTGTGAATAAAGTTGCTATAAACACATATTCAGGTTTTTGTATGGATATAAGTTTTCAACTCCTTCGGGTAAAATCCAAGGAGTGCAACTGAAGGATAATATGGTAAGAATATTTTAGTTTAGAAAGAAACTGACAAACTGACTTCCAAAAATGGCTGTACATATTTTGTATTCTCATCAGCAATGTATGAGAATTCCTATTGCTCCACATCCTCACAGGTATTTGGTGTTGGCAGTGTTTTGGGATTTTGACTATTCAGACGGATGTGTAGATGTATCTCCTTGTTTTTATTTGCATTTCCCTAACAAGATAAGATGTTGAGTTTCTTCATACACATTTGTCATCTTTATCTTTGGTAAGGTATATGTTCAGATATTTTGCTAATTTTTTAATCACATTGTTTGTTTTCTACTTGTTGAATTTTAAGAATATCTTTGTATATTTGGGGTAGCAGTACTTTATAAGATATGCCTTTTGCAAATATTTTCCCCGAGTCAATGGCTTGTGTTATTCTCTGACAATGACTATATTTTAATGTAACTCATTTGATACTGATTATGTCTTCAGTCCACTAAATCTAGCTAGGTGTATATAGAAAAATGAATAAGATAAAAATCAAAATATTACCAGAAACACAAAATAACAAAATATGCTAAGATGTACAGTTTTCTAAGAAATAGTTTCTATTCATATATATACTGAAGAAAGATCAGAAATCCAGTGAGACTCTTGGGAAATCAGTGCAATTTGTAAGTCAGACTTTTCAGGTAATTGTAGACATCCCCAGAATCATGGAGCACAAAGTAACAGAAAGATAAAAAGCATGGATACGGAATTATACAATACTGTTTGATATTTTGTTCCCTGCAATCATCCTATTTGGCATTTAAAAATTACAAAAAATTTTCCTAATGTCTTCCTAATTACGATTGTTTTATTTTCTTTGGGAAAATGCAGGAAATCAGTTTAAATAAACATCTTTGTTAATTCTTATTTATGTAGCTGAAATTGTTAAAAAAAAGAAATAAACATTTCTAGTCTTAGATATGGTCAATAATGTCAAAATCTTGCTTATCAAGTCATCTTCCTCACTGTTCACCATATACTTTTATATGTTGGGTATTTTCCATAATAAAAATGTTAATTTTTTTTTAAATAAATGTTTGGGACTTCCCTGGTGACTCAGATGGTAAAGAATCTACCTACAATGCAGGAGACCTGGGTTTGATCCCTGGGTCATGAAGATCCCTGTAGAAAAGAATGACTACCCAGTCCAGTATTCTTGCCTGGAGAATTCCATGGACTGGGAGCCTGGAGGGCTAAAGTCCATGGGGTCACAAAGTCCATACGCTAAAATTTACCAATATGGCTTAGTCAACTGACTAGCTGTGTGGAAAACATCTTTAAAAGCTGTTTCACCAATGTAACTTTCAGGTAAATAAAAATTTGAATGCATAAAATAAAATAACAGAACTATTAAAAGTAGGTATAGGAGAATTTCTTCCCTTCTGGAGATGAGAAAGCTTTTCTAAACAATACATAAAACCCAGATTCCAAAAAGATTAGTGAATGTGATGACATAAAAGTTTTTTCTGCACAGAAAAAAATAACATGCAAAGTCAAAAGACAAATGATCAACTGGGAAAAATATTTCAACACATATGACAATGAGCTCATTCTCTTAATGTAAAAAGACCTCTTACAAATCAGTTATAAAAGACCATTAAACCAATAGAACAATTAAAAAAGAACTCAAAGGCGGTTCATAGAAAACAAACACAAAAGCTTTGCAACAAATGAAAAGACAGTCAACCTCAATCATAAGGAAACAAAAAGCAAAATGGAAATGTTATATGAATGCTGTTACTGGAAAGCAATTCTTAAAATATACGTCATTAAGAGTATTTAAGAGAAAAAAATTTAAGATGTAGCATGATCTATATAGTACACCTCTACCCGTGTTAAATAACTAAATATGTATCTATATGCATATCTATATATACACATATATGCATTATGCTTAAATACATTCCATATGTATTGAAATATATCCATATGTTCTACATGCATAGAATATTCTAGAACATTGTATAAACTGGTGACAGTGGTTGCTTTTATAGTGGAAGCCTGGAAATCCAGCGTGAGTGGTAAATATAACTTTCCATCCTGTGTGCTTTATATAAAGTCTAAATTTCTAAATGGATGTCTGTATTACCTTTTCAATGAAAAATAACTAGTTGATTTTAAAAAGCTAAATTAATACATTCAACAGATATTTCTTTGTGTCAGTCACTGTTCAAATGCTAAGAATATAGGTGATGGAAAAGCAACATAAATCTCTGTCCCCAACTCTAAGATGCTCCCGAGGGGAGAACCATAAAAGTCTCTAATGAATTCTGTTCAGTCGTTATATTTTGACAGCAACTTAACAAATGTTTTCTTTGGATATGTGCCCTTCTCATTGTAAGGGAATATACTGAGTCTTACATACAATAGTAACTATAGAAACGCATTCCATGGAACTGACATAATTGTCATCATCATAATTTGGATAGGCTTTGTCAAGTTAGAAGCAGCAAGAAGAGATACATGATTCATACCTCCATATGTATTTATACCACTTTAGAACTTCATCGTGGAGAAGGAAATGGCAACCCACTCCAGTATTCTTGCCTGGAGAATCCCAGGGACAGAGGAGCCACCTATGGGGTGCCGTCTATGGGGCTGCACAGAGTAGGACACAACTGAAGCGAGGAAAACTTCATTGTCCTTGCAGCAAAACATTTCTAACCTCTATGCCTTTGCTTTACAATTTACCTATTGAGAGTTTAGAAGCCTCTCACTCCCTTATTGCTTATTATTCATTATTTTAAAATTCAAACCTATACTATGTCACGAAGATTCAGGACTAAAAGCATCCCAAAGACTTTTACTGTCATTTATACACATAAAATTTTCACCAGTGGCCTAAGTTTTCATTTCCATTGCATCCCTATGTCTTTTTCTCTAGATATAGAACAACTATGCCAACAAAATGTAAAATTATAACTGTTAAGAATTTGCTTCGCTTATTAAAAATGTATATTTTAGTTAAAGGATGGAGTAAGCTAAAGACCAATATTCTAAAATATAGTGGATGAGCACAAGGCTTGCACAGTGTTTGGTCATAAAGGGATTTCTTGGCCAATAAACTGGAAAAAGCTGCTTATTAAGTTTCCCCACAATTAAAAAATTTCCCCATGTTGGAGATTAACAGCACCTGTTAGCATATTAGTCCCCTAAAAAAATTCTTCAAGGAAGAAGTGTGCTTAACTCTGAGCCTCTGTTTCTTTCTTCCTTCTCTATGCTAATTAATAGATTTCTTGCCATCAGAGAAAATTATCATCTGTGCTCAAAGCAGGACATGTTTCCATTTTTAATCTTTGCTTTCCTCTCAGCAAACTCTAGGGTACTTCCTGGCCCTACTCTGAAAGTCATGTTGTCATATTTCTTATTAGCTCACAGCTAACTTCCAGCTTCTATTGGTAAGAATTACAGCATAACATACCTCTGTCACAAGGAGCTCACTCTTGGTCCCCTAGTAAGAAGAAAGTGAAGACTGAACATGTGTGTGCTTAAAACAACTGAAATTCAATACTACCTACCAGATTATTTCCTTATAAGGATAATCCTCTCTGAGAGAAGACAGCAATAACCAATAACAACAAATGCAATATCCATTTTCTTTAAGCATGAAACAAAAGAGATCCAGTTCAAACCACTTCCTCAAAACAAAATAGGATGGGAAACAACCTTCCTGTTAACAGAATACCAATGGGACTTTAAAATTACAGCCTCTCTTTCAGCTAACACTCTGCCCAAGAAAGTTTTATTGGATTAAATGTTAAAATGAATCCAAGAATTTTCTCTTACAAGTATGTTCAGACATGGATCCAAGCCTTCCAAAGTTCTGTTAGCTCTGGACTTGTATTGTCACGCCTTGCTTTCAAAGCTTCCTGGACCAAAACAGTCTACCAGCTAAAGGTGAACCTTAATAAAAGAATTCTTTGTTTCCATTTTTTTTTTAAAGGTGATGTTGTCACCAAGAAAATCCTGCTACAATTTCCTTAACTCACATGCAGGACAAACATGCGCTTTCCCAGGTGGTGCTAGTGGTAAAGAACCTGCCTCAAGTGCAGGAGACATAAGAGAAGTTGGTTTGATCCTTGGGTCGGGAAGATCCCCTGGAGGAGAAAATGGCAAGCCACTCCACTTGGAGAAGCCCATGGAGGGCTGCAGTCCATAGAGTGGCAAAGAGTCGGGCATGACTGAAGCGACTTAGCAAGCACACAGGATATACACGACTGAAAAATCAGGGACCGTGACATTTTCATACTTTATGAGACAGACATTTGACCTAACATTTGATAACTTTTTATGAGGCAAATTCACCTTCTGGTGAAAGCCTGTGAGTGACAAATATTTATCTGGGAATCTAAGCTTATCAAGAAGCTAAAACTGGTCATTTTGTTTAAGAGTGTGCTTAAGAATTTTTGATTTAAAAAAACACCTTGAAAACTTTGAGGAGATTTCTCTCCTTTGGCAAACAGAACTGGAGACTCAAGTATTTTGTCTCCAGTTCTGCTTGAATTGCCACGTCTTCTCTGCCAGCTGGGTGCCCTCCCCCAGCCCCATCTGTGCAGCTTGCTAAATCGCTGGGGAAACCACCAGGCACAAAGTCAGCGCAAATACCCTCCAAGCCCAAAAGAAGCTGTCACTTAATGAGAGAGCCTGAGGAGAGAAAGGGAGATTGGGTAGGGGCTCTGTTAAAAAAAAAAAAAAAAAAAGCTCATTACAAGGTAAAGAAAAATTATCAGTAAAGATCTGTGTAATCAGGAGGTTTCCCCCAAAACATTACAACATCTCCATGTTCAGCTGATCTTGAAGCAGGTCTGGTGGGGGGTACCCTGGAGGGGATCATGGTTGGAGAGAGTTGAAAGCAATTTCTTCTAATGAAAAAGCCAGCATTAGCTGCTGCCTTGTGGAAATACAGGCTTGTCTCTCATCCAAAGTGCCCAAACCCAGATCGACTTCCTTTTCTGACGGCCTTTGAAGCGTTACTGAAACTCAAGTCATGGGTTGACTCCTCAAATGAGCCAGTTTGTTTAGATGTCTTATCAGTCACAGACTCAACCTTAGTGCCTTGTACAGGCACAGCCTTGACAGAGATGAGTCAAGAGAGAGGAAGGATGAAATGAAGGAAATCTACCATCTTCACACACACAGGACAATACTGCATTATACTGAAAAACATTTTAAATCAGAAAAAAAGCTGAATGAATCTTCAAGAATAAATGCTGCAGTCTTTGTTGCCGGGCAGTTGACATTTAGAGGGTCTGGACTAAGTGTTTATCAGCTTGAAGCTGTGGGACAGATGAGCCAAGCGGTTTGGCAACCAAAATTAGCTCCCAGTCGGAACCGGCTAATTCACACAATGGCATTGTAACTCATAACGACTGAAAGACTTCTTTTCCAAGAATGTGTTCATGTTAACCCAGATTTAACAGTGGAGAGTCTGGGAGTCAGGAAATCTAGGCAGTGAACTGAGCGTTACCTCTAACGAGCTGCTCACACTTGAGAAATCACAAAAGCTCTTTGGACCTCCGTTCCCTATCCATTAAGTGATAAATGGAGAATAAATGGAGTCCATGGTCCCTCTGAGCCAAAATAGGTTTGATGTCTGATTCTGTGCAGTAGGCACTGAGGTCAGGCCTCCAACACAGGTGGGGAGAGGCCTTCTGAAACATCCAGTATAAGCTAAGAATACTTGCTCAGTGGGATGACCCAGGCTAGGACACAGTGAGGAGCAGAAGATAATTAAGCTTGAATTCAAACTTTACCTAGATGATAAATCAGTAGAGACAACTGACTGATCAAAGGCAATAGGATGCTCCAGAGGCAGAAACCTCCTACAAGAAGCAGTAGACCAGATTAGAGCCTCAGTTCAGTTACTCACTAGTAAAATGACCTTGGACAAGTCACTTCACCATTCTGAGCCTCAGTTTCCTCCATGGGTCCATTACTATCTGCCCTGCACACAGACAGCACAAAATCGATCTAGGAAAATGTGCACAAGCACCCTTGGGTGATTGTAAAGACATCATAGCTCAGAGGCTCCACATGAATAGGCCTTTAGGATTTAGAAGGAGGTCTCCTTCGGAAAAAATCAAACGAAAACAAACAAAAGGGTAGAAGAACACTTTTTGAGTAAACAGCTTCCAACTTTCCCACTTATAAAATATGGACACTGAAATGTCAATAGGTGAAACTTCAGTGACTCAGACAGTAAAGAATCTGCCTGCAATGCAGGAGACTCAGGTTTGAGCCTGGGGTTGAGAAGATCCCCTGGAGATGGGAATGTGTCTACCCACTCCAGTACTCTTGCCTGGAGAATTCCATGGACAGAGGAGTCTGGTGGGCTATAGTCCATGGGGTCACAAAGAAGTCAGACAGAACTGAGTGACAATCTCACTTTCACTTCACTTCACTTTCTCTAGCCTCTCCAAGAGAACAGGGAGCAGACTGTTCATTGGAAATGACGGCATGATAAAAAGATTGCTAAGCCCAGGTCTTTGTCATACTTACTCAAAGCCCCAGACCACGCAAAACATTCAAGGAAGCAAAAAAGTCAGAGAATCTCTGCTTTACACCAGGAAGCAGGACACATGCTGAGAGGCAAGGCAATCAATAGAGTTCAGCAGAGGGATTAGTCCAGTATGCCCAGCTAATCCTGAAAAAGAGGCCCAGAAACCTGGGAGTAAGGGTAAAGAAAAAAGAATAGGGCACAGCCAAGATTTCCTGGGGGGGTACTGATTGGGTGAACAGGTTGAAGAAAAGAAGACAGTATTTCTTGCATGAATAACTAGGAAGAGAAGTATTAGACAACAAAGCTACCTTGACCTAGAAAATATTAATACAAGTGTGATTCGACAAAGCAAAATTAACCCCTAAATGAGGGGGGAAGAGAGCTTAATGATTTTTAAAAATTATACCCAACCAAGTTTATTTGTTTTGATCAACTGTCCATGAACTCTCAAAAGAATATAAGAACAGCCAGAGAATATTGAGCATTCAATTCTAAACACATGTAAAAGAAATATGATTTTTAAATGTCAGAGTACAGTTGTATCTCTTTTTTTTCAAATGCACACACATATAAAGAAAAAGGACAAAGTACTGAAATTTTTGCACCAAAATGTTAACTATGTTTAGTTCAATATGGTAGGAAAATGGGAAATATTTATCTTTTCCTCCTTTATTTGCATTTTGACAATCAAGATGCATTATATGTATGCTAAAAAAAAAGTATTTTTAAAAGCAAGCAGTAAATAGCATGATAATTAATAATATAAATTTAGCAGGAGGTTGAATGCAAAGTATTTGCCTAAAGAAATCTTTTTAATACTCTCCTTTTATCTAATTTGGTATTTACAAATCTTTTTTCTCAAGAACTTCTTCTGGTCTTAAATAGAAACCATGAAAGGAGACTATTTAAACACACCTCAAAATCCTGCCTGCCTAACTTTTAATGTCTATTTTGTTCCCCTTTTCAATCTGAATGAGGCTTTGTCCCAAGCCTCCTCAGCTGTGATCTGGAAATGTCTTTAGAAATGAGATATTCCACAGCACTTGGGCAAATCGGTGACAAGCACTCCTGACATTATATTCTTCACCCAAACAAGCATCCTCTGGCCTAAATGGAGTTAGATGACATATACTCCCAGCCCGGGGATGAGAGAAGAGGGCAAGAAGCACAAATCAGCCTTATCTAAAAATAAGAAATCTCGTGGCACCCTTTTCCCTCTTCCCCCAAGGCAGCCATATGTTAAATTCTGGTGCCAGAATCAAAGGTTGGGCTTTGTTGGGGTTGAGCTCCTGACTACACTACTTTCCGCTTGACATTGAGCCAAGTTCTTAACCTCTCTGAACCTGTTTCTTCATCAGCTGAGGGGAAGATAGCACTTTCCAGAGTGATTTGATTGAGAAAATTAGACAATGATTATACTGCCTTTAACACCTTCCCTGGGAGGCAGCAAGTACACGTTAACTCTTAGTGATAACAGTAGAGCCAACTACACGTGACACCCAGCTGGGAATGTGGAAACGTGCAGCCTGCGTGAGAAGCTACAGCTGGAAACAAGGAGCCCTCACGAACCCTATTTTCTGGCTTCACTTGAAAGCTCACCTCAGTGGCGCTCACTGCCCAGGAAGTTCTAAACACTGTAGAGGAGACCTCACTGGCCAGGGGCTTCCATCCATCGGCAAAAGGCCCAGGTCCGTGGTAAGAAACATGAGGCTGTGGGAGCAGACGGCAGTGCTCAGTATCTGAACTCCATCCAGGACTGAGAAGAGAATCTTGCTAACCCACACCCAACATAGATCACAGAGGAGTAAGTGTTCAATGCAAAGTGGAAACGACCCCACGTCTAGGACTCTGCTGCTCCCAGGAACACCAAACTGAAAAGCAAGTCCCTTCCGAAGGAATAGCCAAGCCTTGCTTGCTCTGCTCACTTACTCCGCTAAGTGGTCTGGGGTCTCTCTCCTCTTGATGGCTTCTCAGGACAGGATAGCTGGGGGTCTAATGTTCTTGTCAAGGAAACTGATCTGTATATCACTCTGGAATGCAGATGAGCATCCACAAAATAAATTGTGCTCTAGTGCCTACCTCCAACCCTGCTCGACAATTCCCTCTAAGTCCCTGTTGCCTACGCAAAACGGCTCCAGTTGGTTAATCAAGTTGAAAATTCAAGTCCAGGGAGCTCAGCGGCTTGTGTTTCAGGGTGAAATGCAGCTCGAGCTGGAAAATCCTGGCCAAGTTTCACCAAGAGAGTTCAAGTTCAGAGCTTTCTCTTTGACAGAATGGCTGTAGCTGACTCTAACCAGGAAAAGGTAATAGTTAATTCACATGATATAAGGGAACTTAAAAGGTGATCATGTCTGTTCTCTTGCAATAAAACCCCTGGAAAACATGAGATATCCAAAAGGCTCTTGGTGAATGTTAAATATTCAAACATGGCCTTTTCATCATATTATATGATTAGTATTTACATTCACGAGTGAGAACAATTCTTTGCCTATTTTATCAGGATCATAAGAGAGGCTTGGAGTCATGGTTCAACAAGGAATCAGCAAATAAGGCCTTTGGCATAATTTGCCTTAGGCTTTTAATAGGTAGAAAGAACAAAGTTGTTATAACTGACCTGTACTTCAAGTGAATTAATAAAATGTTCCTGCCACAACCATTAGTTTGTTGAACTTGCAGAAGTTTCAAGAAGTTGATGAGGTAACATGCAGTCATCAGACCAGAAAAACTAGTGCAAACATCCCCCATATGGTTTTATACTCTGAGTTACCCAAACAGAATAATCATAAACAAGTAGCTTTGTAACCGTAAAAAACATGGTTTTCATATTCCCAGTCATTTTCTCAGTTTTTTAAAAGAATTAAAGGTTTCCTCCTTAAAACATGACTTACTATAAGTATAGCCAAGTGTCTTCTGGGTGAGAAGTGACACCTTACACTGAATTATATTCTGTGGGAGTGGATAATATTAAATTGAGACTCCTGGGAAGAATTTTGAGTCAGCTCCATTTCTTTCCTTTTTTTGAGAGGTCTTGTATTTTCCTATTTTAGATATGTTTGGTATCAATATAAAAATTTGTCTATAAATGGTTAAATGTTCTATTCCTATGTAATATTAGAGATTAGTACACCAAACACCTAAGGAAGTATTTCCTTTCTTGAAAGTCAGGGAAAAAAAGAAATTCTAATTTGTTCAATGTGAAAGAATCTAACCAGTCACAGATTTCCACTGAGCATTTTGAAAGAAATTACCTAAAATTAATAACAAGTCTAAAGAAAGTTGATTATTAATAAATTAGGAGGAACAAAAAGATATTTCTAGTTTTGAATAGATTAAATGAACTAGCCAACCTACAGTAATGTTTTCCTGCTATAAGAATGTTGTTCTGCTAGGGATAATTATGGTAATCGGGATTAGGGTAATCTAAACTGGACTGACTGAAAAGAGGAAGTAAGAGATTCTTAAGTTGCAGAAAAACCCAAGAATATACTTAAAATCCTGGCTATTTATGCTGCCATTAAAACAGCTATGCAGATACCAAACTAATTTTATGTATCAAAGGGATCAACAATCATAGGTGAAACAACGAAAATGACCCAACATCGATGACTTGGGAAGTCTCTGTTAGCTATATGCTTAGATTGAAGTCTTGAGTTTTTATGTTTGGACCAAAACAGTATGCCATCGCATCATTTTTCAGTTCAGAATATTTGAACTTTTCTTTCGCTGTACAGCTTGAGGAAGTAAACAGCCTCTCAAATGGACACTCATGTTCCATATCTAGTAGATGACCACAGTAGTGTGATATTCTGGAATCCCCAACTAGACTCAACTCATGAAAGGAGGCTCTTTCACAGATTTCACAATAGCCTAATTTCCATTTTGTTAATGTGTCCCATTGTTCAGTGTCTGTATTCATTCCCATTCAATGATGAAGTGGATCTACTGTTTGAGGCCCAGTGCCACCGGTTAGAGTCAGAGAAATGAGTCAGGCTGGATTTGGTCCCTAGAAGCACTTGCCAGCAATTAGATGAGTTTAATGACTCTTACTCCTTACTGCCTTTAGTTTCCTAGGGCTGTAGTCACAAAAGACCACAAGCTGAGTGGCTTAAAACAATAGAAACTTACTCTCTCGTAAGCCTGGAGACCAGATGTCTGAAATCAAGGTGTCATCAGGACCACGCTCACCATAAAACCCACAGGGGAGAATTCCTCCTCACCTTCCCTGAGGCATCTGGAAGGCTGGCCATTCCTTGGCGACCACTGGCTTGCAGGTACATCACTCGGATCTCTGTCTCCCTCATCACATGGCTTTCTCCCTGGCTACCTCCGGCTTCACAAGGCTTTCTTCTTATAAGGACATCAGTCTTCTTGGATCAGAGCTCCTTTCATTATGACTTTAACTTAATCACATCCACAACTCCTCCTTTCCAAATATGACCACACTCTGAGGTACCGGAGGTTAGAACTTTAGCAGGTTTTTTCCCTTGGGGGAAGAGGCACAGTTTAACTCATAAACTCCCTACTACCTTTCATCCAATCCTCTTTCGCCTGTAAAACTCTTATATACCAACTGAGTCTCTACATGATAAGATAATAAAATCTGAGCCAAGACAGAAGGCCCCTTTGGTTTATAATGTTTTCACCTTCTTCAAAGCATTTCCACTTAATTGTATTTGGTCCACACAACAAAACAAACTGGATAGGTATTTTTTCCTGCCTGATATTCTTATCAGGTTTTATGGATGAGAAAACTGAAGTATAGAGAAGTTAAAGGCCTTGCTTGGTAGTATACAACCTTTATACTACCACAGGCAGAATACTCAGGCCTCCTAACCTCTTCATCTGTGCTGTTCCCACTAATAAACAGGGCCATAGTGATGTAATATCATCACTATGGGTGCACTGACACTCAATAAAGAAACTGGATTTTTCAAATTAAATAGGACATTGTTACAAAAGAGCAACAGGAGGGACCCTTGTGATGGTCAAGGGTTATGTCTCTTGACGAAGGTCACAGACTATCCAAGGATGGTTCTGAAAGTCATGAAGCCCACTGGCTCTCCAGACTCCTTTGGTTCCATTTGGTTGAGAAGTACTCCCTACATAATCCTTTCAGTTCAGTTCAGTTCAGTTCAGTCGCTCAGTTGTGTCCAGCTCTTTGTGACCCCATGAACCGCAGCACACCAGGCCTCCCTGTCCATCACCAACTCCTGGAGTTCACCCAAACCCATGTCCATTGAATCAGTGATGCCATCCAACCATCTCATCCTCTGTCGTCCCCTTCTCCTCCTGCCCCCAATCCCTCCCAGCATCAGGGTCTTTTCCAGTGAGTCAACTCTTCGCATGAGGTGGCCAAGGTACTGGAGTTTCAGCTTCAGCATCAGTCCTTCCAATGAACACCCAGACTGATCTCCTTTAGGATGGACTGGTTGGATCTCCTTGCTGTCCAAGGGACTCTCAAGAGTCTTCTCCAACACCACAGTTCATAAGCATCAATTCTTTGGCCCTCAGCTTTCTTCACAGTCCAACTCTCACATCCATACATGACCACTGGAAAAACCACAGCCTTGCCTAGATGGACCTTTGTTGGCAAAGTAATCCTTTAGGTCAGCCTAATGGCAACCCACTGCAGTATTCTTGCCTGGAGAATCCCGTGGACAGAGGAGCCTGGTGGGTTATGGTCCATAGGGTTGCAAGAGTCAGGCATGACTCAGCAACTAAACACCACCACCAAGAAGTAGCTACATTGACAACCACATACATGCAGTCAGGTCAGGACACAGGGAGTGCTCCCACCAAAAAGAAAAATTCCTTTCCAGTAACTCTTCAACCAAGAAATAGAAAGGAATGTCAGTTAAGGAGATTTCAAAGTAGGAAGTGAATCTGTTCATATTCCCCCTTGGTCTCCCAATTCTTGGCCTCAGTGCACTATCTTATATAAGAAAATATTGAATGCAAATGAAATCAATGCAATGTCATGTACACTGGTAGTTAGGCCACAGGCTCAGAAATGCACAGAGATCTGGGCTTGAATCCTGTCTCTGTACCTGCCTAGCCGAGTGCTTTTGAAGTGAAGTCAAGTGAAGTCGCTCAGTCGTGTCCGACTCTTTGCGGCCCCATGGGCCGTAGCCTACCAGGCTCCTCTGTCCATGGTGCTTTTAGGGTATTGTAACTCTTGAAGCTTCAACTTCACGGACATAACAGCAGTGCTATCAGTATTTCCCAGGACTGTTTTGAAAAGAGATTGCTTTGACAATTGTTCATGTGAAAATAAATGTGTTGATTACAGTGCCTTGTTCAACAATATCTTTGGTTTGTATTCAGTGCTCCACACATGAACATTCAGTAAATGCTACGGACCATCTGTTCCAAAGTCGACCATGTTGCTACTTCTAGTTCAATTTGTATTGCGTACTGACTGGGTTACCTGGTTTTTACAACTAGACAGAAGGTTCACTGTCTGTTTGGTTTAATTCTTTCATCCCTAATCTAAATTTCAGTTTTCACCGAAGAATTGGTCATTTTTTATTCAGAATTTTTTTAAGAGCTCTTCCATACTCTAGCAATTTGGGGATGAATTTAAACTTGTTAACTTTTCACCTTTCAATGCCTTCTATTTCAACTCCCATGTCGGTTTAAGAAACCTGTTTTTTGCTCACATTTGTTCATTTTTTGGCCTCTTTGTCTGCCAGTAATCTCTCACTTGATCATTTCTAACACAAGGACAGGGGACTTGTTCCAGTGCCTATAAGCCAAAATAAATGATTTTGGTTAAGTCTCTGATAAGGGCCTCCTCCACAGTGACCAGTCAGTACTGAGTGGGATGGCCAAGACCCTAAGAAGAAATATTTGCTACTCTACAAAAATATTTTTCTGATCTCTCCCCAGGTATACCAAGATGAAAAAGACAAGTCAATATTCCCTTAAAAACTAGTTACTCTTATGACAGCAGATATAAACTTAATTTAGAACTATCCAACTGACAGTTGAACTTGCTAGAATGTCACCCAATACAGCTTCAGAGGCAGTTATAAATCATCTAGAGAAAATAGCCTTTTTTCATGTGTTTCTAGGAACCAAGTAGGCTAGTCAGCCCCAGAGGGGATCTGGTTCACTACTCTCACTTTAGAGCTGTCACACAATTCTGCACCAGACTTAATCTCAAAGGGGATTCCCCATGAAGATTAAATAATCTAAATCACGTCATTTCAACTGCAAGGAACCACAAAGTTTAGCACACTATAACTAAAAACTACTTAGTGGAAAATTAAGAGTTAAAATTATGTTGATTTTTTTAACTTTTATTTTGTTTTAACATTTATTTTGTTTTCAGATTATTAGGGTAGTCTCAATATGCTTCACTAATGAAAAATTTGAAAAAAAAAATAGAAAAGCTTGAAGACAAATAAAACTATCATCAGCTATAAACCAAACTGGTGGTGGTGGTGTAGTCACTAAGTATGTCTGACTCTTGTGACCCCATGGACTGTAGCCTGCCAGGCTTCTCTGACCATGGGATTCCCCAGGCAAGAATACTGGAGTGGGTTGCCATTTCCTTCTCCAGGCGATCTTCCTGACCCAAGAATCGAACCTGGGTCTAGTACATTGCAGGCAAGTTCTTTACTGACTGAGCTATGAGGGAAGCCCATAAACCAAATTAATTATATGTTAATGTATTAACATATGTACCTCAGTCTTGTTTCTCTGCAGTGTTTTACTTAGCTGAAAGTTGTTTCTTCTTTTTATTAATTTAATCTTAGTATATCACAATATTTCATAAACATCATTATATTGATGGTCTTTTTAATAACACTATCATGTATTTTAACAATCTTGAAAACTAGGCATATAACATTTATTTTTAACCAATAATTCATGAATCATGCTTATTTTGTGAAATTTAGAAAATAGCAAAAAATAAAGAAAAGATAAATTGGTGATTAACTTTGTAAGTGTGACCATAAAGAGTTTTAAAAACTGAAGAAAATATGTTGGCAACTGCCATTTGGTAAAGATCTTTGAGATGGCAGGCACCATGTCACTGCATTTCTGATCCTTACATGACAGCAGAAAAAGCTCATTTTATTATAATCATCACTTTGAAGGTTCAGAGGTCATAGAGCTAGTTAAGTGGTGGATACAGACTTTGAACAGATGTGTCTAATCCCCAAACTGTTTCCTGACTACATCACACTAACCCCCATCATCACCTCCACTTCACAACTCCTTCCACCACCACCTCCATCACCACCACTATCATCTCTACCGTCACATCTATGGATCTTTACCATCACCTTCACCAACACCTCTCTCCATTATCACCACTTTCAACACTATCTCCATCATCAGCTCTATCATGTCCTCCACCATCCCTCCACCACCACCTCCAGCATCTCCACCACCTCCAGTCTCCACCACCACCTCCAGGATGTTCACCACCACCTCCAGGATGTTCACCACCACCTCCAGGATATTCACCACCACCTCCAGGATCTCCACCACCTCCAGTCTCCACCACCACCTCCAGGATCTCCACCACCCCCTCCAGGATGTTCACCACCACCTCCAGGATGTTCACCACCACCTCCAGGATGTTCACCACCACCTCCAGGATCTCCACCACCAACTCCAGTCTCCACCACCTCCAGTCTCCACCACCACCTCCAGTCTCCACCACCACCTCCAGGATCTCCATCACCACCTCCAGGATCTCCACCACCACCTCCAGTCTCCACCACCACCTCCAGTCTCCACCACCACCTCCAGTCTCCACCACCACCTCCAGAATCTCCACCACCACCTCCAGTCTCCACCACCACCTCCAGGATCTCCACCACCACCTCCAGTCTCCACCACCTCCAGTCTCCACCACCACCTCCAAGATCTCCACCACCACCTCCAGTCTCCACCACCACCTCCAGGATCTCCACCACCACCTCCAGTCTCCACCACCACCTCCAGGATCTCCACCACCACCTCCAGGATCTCCACCACCACCTCCAGTCTCCACCACCACCTCCAGGATCTCCATCACCACCTCCAGTCTCCACCACCACCTCCAGTCTCCACCACCACCTCCAGGATCTCCACCACCACCTCCAGTCTCCACCACCACCTCCAGGATCTCCACCACCACCTCCAGTCTCCACCACCACCTCCAGGATCTCCACCACCACCTCCAGTCTCCACCACCACCTCCAGGATCTCCACCACCACCTCCAGTCTCCACCACCACCTCCAGGATCTCCACCACCACCTCCAGGGTCTCCACCACCACCTCCAGTCTCCACCACCACCTCCAGGATCTCCATCACCACCTCCAGTCTCCACCACCACCTCCAGGATCTCCACCACCACCTCCAGTCTCCACCACCACCTCCAGTCTCCACCACCACCTCCAGGATCTCCACCACCACCTCCAGAATCTCCACCACCTCCAGCATCTCCACCACCTCCAGCATCTCCATTTTCAGCACACATTTCCATCATCAGCTCCACCACTAACCATCAGCTCCACCACCACCTCCGCATCACCTTCATCATCACCGCTCTACCACTACCTCGACCATCATCTCTACCAGCAGCTCAGACTCTACGTCACCATCACCTTCACCACCACCACTTCCATCCCCCCTACACCTCCACACAGGCCACCATAATGCTACTCTTAAGGTTCCTTATCATCTCTTTTCTATATACCCTTTCTTCTCTTCCCACCTTCATATGCTCCTCTCCTGCTTCACTGTGACCTTTTCCAACCTAGACTTCCTTATGTGCCTGAGTCATAGAGACAAGGCAAACACTGCCAGACCACACTCATTTTATGAACAATCCCATTCATTCATTGAACAAACACTGACTGAGAGCTTAGTATGGGACAGGCACTGTTCTGAGCACTGAAGAGTCCAGTAATTCTTCCATTTGTAGGATTTTCTTCAATTTCAAAGAGCTTATAGAATTTTCTTCACTCTCACACACCATTTACCCCATTAAACTTGCTTGAGTTCCCAACTCATTCTGCCTGGCCTCCACAGCAGATGGAAAGCAGAAGTGAACTGCTCAAAAAGGATACGCGAGTAAAAAGGAAAGTCTCAGGCAATAGTCATGAAGTAACTTTTTATCACTTATTGCCACAGCAAGCCACCACAGGAAAGAACTTCCTATTTCCATACTGCTTAATGCAACTCGCCTATAAGAGTTCACACATGGACTGTCTTCAGAGAAGACACTTGAGAAATAAAGAGAGGAGAGGGACGTTTGAAAATAAAGAATAAGTATACCAACAACTATACAAACTGAAGTCCTTTTTCTTCTCACTTGCATGATGTGTGCAGAAGGAAACCTATGTTCTTTCTGTTTCTATTTCCAAGTCAAATTTTAATTAGCTGTAGAGGAATCCGAGTCTGTGTATGACTATACGACGCCTAAGAACACACAGGCCCCTACATACTAATAAATTCCACTACTACAGTCAGTAATGCCTTAGTGACTTAAAATCCTGTCTCTTACAATTAAGTTTCTTTCACATATTCACAAGCAAAGAAAACCAAATGTTCCAGACGTCCTGGGTAAAAACCTCTGAACCAACATTACCTAAGTTCCCATTTCATACAGAGATATCTTATCAAGCCTGTCTTTTTATCTAAAAGTAAAATCCCCTCCAGCAGTCTGCATACAAAGGAGGATTCTCTACAAAGAACACACCTTCTCAAAAGAGGCTGGCCCCAGAGTGTTTTCCCAGATGAATTCCTCAGGACACACACACTTGAGGAACTGAGTTTTTCTAAATCAAACCCATGGTCTGCAGTCCCAGCAGTTATCAATACAACATCTACTATAGAAATAGAAGAAAGGAGAGTTCACGGCTCTCTCCTTCAAAACTCTAACAGTGTCTGTAGCACTGGACTTCCCAACAGCAAGTTTATGAAGAGCTGAGCAAACATGATATCCCAAGAGCCACATCTTACTCACAGCTCACTATTTTAAAGAGAGTGCCAGAATATCCATTGCTTCACCATCTTGAGATGCCAAGCAATGACTTTATACATCAGCCAAGGAGTGGTTTTACTTACATGCAATAAAAAGAGAGCAAATCCAAGCACCAGCTCTTTATCCCTGATTTCAGAAAATGCATAATACCCTGAGGTCAAGGTTGAGGATTCCTCCATATGCAGCCACAGTTCGGGCAGCTCCACAAGACGACCATTAGAAGCTGGCCAGAGAATAGAGCTCTTTCAAAAGAAGAGGAAGTGTCATCTCTACTTCCCCAATCTCATTGTTCTTCCTTCTTATTGTTAATAAGCCTTCCTTGATTCCAAAACACACGACACAATTCATGTAAATTAGTTACGTCCCCTCTGTCAGACTCCATTGATCACTAAACACTATTCAGTATGTTCATTTCCAGGACACTCGTGGGAAACAGTACATTGCTTTGCATTCTCATTTTGGAGGCAAAGATGTTTATTTGCAGGCGAGGGTGGGGTGGGGTGGGGTGAGGTCATTTGCAGAGCTGTTCCTGGTGGGTTTAGTTGAAATCCACTTTTTTATCATCAGCCTCTTTTAGGCTCAATGTTATTTTGCATTTCCCTTCTTTCTCACCTCCTAGTGTTCGGATTACTCCTAAATAGATGACACAGAAAAATGTGCAAAAAGTATCTTATGTTAAAAATAAGTCAGCCTGCCTTTCTCCTGCAGCATAATTAATAGATTCTCTAACTTTAAAACTTTTATTTCACATGCTCGAAAAGGAAAATGACAGGGGAAAATTAGGGAGACCGGAACTCACCATCAATAGATGCCTGCCCTCCAACTTCTCTTTTTCAATACCAGCCTCTTGTCTCCTTAAACCTTCTTGAGGAAAGAACATAATGTCACTGTACTTATGGTCCACTTTCAACGAAAAGGAATCAAGTCATTTGAAACAGGCTCATGACCATGCAGTTTCCCAAACTGTGGTCACTAAATCCTTAGCACATATATTGGTTATCTATCGCTGTGTAACGGACGACCCCAGCACTTAGAGGCTGAAAACAAGACACCTATTACGTCTTAGTTTCTGAGTGCCAGGAATCTGGACCCAGCTTAGCTGGAGTCTCCACAAGGTTACAGCCAAGGAGTCAGCAGAGACTGTAATCATCTCAAGGAAAAGAAATGCCTCCAAACTCACCCACGTGATTGTTGGTACAATTCAGTTTCTCAAGGGCAATAGGATTGATGACCTCGATTCAGTGCCAGCTGTTACCCCGTGGGTCTCCCTTCAGTCGGTTCAGGACATGGCTGGCCTCATCAGAGCAAATAAGTGAGAGTGAAGGAGGATGAGAATGAGGAGTCCAGCTCCTCTTAAATCCCCATGTGTCACCTTTCAGACCTGATCACAGGCAATTATGAAGGCTCTCCCTGGAAGGCTTCACAGGGATACTGCCTTCCCCACACCAGACTTGGTGACAGCAGGACCCCACAGCATCCTGAGGGGAGTGGTGGTCAAGGTCCCAGGCTCCCTGTCAGTCCTGCTCTGCGGCATATTTACATTCCAGAGTCATTTTACCTGAGGCCTGGGGGCAGGGTTCTCTTCTGGGGCCTCTGCTAGAGGCCTCCTTATGAAGGGAGGTAGGGAAATCCCCATTACTCAGTTAGGGCCAGTCTATTCCTGGCCCTCCTCCCACATACCTACATGCACCTCAGGGGCCATAAAACTGCCAAGTCTTTTCTTTGGGGATGGCAAACGGATGGGGAAACAATGGAAAGAGTGACAGACTTTATTTTCTTGGGCTCCAAGATCACTGTGGACAGTGACTCCAGCCATGAAATTAAAAGACACTTGCTCCTTGGAAGGAAAGCTATGACAAACCAAGACAGCATATTAAAAAGCAGAGACATTACTTTGCCAACAAAAGTCCATCTAGTCCAGGCTATGGTTTTTCCAGTGGTCATGTATGGATGTGAGAGTTAGACTATAAAGAAAGCTGAACACTGAAGAACTGAAGCTTTTGAACTGTGGTGTTGGAGAAGACTCTTGAGAGTCCCTCGGACTGCAAAGAAATCAAACTAGGTGATCCTAAAGGAAATCAGTCCTGAATATTCATTGGAAGGGCTGATGCTGAAGCTGAAGTTCCAATACTTTGGCCACCTGATGCAAAGAACTGACTCATTGGAAAAGAACCTGATGCTGGGAAAGATTGAAGCAGAGAGGAGAAGGGGACAACAGAGGATGAGATGATTGGATGGCCTCACCGACTCAGTAGACATGCGTTGAACAAACTCCTGGAAATGGTGAAGGACAGGGAAGCCTGGCGTGCTGCAGTCAATGGGGTTGCAAAGAATCGGACACAACTGAGCAAGTGAACCACAGCACATCAGTCCCAACCCTCCACCATGCTCCTTCCTAAACCTTCCTCCAGTTGTAGACTCGCCTGTGCCTTCACAGCGAGTGACATTTCCTTTGTGGCTTGTTACTCCAACCTGTGACAACTCAGCTCTCCCTTGCCCAGCTCAAATGGACCTCCTGACAGAAAGTGACTGTGAGCAAGACAGAAGTCACAATCTTTTGTAAGCTTTTCTCAGAAGTGATATCCTAATACTTTGTCACATTCTGCTTGTTAGAAGCTAAATTCTTGGTCCAATCTACACTCTAGGGGACAGAGCTCTATAAAGCATGCATTCCAGGAGGTGGGGCTCATACAGGTTTATTTAGATATAGTATACAAAAATTGTATCCAAACTGAAGTTGTTCCTGTCCATCCAAATACTAACAAAAGGGAAGACTCACCTAAAGATATAATCCTCGGTATAGTCTTACCAATAAGGGAAAATCTGAGACTTTCATCCAGGCCGTAAATCAACCTGCAGCCCACTCCAGTCATTACCAAGATTACACTGCTCCGACCTGGACACCTAATGATCTCCATCATTCCATCTCCAAGAAACAAAGTACCACATAAGAAAATCCTAAATGACACTATAAAACTAGCCTAGAATCTGGATGGTGGCTGAAGCAATTTCAGTAAAAAAAAAAAAAACAAACAAACTTTTTACCTAACCACAGGCATGAGAAAACCTCAACACAAGCCCAGAGTTGGACCTTTCTGTAAGTTTCTACAGGTTTATATCATCACCTTAATCATCTGTCCCATTAGCATCAGAACTCCCTGACACCTGGCCCTTCTCCTCTTAAGGGTCAATGAATCTGCTCCTTCCAAGGATGACAGGCAGAGTTTTATTGCATGGAGCCCCCACCAACCCCACCAGACACAAAAGCAGGTCACTCCTTCCATCTTCCTTTGTGAACATGAACTACTTAGACCAGGACAAGCAGAGGGTCCGTTTCCTAGTCCACAGCCACTGGGGATGAGGACAGAAGGGTCGTTCTGGGAGAAGTAAATAATTCTAAGACCTAAATTGACTTTGGATCTTCCTAATGTGAAGAGGTGTTGACAACAGCTGACAGAGACCAGTGTCACTGGATTTGCAGTTTAACTGTCAGTATATTAAGGGCAACATTCTCAAAAGCAGAGTGGAAATCCTCTGTAAGCCATGGTTTGTGTCTCTGTGTTTTCAGAAGTTATTTAATTTATAGATTAAACATAGTCTGCATTCCAACACTCTCCCATACCTCTCCATCCAATGTCAATAAAAACTGCATTAAAAGTAAATAAGTTTTGAAGGAACGAAGAAAGAGAATATATAACCAAGTTACTACTTCATTCAAAGCTTTGCCTTAGAGGAATAAATGAGGTTTGAAAACTAGTTCAGTTTCTCGTTTCAGACATCCTTTCATGTCTTTATATTAATTTCATGAGATGATAAAAATTAAATCAAATCTGTGGAGGAGTGACAGGATTACAAGAAGATGCTGTACATTTTGACCAGGGATACAATGAAAGTTCTCCTGGTGGCTTCTTGCTTTAGAAACATCTGTTTCTAGGCAGTTCTGCCTCATCTTTTCCCTGTGCTGAGTTGTCCTCTAGTGCTCTGCATCAGGCAATAGCAGTGCCAAAGTAACAGATGATATAAAAAGTACTTTGTGACATCAGTAGCAGGACCTGTTTCTCATCAGGCTTTAAATGCCATCTTCAAAGACATCCTCAAAGTGCATGTAATTTACAACTGTGGGACCAAGATTGAAGCCACTTAAATCCTCCAAGCATAATCACCTGATTTATAGAAGTGGAATCCTCCTCTAGTCCTTCCAATTCAAGATAGGCTTATCACAGATTTCTTTTTTTTTTCTTTTTTTTGCCCCTTTCCCTCCTTCCCAAGACTCCTATAAATAATAGGCAAAGTAGAAAAAACATATAAGCCCATAATACTACTTCTGCAGAAGCAGAAATGGAGGAAGAGCATTAGAGCTTGAGAGATCTCAACAAATTTCTGGAAGATAGGATGACAGAGGAGGGGAAAGAGATGAAAGAGGGCAGGGGAGTCACAGAACTCCATCAGTGAATAGGACACCATGGTGGAGAAACGGGCCATCTGTGATGCAGAATGCCTGAGAGAATCAAAACTAAAAAAGCCAAGAGAAGGTGGAACATCTAAGTAAGCAAAGAGGATGAAAGTTGGAAGATTTCATTGAAAATCTCTAAGAACCTAGTCTTCTCCCATACCTTACTGCCAAATACCTCTATCGGCCCAGCCTTTACACGTTAAGCACACACAATCCTCCAGGCAGCATTTCACCCTACCCTGAGCAATATCATGAGGGATTCTTCTTTAAAAAAATTTAAAATTATACAGAGAATATAGACAATTATGTGCATATGGGTGCTTCAGAGGGAAAACACCACATTCTGGAATGACAGTGTCACTCAGGACATGCTGAGGCATAACATATCTCCTTTATGGGTAGATAAGAAACAAAGTGAACAAGAAGGGGAAATGATCTTCTGATAGGTATTCTTACAGATATTTATGAAGATGGTATATCCATTAAAAAATAACAGGCTGTTAAGAGAGATAAATAATCTGAAAACAAGAAAGAACCCTTCAGTTCAATTCAGTTCAGTAGCTCAGTCGTGTTCGACTCTTTGCGACCCCATCAATTGCAGCACGCCAGGCCTCCCTATCCATCACCAACTCCCAGAGTTTACCCAAACTCATGTCCATCGAGTCGGTGATGCCATCCAGCCATCTCATCCTCTGTCGTCTCCTTCTTCTCCTGCCCCCAATCCCTCCCAGCATCAGAGTTTTTTCCAATGAGTCAACTCTTCGCATGAGGTAGCCAAAGTATTGGAGTTTCAGCTTTAGCATCAGTCCTTCCAAAGAAATCCCAGGGCTGATCTCCTTTAGAATGGACTGGTTGGATTTCCTTGCAGTCCAAGGGACTCACAAGAGTCTTCTCCAACACCACAATTCAAAAGCATCAATTCTTCAGCACTTAGCTTTCTTCACAGACCAACTCTCACATCCATACATGACTACTGGAAAAACCATAGCCTTGACTAGATGGACCTTTGTTGGCAAAGTGTCTCTGCTTTTGAATATGCTATCTAGGTTGGTCATAACTTTCCTTCCAAGGAGTAAGCGTCTTTTAATTTCATGGCTGCAATCACCATCTGCAGTGATTTTGGAGCACAAAAAAATAAAGTCTGACACTGTTTCCACTCTTTCCCCATCTATTTCCCATGAAGTGATGGGACCAGATGCCATGATCTTAGTTTTCTAAATGTTGAGTTTTAAGCCAACTTTTTCCCTCTCCTCTTTCACTTTCATCAAGAGGCTTTTTAGTTCCTCTTCACTTTCTGCCATAAGGGTGGTGTTATCTGCATATCTGAGGTGATTGATATTTCTCCCAGCAATCTATTATAAATATGACTGCAAAATAAAGATTTTAATGAAAGGCTTGGATGATAATTCAAGTAAATCTTTCAAGAAATGTTACTCAATGACTTCATCAAAGAAATAGCATGAAAGATTTCCCTTAAGTGAAGTTCAAGAGTATTTGGATTAAAAAGCCTCATTGAGGGCCCAGGAGAAAGAGTTTCAACTCACAGTCAAATTCCCAAGCATCAAAGAAAAGAGAGAAAATCTTAAAATCTCCCAAATAGAAAAAAACAAGTCACTTCCACAGAAACTAGAAACAGAAGGGTTCCAGACTTCTCTGGAAGTAGAACTGAGGGTTAGAAGGCAAATGAGTAAAAACTCTGAAGTTCTGCAGGATCTTAATTTTACACTATTTTCATTCATTCATACAATCAGCAAACATCTTGGTGCACCATTCCAAGGGTTACAGCAGGGATTGAACGATAGGAGAACCCTGCCCTCAGGAGCCTTCCAATCAGGAAGGTTCTCTACGCAAAATAAGCCACATCCAGCCTGGATGGAAGGGGAGTTTGGGGGAGAATGGAGACATGTATATGTATGGCTGACTCCATTTGCTGCCCACCCAAAATGATCACAACATTGTTAATTGGCTATACTCCAACACAAAATAAAAAGTTAAAGTTAAAAAAATAAGCCACATCTAATGTGTTAGGTAGTAACAAGTGCTAAAAAGGAAAAAGAAAAAGCAGGTTAAGAAATTTTTAAAAAGGAAAAAAAAAGCAGAGACATTACTTTACCGACAAAGATCCATCTAGTCAAAGCTATAGTTCTTTCAGTAGTCATGTATGGATGTGAGAGTTGGACCATAAAGAAAGCTGAGGACTGAAGAATTGATGCTTTTGAACTGTGGTGTTGGAGAAGACTCTTGAGAGTCCCTTGGACTGCAAGGAGATCCAACCAGTCCATTCTGAAGGAGATCAGTCCCGGGTGTCCATTGGACGGACTGATGTTGAGGCTGAAACTCCAATACTTTGGCCACCTGATGCGAAAGCCAACTCATTGGAGAAGACCCTGATGATGGAAAGATTGAAGGGAGGAGGAGAAGGGGACGACAGAGGATGAGCTGGCTGGATGGCATCACTGACTCAATGAACATGAGTTTGAGCAAGCTCTGGGAGTTGGTGATGGACAGGGAAGCCTGGCGTGCTGCAGTCCATGGGATAGCAAAGAGTCGGACATGACTGAGTGACTGAACTAAACTGAAGAAATACATAGAATACAGGGAGAGAATCAGGCTAAAAATTAGATGAGGTGTCCAGGGAAAGACTCACAAAGAAGATGACCTCTGGGTAAAGATCTGAAAGAAGTGGAGAAAACCAGGAGACATCTGAGGAAAGAGAATGACTGGAAGAGGGAAGGACAGATGCAGAAGTCCAGAGACCCTGAAGCCTGCGTGATGATGGGCGAGAGGAACAGCAAGGAGGTGAGTTTGACCACAGTAGGGGAAAGTGAAGGAAGGCCATACAGAATTATGGTTTGGTCGCATGGAGTCACAGTGAGAACTTGGCTTCTGACTCTGACCACCTAAACCAGCAATCAGCAAGCTTTGTCTGTAAAGAGTTAAACAGTAAGTATTTAAGTAATAAATGGTCACAGATCACTATTCACCTCTGCTGCAGCCTAAAGACAGCCATAGACCATATATCAATGAATGAACAAGACCGTGCTACAATAAAACTTTATTTATGGTCACCAGAATTTGGATTGCATATCATTTTCATGTGTTACAAAATATTCTTCTTTTGATTTGTTTTTCATTCATTTAAGAATGTCAAACACTATCCTAACTTCTGAGCTGTACAAAAGCCAGACAGCAGCTATGTTTGGCCCATGGGCAGAAGCTTGTTGATCCTGAACTTAGCTATCAATTAAGCATGAAGGCAGAATGTGCCTATTTTCAGACCCAGAAAAGGTGACTCAGAAAGATGACCTCCCGCAATCCTTTCCTAGGAAGTTCTTTGGTGAGGTAGCCTGGCAAATGGGGGAAGTAAACCAGACAATGAAGAGGTAGAATCCAGGAAAGAGAAGACCAAGCTTAGCAATGGAGTGAAAAGAAGTGATGAAGTGGCTGATGTCGACAGCAGTGCAGCAGACTGAGGCATGGGCAAAACGTCTTCAAAAGCAAACTTTCTGGGAGAAAAAAATGGAATCACAGATTGTGGTGCTATCTTTAAAAATATGGAGTAAGCTAAATTGAAAATACAAATTGAAAAAGTAATTAGAATACATCAAAAATAAAAACAGTGAAAGAACTAAATATTGATTACTCTATATAATTTGGCTGTAAAGTAAGCAATACTTATATAGTTATGACAATGCAATACTCACAACAGGTTTCCAACACTGAGAATAAAGGTATGGAGAAAACATAAAATTAGGAAAGACAGTAAAGTAAGCCTTGATAATATAAAAGTTAAAACATACTAGGCTATACAAAACAACAGCCACTAACTGTTGAAATATAATTTCAGTTAACTAAGATGAAATGAAATTTAAAACTCCAGTTCCTCAGTCACACTAGCTGCATTTCAAGTGCTCAAGATGACTTGCCAGTTGCTATCACGCTGGACAGCACAGGTATGGAACATCTCCCCTAATGCAGAAAGATCTACTGGAGAATTTGGGAAGTGGCAGGAGAGCTTTGAGGTGCTAACTATGTAAGGAGTCACGAGATGCTACATAGGCATCTTTACAAAGTGTAAGCATATTGTTTAAAAAGGTCACCCAAGCTACAGCAGAAACTAACACAATATTATAAAACAATAAAAAAAAGGGGGGGGAGTGGGTGAACCTAGAGCCTATTATACAGAGTAAAGGAAGTCACAAAGAGAAAACCAAATATTGTATATTAATGCATATATATGGAATCTAGAAACATGGTACTGATGAATCTGTTTGCAGGCAGCAGTGGAGATGCAGACACAGAGAATGGACTTATGGACGAGTGTGGGGGAGGAAGAAGAGGGTAAGATGAATGGAAAGGGTATCGTGGAAGCTTATACACTACCATATGTAAAACAGATAGCCAGTGGAAATTTGCTATATGACTCAGGGAACTCAAACTGGCCTCTGTAACAACCTACAGGGGTAGGAAAGAGTAGGAGGTGGGAGGGAGGCTCAAGAGGGAGGGGACACATATACACCTACTGCTAATTCATGTTGATGTGTAGCAGAAAGCAAACCAATATTGTAAAACAATTAGCCTTTAATTAAAAATAAATATATTTTTTAAATGCATCTAAAACACACACCAAAAAAAGGAACGGGGGGATGTCACCCAAGTAACCAACACTAAAGCACTAAAAATGGAGATTGTATTGTCATGGGATGAGGAAGGTGTTCTCGAGTGAGCCAAACCCTCACCTCTTGTCCTCTGAGGTCTAAAGGTAACATCTGAAATTGACAGCAACAACAACAAAAAGACCATGAACACGGTGTAAAGAAATCACAAGAAGGATTAAAAACAGAAGAGCTAAGTGGGAAGCCTGTTATCAGGTTGGAGTGGAGAGGGCTGAAACAGAGGGCAAGTGCTTGTCCCTTAGCTCCCCTTGACTGATCACTCAGCCAGACCTAGCTACCATCCTTCAAGGTTCAGCCCACGAGTCATTTCCTCAGGGAAGCATTCCTCATCCTTCAGACTGAGCTATTCCCTCTTCATTGCTCTCACAGCATTTTGTACAAAATCTCGAATTATGTTTTATAATGTTTATAAGCACCCATGACATGTGTCTTCTCAAGTTCTGGTCCTTAGAAAGGTCCCCATTCTAGTTTAACGCTCACCCTTTCAAAATTCTCAATAATCCTCAGACAAGGGTTCCCCTGCTCTCACTTTGAACTAGGACCTGAAAACTATGCAGCTGCCCTGTTTGGAAGTTTTCTTCCTAACTGGACTGTCAGCTCTTTGAAAGCAGGATGGATTATTGTTTTTTAAATTTGTATCCCCATAAACTAGCATAAGGCCCTCAGTAAATCACCATTCTCGTAACTGATATTTATGCATATTTTACTTGTGAGGGCTATAATTCTAAACTCTAAGATCCAAGAACATAATCTATCTTTCAGGAAAGCTATGATTTGTAATATGCCAGGGGTCACCCTAACACCATCCATAAAACATCTTTGACTCTTTCTTGGGTGGTTGAAATGCCATAATTACAGTTTTATTTCTGTCTTTTTAAAACGTTTCCTTCTCTTCACTGTCAATCCCTCTGGGAGGGCAGCCTTTAAGCTCCACTAGTGAACCTGAACCAATATGAATTTGTTAGATCCTTTCAGTTCAGACAGAAACAATCCTATTCCAAAAGCAGGCAAATCATTTCAAGATCACATTTTGAACACAACCCTCAGCTGTGTTACTGATTTAGGACCATGTTGGTAAAACATATATACAAATAACTCAACTTTCTGAACCTCAGCCACTGCATATCAGTGAAGTGAAAATGTCAGTGTGATACATGAAAATACATCATTATTCAAGATTCAAAACAAAAAAAATACATCCATCCAAAACATATGACATCATCTCTAATTTCTGTCTGACCTGAAATATTTTTTCAACCTTTTCCACTAATCAATATAATAACCCTTAATTTATTTATTATTTATTACTACTATATACTATTCAAGGCACTTCCCTAGTGGCTCGGACGGTAAAGCATCTGCCTGCAATGTGGGAGACTTGGGTTTGATCCCTGGGTCGGGAAGATCCCCTGGAGAAGGAAATGGCAACCCACTCCAGTACTCTTGCCTGGAAAATTCCATGGACAGAGGAGCCTTGTAGGCTCCAGTCCATGGGGTCACAAAGAGTCGGACACGACTGAGCAACTTCACTCACTCACTCATATACTATTCAAGATTGAAGACAGAAGGAGAAGGGGGCAGCAGAGGATAACATGGTTAGATAGCATCTCTGACTCAACGGAGATGTATTTGAGAAAACTCCAGGAGATGGTGGAGGACAGGGGAGCCTGGTGTGCGGCAGTCCATGGGGTCGCAAAGAGTAAGGCACAACTTAGAGAATGAACCACAGCAGTGAACAGTGTCTGACTCTTTGTGACCCTAGCCCACGAGGCTCCTCTGTCCATGGAATTCTCCAGGCAGGAATACTGGAGTGTGCTGCCGTTTCCTTCTCCAAGGGATCGTCCCAACCCGGGGATGGAACCCAAGTCTGCAGTGTCTCCCGCATTGCTACGTGGATTCTTTACCACTGGGCCACCTGGGAAGCCCAGTTTATGAGCAGATATTCATAGAGATGAATAGTATATTTTTACCTGAGTCTAGAAACCATGTATTTTTGGCATGTCTTTAATGTACATTAAAGTATCATTACTTTCAAATGTATCCTATATATCTCCTTTGTTTAGAAGCTTATAAAGAATAAGTTACCATTTCAAAAAATCACAATAGCACTGGAAGGCCTGATTATGGAATCAGTCTTTTGTACACTTGTATTAGTAGCTATCAGGTTACACTGATTGACATACGTATGAGGATACAATGAGTTAGGTATTCTTCAAAAGCCAAATATCCTTTCAAATATCAACAATACTCAGTTGAATATCTTACTTAAATAAAAACTCACTCCTTATAAATCGGAGTAAAGTTCTGACTATTTCATTTGTTTTCCTAATGTGATCATGTCTGAGCATTCATATATTAAAATATAAATTATTTTATTATAAACTACTTTTATTTCCTCCTTATATCTCACCAAGGACATTAAGAGTTAACAGAGAGCTTATTGTGTGCCATACGTATTTTAAGAGCTGTACATATGACTCACTTGTGATTCTCACAATAACCCCTTGAGATGGGTATTCTTACCCCCATCTCATAGAGGGAAACCTAAGGCACAGAGAGGTCAGGTAACTTGCCCAAGGTCCCATGGCAGACACTGGATTTGAACCCAGGCAAGCTGGCTCTAGGCCTCCTGCCATTAGTCAAATTACTGTACTGCATTGTATTGTTTGCTTAAGTTTAAAGGTAAATAAGGATTTCCTGGTGGCTCAGATGGTAAAGAATCTGCCTACAATGCAGGTGACCTGGGTTTGATCCCTAGGTCGGGAAGATCCCCTGGAGAAGGGAATGGCAACCCACTCCAGTATTCTTGCCCGGAGAATTCCATGCACAGAGGAGCCTGGCGGGCTACAGTCCATGGAGTCACAAAGAGTCGAACACAACTGAGCGACTAACACACACAGGATTTTATTTTTAAGCTTATAAGTAAGCTGTATCATTTATGAATCTCATTACAAGCTAGTAAAGAGGACATTTCCACATATCTTATCAAGAAAAGAAAAGCATTGAGCTGGGTAAGGAGGAGAATCAGTGGCACAGTTAATTGAAGCTGATGAGAAAGAAAAGTAACAAATAAAAGCGGAAGGACAGCTGTAACTGGGCACAGCTCACCTGCCAAGCCAAGGGGTGCGGGATAAGTTGTACAGAAGGATCCTAGCCTCCCTGAATAAAAAGCATCCTGAATATAATGTAATTTCTTAATATTCTATTATTTTTCTCTGCAGTAATCTTCTCCTTGTTAAAATAAGGAAGATTTTGAAAGGCATGGATTTTTTTAACTATAAACCCCTATGTACAATGCCTGGTATCTGATGATCAAGTAATGTTGGTTGAATTACTTATGTTTTCCAGTATTAATGACTGAATGTAAAAGCTCGGTGCTTGGCCTCTCTCTCTCTTTCTCTCCCTTCCAATCTGCAGTCTCTTGCTTAATAGGAAAATCAACAGCTCCAACCTGATTTCTTTGGAGTCTTCCTCCTAACCAGCAAAGATCCCCATATCAGACTCACCTAATGGGTTGTTTTATCAGCTTTCAGAAACCCCTATGCTTTTATAAATTAAAAGTTTAAAATAAGCATTCCCTGTTTCAGTGAATGAATTGGTAAATGGGGCAATTTTAGCCTTTTAGCAAGCTGCTGACAAATCCCATGGAGTCTGCAATGCTGTTGGTTGAGAACCTTATAAACCATCTTTGAATCAAGCAGTAATCAATAAGAAGACCATGCCCAGGTGAGGCACAACATCTCAGCCACACTTACCTTACTCAGTTGTGAGGACAGGACAAAGCCAACATTCTGTAGGTGAGGCCAGGGCCCACCCAACGAACACGGTAGCTGGTTAGAAGAAGCAGGCCTTTGACAAGTGAGGTCGTATCTCTCAGCCACAAATGCTTCTCCCTAAGGACTCTGTCTAACACTTCTGAGCACTCTTGACCCATCTCCTACATGTCCAGCCATGATTGTGGCTCAGAGACTCAGCACCAATGGATCTTCCATGCATGAGTACCATCCATCAGCAGACAGTCTGGAGCCTGCAAGGATGGATGGTGGTGGAGGCAGGGTAAGAGACGCTCACAAAGTAGATGATCAAAGAACTGGACATACAAGCAATGGGGCAGGTGCTGGAAATATTTTTAAACATATCTATGGCAAGATTTCTAGTATACATTGTTTGTTGAATTTTCAAGATGTTACTAGCAACTAGGGACAGTATAGAATGAAGACAGAAGTGTTGAAGAACAAAGTTTCGTCTAGACGTAGGACTTCCTGATAGTTTCTCCAAAACCCACAAGTCCAAAAATTCATGATACAGTAAATTGAAGTACTTCTATGATAATAATTCACTATGCACTATAAATTCCTAGAAGCCAAGGCCAGTCTCTTCTTCAATGACATATCTCAAAATGCTCAGCACGTAGCAGACACTCCATAAATATTTGTTGAAAAAATGAAGGAAAGAGGGATGAAGGAAAGAAACAATGTAAGTGGATGCATCAGTTTCCCATTGCTCTTTTTAAATTTTTTTCATCTGTTCAATTTTTAAAGTCTTCATTGAATTTATTACACTATTGCTTCTGTTTTATGTTTTGGTTTTTTTGACCCTGAGGAATGTTGCAGCCCCATGGACTGTAGCCCACCAGGCTCCTCTGCCCATGGAATTTTCCAGGCAAGAATACAGGAGTGGTTTGCCATTTCCTACTGCAGGGGATCTTCCAGACTCAGGGATTGAACCTGTGTCTCTTGCATCTCCTGCATTGGCCGGAGGATTCTTTACCACTAACACCACCAACATTTCATGCAAAGATGGGCTTGATAAAGGACAGAAATGGTATGGACCTAACAGAAGCAGAAGATATTAAGAAGAGGTGGCAAGAATACATGGAAGAACTGTACAAAAAAGATATTCATGACCCAGATAATCATGATGATGTGATCACTAATCTAGAGCCAGACATCTTGGAATGTGAAGTCAAGTGGGCCTTAGAAAGCATCACTACAAACAAAGCTAGTGGAGGTGATGGAATTCCAGTTGAGTTGTTTCAAATCCTGAAAGATGATGCTGTGAAAGTGCTGCACTCAATATGCCAGCAAATTTGGAAAACTCAGCAGTTGCCACAGGACTGGAAAAGGTCAGTTTTCATTCCAATCCCAAAGAAAGGCAATGCCAAAGAATGCTCAAACTACCGTACAATTGCACTCATCTCACATGCTAGTAAAGTAATGCTCAAAATTCTCCAAGCCAGGCTTCAGCAATACGTGAACCGTGAACTTCCTGATGTTCAAGCTGGTTTTAGAAAAGGCAGAGGAACCAGAGATCAAATTGCCAACATCTGCTGGATCATCGAAAAAGTAAGAGAGTTCCAGAAAAACATCTATTTCTGCTTTATTGACTGTGCCAAAGCCTTTGACTGCGTGGATCACAAGAAACTGTGGAAAATTCTTCAAGAGATGGGAATACCAGACCACCTAACCTGTCTCTTGAGAAATCTGCATGCAGGTCAGGAAGCAACAGTTAGAACTGGACATGGAACAATAGACTGGTTCCAAATAGGAAAAGGAGTACGTCAAGGCTGTATATTGTCACCCTGCTTCTTTAACTTATATGCAGAGTACATCATGAGAAACGCTGGACTGGGAGAAGCACAAGCTGGAATCAAGATTGCTGGGAGAAACATCAATCACCTCAGCTATGCAGATGACACCATCCTATGGCAGAAAGTGAAGAGGAGCTAAAAAGCCTCTTGATGAAAGTGAAAGAGGAGAGTGAAAAAGTTGGCTTAAAGCTCAACATTCAGAAAACGAAGATCATGGCATCCGGTCCCATCACTTCATGGGAAATAGATGGGGAAACAGTAAAAACAGTGTCAGACTTCATTTTTGGGGGCTCCAAAATCACTGCAGATGGTGACTGCAGCCATGAAATTAAAAGACACTTACTCCTGGGAAGAAAAGTTATGACCAACCTAGATAGCATATTCAAAAGCAGAGACATTACTTTGCCAACAAAGGTCCATCTAGCCAAGGCTATGGTTTTTCCAGTGGTCATGTATGGATGTGAGAGTTGGACTGTGAAGAAGGCTGAGCACCAAAGAATTGATGCTTTTGAACTGTGGTGTTGGAGAAGACTCTTGAGAGTCCCTTGGACTGCAAGGAGATCCAACCAGTCCATTCTGAAGATCAGCCCTGGGATTTCTTTGGAAGGAATGATGCTAAAGCTGAAACTCCAGTACTTTGGCCACCTCATGTGAAGAGCTGACTCATTGGAAAAGACTCTGATGCTGGGAGGGATTGGGGGCAGGAGGAGAAGGGGACGACAGAGGATGAGATGGCTGGACGGCATCACGGACTCGATAGACGTGAGTCTGAGTGAACTCCAGGAGATGGTGATGGACAGGGAGGCCTGGTGTGCTGCGATTCATGGGGTCTCAAAGAGTCAGACATGACTGAGCGACTGAACTAAACTGAACACCACCTGGGAAGCCCCTTTTAAAGTCTTTATTGAATTTATTGCAATACTACTGATTTATGTTCTGGTTTTTTGGCCCCAAGACATGTGGGATCTTACTTCCCTAACCTTCCCTAATCGACCCCACACCCCCTGCATTAGAAAGTGAAGTCTTAACCACTGGACCACCAGGGAAGTCCCTCCCATTGCTTTTGTAACAAATCACCAGAAACTCAGGGACTTAAAGCATCACAGCCCTGTTACTGCCCTACAGCTGTGAAGGACAGAAGTTCCGGACAGTCTGTCAGGGCTGGACTCCTTCTGGAGGCTCTAAGGAGAGCCACTTCTTTGTTTTTTACACCTCTAAAGGCTGCCTTCACTTTTGGCCCACTGCTCCCATATCACTCCAACCTCCGCTTCTGTTGCCAAATCACCTCTTGCTCTGACCTTTCAACCTCCCTCTTGTAAGGACCCTGTGATTGCACCAGGCCCACTTGGATTATCCAAAATAATCTTGAATAGTAGCGGTGAAAGTGGACACCCTTGTCTTGTTCCTGACTTTAGGGGAAATGCTTTCAATTTTTCACCATTGAGGATAATGTTTGCTGTGGGTTTGTCATATATAGCTTTTATTATGTTGAGGTATGTTCCTTCTATTCCTGCTTTCTGGAGAGTTTTTATCATAAATGGATGTTGAATTTTGTCAAAGGCCTTCTCTGCATCTATTGAGATAATCATATGGTTTTTATTTTTCAATTTGTTACTGTGGTGTATTACATTGATTGATTTGCGGATATTGAAGAATCCTTGCATCCCTGGGATAAAGCCCGCTTGGTCATGGTGTATGATCTTTTTAATGTGTTGTTGGATTCTGATTGCTAGAATTTTGTTGAGGATTTTTGCATCTATGTTCATCAGTGATATTGGCCTGTAGTTTTCTTTTTTTGTGACATCTTTGTCAGGTTTTGGTATTAGGGTGATGGTGGCCTCATAGAATGAGTTTGGAAGTTTACCTTCCTCTGCAATTTTCTGGAAGAGTTTGAGGAGGATAGGTGTTAGCTCTTCTCGAAATTTTTGGTAGAATTCAGCTGTGAAGCCGTCTGGACAGCAATCAGAGCAGAAAAAGAAATAAAAGGAATCCAAATTGGAAAAGAAGAAGTAAAACTCTCACTGTTTGCAGATGACATGATCCTCTACATGGAAAACCCTAAAGACTCCACCAGAAAATTACTAGAGCTAATCAATGAATATAGTAAAGTTGCAGGATATAAAATCAACACACAGAAATCCCTTGCATTCCTATACACAAATAATGAGAAAGTAGAAAAAGAAATTAAGGAAACAATTCCATTCACCATTGCAACAAAAAGAATAAAACACTTAGGAATATATCTACCTGAAGAAACTAAAGACCTATATATAGAAAACTATAAAACACTGATGAAAGAAATCAAAGAGGACACTAATAGATGGAGAAATATACCATGTTCATGGATCGGAAGAATCAATATAGTGAAAATGAGTATACTACCCAAAGCAATTTACAAATTCAATGCAATCCCTATCAAGCTACCAGCCATATTTTTCACAGAACTAGAACAAATAATTTCAAGATTTGTATGGAAATACAAAAAACCTCGACTAGCCAAAGCAATCTTGAGAAAGAAGAATGGAACTGGAGGAATCAACTTGCCTGACTTCAGGCTCTACTACAAAGCCACAGTCATCAAGACAGTATGGTACTGGCACAAAGACAGACATATAGATCAATGGAACAAAATAGAAAGCCCAGAGATAAATCCACACACATATGGACACCTTATCTTTGACAAAGGAGGCAAGAATATACAATGGAGTAAAGACAATCTCTTTAACAAGTGGTGCTGGGAAAACTGGTCAACCACTTGTAAAAGAATGAAACTAGATCACTTTCTAACACCGCACACAAAAATAAACTCAAAATGGATTAAAGATCTAAATGTAAGATCAGAAACTATAAAACTCCTAGAGGAGAACATAGGCAAAACACTCTCCAACATAAATCATAGCAGGATCCTCTATGATCCACCTCCCAGAATTCTGGAAATTAAAGCAAAAATAAACAAATGGGATCTAATTAAAATTAAAAGCTTCTGCACAACAAAGGAAAATATAAGCAAGGTGAAAAGACAGCCTTCTGAATGGGAGAAAATAATAGCAAATGAAGCAACTGATAAACAACTAATCTCAAAAATATACAAGCAACTTATGCAGCTCAATTCCAGAAAAATAAACGACCCAATCAAAAAATGGGCCAAAGAACTAAATAGACATTTCTCCAAAGAAGACATACGGATGGCTAACAAACACATGAAAAGATGCTCAACCTCACTCATTATTAGAGAAATGCAAATCAAAACCACAATGAGGTACCACTTCACACCAGTCAGAATGGCTGCGATCCAAATATCTGCAAGCAATAAATGCTGGAGAGGGTGTGGAGAAAAGGGAACCCTCCTACACTGTTGGTGGGAATGCAAACTAGTACAGCCACTATGGAGAACAGTGTGGAGATTCCTTAAAAAATTGCAAATAGAACTACCTTATGACCCAGCAATCCCACTGCTGGGCATACACACCGAGGAAACCAGAATTGAAAGAGACACGTGTACCCCAATGTTCATCGCAGCACTGTTTATAAAAGCCAGGACATGGAAACAACCTAGATGTCCATCAGCAGATGAATGGATAAGAAAGCTGTGGTACATATACACAATGGAGTATTACTCAGCCGTTAAAAAGAATTCATTTGAATCAGTTCTGATGAGATGGATGAAACTGGAGAGGGAAGTAAGCCAGAAAGAAAAACACCAATACAGTATACTAACACATATATATGGAATTTAGGAAGATGGCAATGACGACCCTGTATGCAAGACAGGAAAAAAGACACAGATGTGTATAACGGAATTTTGGACTCAGAGGGAGAGGGAGAGGGTGGGATGATTTGGGAGAATGGCATTCTAACATGTATACTATCATGTAAGAATTGAATCGCCAGTCCATGTCTGACGCAGGATACAGCATGCTTGGGGCTGCTGCATGGGGATGACCCAGAGAGATGTTATGGGGAGGGAGGTGGGAGGGGGGTTCATGTTTGGGAATGCGTGTAAGAATTAAAGATTTTAAAATTTAAAAATTAAATAAATAAATAAAAATAAAAATTTTAAAAAAATAATAATAATCTTGCCATCTCAAGATCCTTAACTTAATGATGTCTGCAATGTCCCTTTGCCAGGTGAAATAACATATTCATAGACTGCTTCCCAGGTATGCTAGTGGTAAAGAACCCGCCTGCTAATGCAGGAGACATAAAATGATATGTTCACTGATCCCTGGGTCAGGGAGATCTCCTCCCTGGAGCAGGGAATGGCAACCCACTCCAGTAGTCTTGCCTGGAGAATCCCACGAACCTCTAGAGAAGCCTGGAGGGCTACAGTTCATAGTGTCTCAAAGAGTTGGAGCAACTTAGCACACACAAGGATTAGAACATGGACATCACTGGGTGGCTCAGACAGTAAAGAATCCGCAGTTTCAACTCCTGAGTCAGAAAGGAAATGGCGACTGACTCCAGTATTTTCCAGCCTGGGAAATCCCATGGACAGAGGAGCCTGGCAGGCCACACTCCATGGGGTTGCAGAGTCGGATACCACTTAGCGACTAAACAACAACGACAACAAGCCAAAGTGAGAGAGACATTAGATTTTGTTTTCCAGATCCCTATCTATCTTCAGAAGTAAAACACCAAATTTCTCATTTTAACCTGCTTCCAACTCTGCCAACCACCTCATTCCACGTGCAACTCTCGTCCTCGGCAGACCTGTGATACCTTTCCAACCAACCCTCTCACCTCCAATGGGTCTCACCAAGTCATCCTCCCTGATTCGAGTAACCCCTTAAAGACACACATCTGTCCCTCCCCAGAAGTTGCATATAACACCAAAGAAATATTTGCTGAAATAGTTGTTGAACATAACTGGTGATAATACATACTGATTTGAAAAAAAAAAAATTCTTTGTAACCAGATCCTATCATCAAGAATCTGCCACTTCTTTATTATTTTGATTATTTTAATTGGATTTCACATGTTTTGTTCTGTAAGGAAGCCTGTTACTGGTCTATTAGTTCGTATGTAATTCACATGAGTGGATACTGCATATTTATAACATTAGATTTCCACAATCCAGATGAATCACAGGAGTCTGTGATCAACTCCTCAGGCAGGTCTGATCACTGCCACCATGTGGCAAATGCTGTCATTGAGTCAGCAAGCCAGACACTGTAGCCTCTCCTTCTTCCCATTAAGCCTTTGAAGCATAAGGAAGGCTTTGAAATATGTCTGACTTTCATTGGTCCAATGATGAGATGAGACTTAAAACATCAATTTGTGGGATTTTTATATCACAGCAGGAAAAAAGAAGTAAAAATTCTTGTGAGTGTCACCATAGAAATCAGTTTTTTCCTTCTATTTTCCACATTCAACCTTGCAAAACACAGTAATACCTTGTTTTCTTGATATTAAAGGGAATATGACAAACTAGAAGCTTATTTTCAAGATAACTCAAGATAATTCAACACAAATTTTGTGTCTTCAAGAATTATTTTGACAATTTAACCATCTATAATGTTCTAATTTCACTGTCATAGAAGTTAGAATAACATGATGTGTCTGTTTCCCTTGGTGCAGCCATGAAAAGCCAGTCACTGCCTTGAGGGCTGGCTCCTGCTATTATTGTTCAGTTGCCCAGTCGCATCCGACTCTTTGTGATCTCATGGACTTCAGCATGTCAGGCTCCTCTCCCAGAGTTTGCTTCACCATCTCCCAGAATTTGCTCAAATTCATGTCCAGTGAGTCAGTGATGCCATCCATCTCATCCTCTGTCACCCCCTTATCCTGCCCTCAATCTTTCCCAGCATCAGGATCTTTTCCAGTGAGTCAGCTCTTTGAATCAAGTGGCCAAAATATTGCAGGTTCAGCTTCAGCAACAGTCCTTCTGATGAATATTCAGGGTCGATTTCCCTTAGGATTGACTGGTTGGATTTCCTTGCAGTCCAAAGGACTCTCAAGAGTCTTCTCCAGCACCACAGATCAAAAGTGTCAGCGCTTTGGGGCTCAGCCTTTTTTATGACCCAACTCTCACATCCATACATGACTACTGGAAAAACCGTAGCTTTGACTATATGGATTTTGTTGGCAGAGTGATGTCTCTGCTTTTTAATATACTGTCTAGGTTTGTTGTAGCTTTCCTTCCAAGAGGTAAGTATCTTTTAATTTCATACCTGTAACATTGTAAATTCACCAACATCCAGGATCAGGCCCATCCTTATGACAAAGAAACTCCACTTTGTGCTTGCCTTGGGGTTTTCCTGGACACAAGGATGCTGACTCACCTTAACCAGTTCAGTTCAGTTCAGTCGCTCAGTCATGTCCGACTCTTTGCGACCTCATGAATCGCAGCACGCCAGGCCTCCCTGTCTATCACCAACTCCCGGAGTTCACTCAGACTCACGTCCATCGAGTCTGTGATGCATGTAGCCATCTCATCCTCTGTTGCCCCCTTCTCCTCCTGCCCCCAAACCCTCCCAGCTTCAGAGTCTTTTCCAATGAGTCAACTCTTCGCATGAGGTGGCCAAAGTACTGGAGTTTCAGCTTTAGCATCTTAACCAAGTCACACACAAAAATGTGAAATCAGATTTATGCACTTGTTTGAGAAAAGAAATGCAACACATGACTTTAACCTAATTTTTCTTTTCTGTACCTGTAACAGGGGTTGGGGTTCAGGGTAGGAGGAAAGAAGAGGGGGACACATAGATGCCCCTATTAATTCAACTTTCAAATTATGTCATTGCATATTTGTCAATTTCTTCTTATATATCCAGTAAATGTTGTATAATATGTTTCAGGTTCATGTACTTGAGCTGACATAGGCTTTTGAGTATTAAGTCTTCCTTGTAGACTGTATCTTTCATCTAAAATGACATTCTGTCTTACCCAATGCTTTTGCCTTGAAATTTATCTTATCTGAAATTAGTATCATCATTTCCCATTTTGGGGGTCTTTCTGTTTTCTAATCTTTGCCCACCTTTTTTTTCTTTTCCTGCACCTCTAAGTAATTTCATTTTTGGTGTTCTTTGTTGTTCATAGGATATTGCCTGATACTTTGTAGAAACATACTTTAAGACTTTATGTCTGCTTCTATTTCTCAAAACTGCTGTATGTACTCTTCTGTCAGCTTGTTTTATGCTTTATGCTCCTTTGTGTTTCATTAATGGTCCAGAGCCCAGGGCTAGAGCATGTGACTAGGCCTAAGCCAATCAGAGACTTCTTGCGATCTGAGCAGGTCCAATCAGCCAGCTTCCAGCATTTGCATAGGAGTTCTTGGAAAGAGAATCTCTTTCATGCTGAACTTAAGTTTGTCAAGGTGTGAGATTACAGTCACTATGGCCACCTTGCTGGAACGAGAACGGACCCAACACAATAGAAAAATAGTTAAAAGGTAGAAAGAAATAAGTGCCAGAGGTTTTGTTCAAACACTCAAATTCAGTTATACTTGAGGAAAACTCTACCTCTAGGTTCTTCCTTCAACAGAATTTTCCTGCAAAGACAGAAATGTTTCATGATTTACAGTGTCCAGGATGGCAGCCACTAAGCTCACTGTGACTGTCCCACACCAGGAACTGAGATCCTACAGACCGCAAGACCAAAAGTAACAAAGAAAAAGAAGCATCTTGACTACATTCACAGAATTAGTGGCAATGTCAAACTAGTGGCCAGGTGTCCTAGAGTCTATTATTGCAGTCTGAATATGTGAGCTGGGAGAGAAGGTGAAAGTTAGTCACTCAGTGGTGTCCGACTCTTTGTGACCCCATGGACTACATGTAGCCCGCCAGGCTCCTCTGTCCACGGATTCTCCAGGAAAGAATACTGGAGTGGGTGGCCATTCCCTTCTCCAGGGGATCATCACAACTCAGGGATTGAACTCTGGTCTCCTGCACTGCAGATTCTTTACCCATCTGAGTCACCAAGAACTTTGCAAGCTGAGATATGCAGTCATTAATTAACAAGGCAGCACTGAGGAACTAAAAATTAAGATTCTGTATTTGATCTGTGGACTTCTGACTTTTCTCTTCTGTTTCTTCCTTGGTTGTGGCCATTGGCATCAATCTAAACAACAGTCTTTGGAGGGAAATTATCTCTAATTATGACAAATATAAACAAATTGGTCTTATTATGTTTTCACCTATAAAGCTGATGTGCCAACTGTTTTTTAAGATATGGTTAGGAATCCTGTTTAGAAAACTTTAAACGATTCTGATTCCTACTTCAGATCAAATATTTCTTCTGACATTAAAAATTACAGAATGGAAAATATGATTCTTGAAAAGAAGAGTTCTGGAATAGCCCCTCTAAGCTACTTAGAAGTATCTGATGCAAAGAACTGCTAATACGTGCATACAGATGGGCCTAGTATCAGAATCACAACATGGTTCATTTTCCTTTTTGCACAGGCACTGTTCATTATTTTTTGTCTTTGCCTTTCTCTTGTTTGGGTCTATTTAGAGATTTTTTTTTAATATTTATAATAATATTGTGGTATATTTAGATTATAATTCTTGGTAAAATGCCATCTCTCAATTATGTTTGAAACACAGCTATTAATTCAGGGAATTTCAGGAAATTTCTGAAGCCCAAAATATTCACTTACAACTTCTCAATCATTATGCTGTTACTGCCTTCCCTCCCTTTCTCTCTCTGCTCTGTCGTGTCTGACTCTCTGTGACCCTTTGGATTGCAGTCCACCAGGCCCCTCTGTCCATGGGATTCTCCAGGCAAGAATACTGGAGTGGGTTGCCACGCCCTCCTCCAGAGGATTTTCCCTACCCAGGGATTGAACTGGTGTCTTCTGTGTCTCCTGCACTGTAGGCAGATTCTTTACCACAATATGTTCTGAACACGTTCTTCACAGCCAGGAAATCTAGGTAGCCACAAACACTGAAACAAGATAAAACATAGCTGTCTTTTTTTTTTTTTAACGTGGCATTTCTGATTTAAATTTCTGCAGACCCAAGTAAAGCGGAGGAGATTTTCACATGTTGATTATAACTGGGGGAAAAAATTGAACGTCAGAGCCAAACCAGTTAGATATAGGGCTCACGCTATGACAGCCAGAGAGCAGAGAAGCATGAGAAACCCCAGAGACTGGATATTGAAAAGACTATTCTCCCCTACAAGTTGGGCAAAAAAAACCACCCAGGGCTTAACATCATTCAACTCTCAAGTCAGCGATTTTCTACAATGAAAACTTCCATAGAAAAGTTTCACTGTTTATAATCAGCATCCTAGCTGTGGGGCAGATCTAACCTTGTTTTCCTACAGAGCCGACTGTGGCTCTAAGCTCTGCTGGAGACAGAGGTGGCAGCTCACTCCAGTATTCTTGCCTGGAGAATCCCATGGACAGAGGAGCCCAGCGGGCTGTAATCCATAGGCTGCAAAGAGTTGGACATTGCTGAAGTGACTTAGCACGCAAGCACACTAAGCTCTGCATTTCAAGGAGAAAAGAATTCCAGGGCATCTTCCTGTAGGCTCACTGTTCTCAGCCTTGCATGACCCCCCGGGCTGTGCTGCTCTGATATCCTTCCAGACAGCAAGCAGGGACAGAGAAGGAACCAAACGCGTGACTAAGCTCACAAAACACACCCCAAGCACCACTGAGCCAAAGACAGAATTCCAGTTCCCATCAAAGGCTGCGCAAGCCCCCCGGATCTGAGCAGCCAACACCAGACGGCCCTCCTGCAGGGTGGTCCAAGCATCTCTCTCTCTGAAATCTGCACGTTTCGCTCCTGACGGGAATTTACAGAAAAACCGTCACAGGCACTGGGAGAAAGAAAACAAAGCCAGAAAATACTGGCTCTGTTTGAAAAACTGAGTCCAAACTAAGATTATAACTATAAGGCTGTGACTGGCAGCAAAGTGCATCTAAGAGTAAGTTAACATGAAGTTGAAGGTGGAATTCAGGGTCACATCTGTAACAGACACCTCAGTTTTTAAAATTATAAGCATGGGAAAAAATGCTCCTGGGATCATTTGCGACCCAGAGAAAGAAGCTTGAGGAGAAACGGGCCTATGGCCATACAGCCCTGAATGCGCTGGATCACGTCTGACCCCAGAAGTTAAGCAGGGTAGGCCCTGGTTAGTATTTGGATGGAAGGAGAAATGGTGTCAGAGATTAATTTATCAGCAGTGACAGCATTTTGTAAATAAACTTAAAATTTTATATTAAGATGATAACATGTGCTTGGGTGCTAAGTCGCTTCTGTTGTGTCCACTCTTTGTGACCCTGTAGACTGTAGCCCGCCAGACACCTGGGGGGTGTCCATGGGGATTCTCCAGGCAAGAATACTGGAGTGGGTTGCCATGTCCTCATCCAGGGGATCTTCCCGATCCAGGGGATCGAACCTGTGTCTCCTGCACTACGGGTGGATTCTTTACCACTGAGGCACCGGGGAAGCCCCAAGGTGATAATATAGGTGGTTTTATTGTATTAATATGATTTTTCTTATCAAAAAGTAAGAAATAAAACACTTCCAGATAAAGCAATCTTATATATACATGAAAGTATATAATGCAACAATTCCAATATGCCTAAACTTCTGTTACTATGTTTTAATTAGATGACACCAGACGTGCAATGCTGCTGCTGCTGCTGCTAAGTGGCTTCAGTCGTGTCCAACTCTGTGCGACCCAATAGATGGCAGACCACCAAGCTCCCCTGTCCCTGGGATTCTCCAAGCAAGAACACTGGAGTGGGTTGCGATTTCCTTCTCCAATGCATGAAAATGAAAAGTGAAAGTGAAGTCGTCCCATCGTGTCCAACTCTTCTCGACCCCATAGACTGCAGCCCATCAGGCCCCTCCATCCGTGGGATTTTCCAGGCAAGAGTACTGGAGTGGGGTGCCATCGCCTTCTCCAAGAGTGCAAATGGCAGGTACCGAAGTGTATTAACTATGGGCAACTGCATAAACTTCACTGCTAGGCTTTCAGTCCCCTAATCACTACATAACTAGCAGGCACACACCAAGACCAGTGATCTGACTTCTACCACAGTCTATCAGTGAGGGTCACTGTGCATCTGTTATTCAGGTCACACAGAACCAGCAAAGTGTGTACCAAAATGGACAGTGAAATGTGCAAACGTTAAAGTGCAGCAAAGAAATAAGAAGGAATAAGGCTGGAAGTCAATTTCCAAGCAAATGCAGAGTTAAAGAAGAAAGAGTCAATCATAGGAAGATGGATGTGGCCTTGGTTCCTGAGACTCCAGACATGCAGCAAGAAGATTAAGGAAGATGAACTTAGTCACGTAAGGACACAGTTGAGACACAAAACAGGGAAGCAAAGTGATGTAGGCAGAAAACACTGGCAATTGAAAGAACTCTGAGAGCTATTCCTCATTAAAACACAAAGGATAAAATGTTGAGAGCTGATTCAAATTTTAAAAGGAGTATAACAATTCTTTAAGACAGAGAAAAGATCCAAAGAAGGTAAGATGTACAAACTATCCTTGACATAACTTTTACAAAGAAATAGAATATTTTCATTCTCAATCTTTCTAACACTTGAAATTACTGGGTACTAAATATACATACATACATATATATATATATATATATGTATACATACATCCTTTTTACAATTTTTTTCATTTCCCTATAGTCCCAGGGAAGCCACAGGACTTCCCTGGTGGCCCAGACGATAAAGAATCTGTCTACAGTGCAGGAGACCCAGGTTCAATCCCTGGGTTGGGAAGATCCCCTGGAGAAGGGAATGGCAACCCACTCCAGTATCCTTGCCTGGAGAATCCCATGCACAGAGGAACCTGGCGGGCTACAGTCCACGAGGTCCCAAAGAGTCGGACATGATTGAGCAACCGAACGACAACAACAATATATTCATAACTGACAGAAAGGGAGCATTTGATGTTCGGACAAGCAAATTTAAGAGTTCACAGAAGAATTATATCTTTGCCCCTTGATTATTAAGATCACTTTGCAAGGAGTCGGTCTGCAAGATCATACCTATGGTCCTGCACAAAGCAAGAACTGTCTACCCTATTTTAAATGGGAAAGTAAATTGCTCTTTTTGCCCAAGGCATTTATACATATGCTCTTGATGAGAATTCGAAAGAAATATCACCTCCTGCCTACCTTGCGTTGCCACATGTTCTCCCCAAAAAGAAAAAAATGAATGGTCAGCATCATCATCCTTCCTCCAGATCAACAAACACACTGTTAGAGTGAAAACTCAATGCCCTTTTTCAGGGATCATCATCCTCCTGTTCAGTTGCTCAGTCGTGTCCAACTCCTTGCGACCCCATGAACTGCAGCATGCCAGGCCTCCCTGTCCATCAACAACTCCCAGAGTTCACCCAAACTCATGTCCATTAAGTCGGTGATGCCATCCAGCCATTTCATCCTCTGTCATCCCCTTCTCCTCCTGTCCCCAATCCCTCCCAGCATCAGAGTCTTTTCCAGTGAGTCAACTCTTTGCATGAGGTGGACAAAGTATTGGAGTTTCAGCTCCAGCATTAGTCCTTCCAAAGAATATCCAGGACTGATCTCCTTTAGAATGGACTGGTTGGATCTCCTTGCAGTCCAAGGGACTCTGAAGAGTCTTCTCCAACACCACAGTTCAAAAGCATCAATTCCTCTGTGCTCAGCTTTCTTCACAGTCCAACTCTCACATCCATACAAGACCACAGGAAAAACCATAGCCTTGACTAGATGGACCTTTGTCAGCAAAGTAATGTCTCTGATTTTCAATATGCTATCTAGGTTGGTCATAACTTTCCTTCCAAGGAGTAAGCATCTTTTAATTTCATGGCTGCAGTCACCATCTGCAGTGATTTTGGAGCCCCAAAAAATAAAGTCTGATACTGTTTCCACTGTTTCCCCATCTATTTCCCATGAAGTGATGGGACCAGATGCCATGATCTTAGTTTTCTAAATGTTGAGTTTTAAGCCAACTTTTCCACTCTCCTCTTTCACTCTCTTGAAGAAGCTCTTTAGGTCTTCTTCACTTTCTACTATAAGGGTGGTGTCATCTGCATATCTGAGGTTACTGATATTTCTCCCAGCAATCTTGATTCTAGCTTGAGCTTCATCCAATCTGGCATTTCGTATAATGTACTCTGCATATAAGTTAAATAAGCAGGATGACAATAGGCAGCCTTGACACACTCCTTTCCCAATTTGGAACCAGTGTCCAGTTCTTTTTTTTTTTTCAGTTTATTCTTTTTTTAATATAAATTTATTTAATTGGAGGCTAATTACTTTACAATATTGTATTGGTTTTGCCATACATCAACATGAATCTGCCACAGGTGTACACGTGTTCCCCATCCTGAGCCCCCCTCCCACCGCCCTCCCCATACCATCCCTCTGGGTCATCCCAGTGCACCAGCCCCGAGCATCCTGTATCATGCATCAAACCTGGACTGGCATTTCATTTCACACATGATATATTATACATGTTCAATGCCATTCTCCCAAATCATGCCACCCTCACCCTCTCCCAAAGAGTCCATAAGACTGTTCTCTACATCTGTGTCTCTTTTGCTGTCTCACATACAGGGTTATCATTACCATCTTTCTAAATTCCATATATATGCACTAGCATACTGTATTGGTGTTTTTCTTTCTGGCTTACTTCACTCTGTATAATAGGCTCCAGTTTCATCCACCTCATTAGAACTGATTCAAATGTATTCTTTTTAATGGCTGAGTAATACTCCATTGTGTATATGTACCACAGCTTTCTTATCCATTCGTCTGCTGATGGACATCTAGGTTGCTTCCACGTCCTGTCTATTATAAACAGTGCTGTGATGAACATTGGGGTACACGTGTCTCTTTCAATTCTGGTTTCCTCGGTGTGTATGCCCAGCAGTGGGATTGCTGGGTCATATGGCAGTTCTATTTCCAGTTTTTTAAGGAATCTCCACACTGTTCTCCATAGTGGCTGTGCTAGTTTGCATTCCCACCAACAGTGTAAGAGGGTTCCCTTTTCTCCACACCCTCTCCAGCATTTACTGCTTATAGACTGAATAGCAGCCATTCTGACTGGCATGAAATGGTACCTCATTGTGGATTTGATTTGCATTTTTCTGATAATGAGTGATGTTGAACATCTTTTCATGTGTTTGTTAGCCATCTGTATGTCTTCTTTGGAGAAATGTCTCTTTAGTTCTTTGGCCCATTTTTTGATTGGGTCGTTTATTTTTCTGGAATTGAGCTGCAGAAGTTGCTTGTATATTTTTGAGATTAGTTCTTTGTCAGTTGTTTCATTTGCTATTATTTTCTCCCATTCTAAATGTTGTCTTTTGACCTTGCTTTTAGTTTCCTTTGTTGTGCAGAACTTTTAATTTTAATTAGGTCCCATTTGTTTATTTTTGCTTTTATTTACAATATTCTGGGAGGTGGGTCATAGAGGATCCTTCTGTGGTTTATGTCGGAGAGTGTTTTGCCTATGTTCTCCTCTAGGAGTTTTATAGTTTCTGGTCTTATGTTTAGATCTTTAATCCATTTTGAGTTTATTTTTGTGTATGGTGTTAGAAAGTGTTCTAGTTTCATTCTTTTACAAGTGGTTGACCAGTTTTCCCAGCACCACTTGTTAAAGAGATTGTCTTTTCTCCACTGTATATTCTTGCCTCCTTTGTCAAAGATAAGGTGTCCATAGGTGCGTGGATTTATCTCTGGGCTTTCTATTTTGTTCCATTGATCTATATTTCTGTCTTTGTGCCAGTACCATACTGTTTGGATGACTGTGGCTTTGTAGTAGAGCCTGAAGTCGGGCGGGTTGATTCCTCTGATTCCATTCTTCTTTCTCAAGATTGCTTTGGCTATTCAAGATTTTTTGTACTTCCATACAAGTTGTGGAATTATTTGTTCTAGCTCTGTGAAAAACACCATTAGTAGCTTGATAGGGATTGCACTGAATCTATAGATTGCTTTGAGTAGTATACTCATTTTCACTATATTGATTCTTCCAATCCATGAACACGGTATACTTCTCAACTACTGATTTCTTTCACCGTGGTGTTTTATAGTTTTCTATATATAGGTCTTTAGTTTCTTTAGGTAGATATATCCCTAAGTATTTTATTCTTTTCATTGCAATGGTGAATGGAATTGTTTCCTTAATTTCTCTATTTTCTCATTATTAGTTTATAGGAATGCAAGGGATTTCTATGTATTGGTTTTATATCCTGCTACTTTACTATATTCATTTATTAGCTCTAGTAATTTTCTGGTGGAGTCTTTAGGGTTTTCTAGGTAGAGGATCATGTCATCTGCAAACAGTGAGAGTTTTACTTCTTATTTTCCAATTTGGATTCCTTTTCTTTTTCTGCTCCAATTGCTGTGGCCAAAACTTCCAAAACTATCTTGAATAGTAGTGGTGAGAGTGGGCACCCTTGTCTTGTTCCTGACTTTAGGGGAAATGCTTTCAATTTTTCACCATTGAGGATAATGTTCACTGTGGGTTTGTCATATATAGCTTTTATTATGTTGAGGTATGTTCCTTCTATTCCTGCTTTCTGGAGGGTTTTTATCATAAATGGATGTTGAATTTTGTCAAAGGCTTTCTCTGCATCTATTGAGATAATCATATGGCTTTTATTTTTCAATTTGTTAATGTGGTGTATTACATTGATTGATTTGCGGATATTGAAGAATCCTTGCATCGCTGGGATAAAGCCCACTTGGTCATGATGTATGAGCTTTTTAATGTGTTGTTGAATTCTGATTGCTAGAATTTTGTTGAGGATTTTTGCATCAATGTTCATCAGTGATATTGGCCTGTAGTTTTCTTTTTTTGTGGCATCTTTGTCAGGTTTTGGTATTACGGTGATAGTGGCCTCATAGAATGAGTTTGGAAGTTTACCTTCCTCTGCAATTTTCTGGAAGAATTTGAGTAGGATAGGTGTGAGCTCTTCTCTAGATTTTTGGTAGAATTCAGCTGTGAAGCCGTCTGGACCTGGGCTTTTGTTTGCTGGAAGGTTTCTGATTACAGTTTCAATATCTGTGCTTGTGATGGGTCTGTTAAGATTTTCTATTTCTTCCTGGTTCAGTTTTGGAAAGTTGTACTTTTCTAAGAATTTGTCCATTTCTTCCACGTTGTCCATTTTATTGGCATATAATTGCTGCAGTAGTCTCTTATGATCCTTTGTATTTCTGTGTTGTCTGTTGTGATCTCTACATTTTCATTTCTAATTTTATTGATTTGATATTTCTTCCTTTGTTTCTTGATGAGTCTGGCTAATGGTTTGTAAACTTTATTTATCCTCTCAAAGAACCATCTTTTGGCTTTGTTGATTTTTGCTATTGTCTCTTTTGTTTCTTTTGCATTTATTTCTGCTCTAATTTTTTGAGAATTTTTTCCTTCTACTAATCCTGGGGTTCTTCATTTCTTCCTTTTCTAGTTGCTTTAGGTGTAGAGTTGCTGCTGCTGCTGCTGCTGCTGCTGCTAAGTCGCTTCAGTCGTGTAGGTTATTTATTTGACTTTTTTCTTGTTTCTTGAGGTATGCCTGTATTGCTATGAACCTTCCCCTTAACACTGCTTTTACAGTGTCCCACAGGTTTGGGGTTGTTGTGTTTTCATTTTCATTCATTTCTATGCATATTTTTATTTCTTTTTTGATTTTTTCTGTGATTTGTTGCTTATTCAGCATCATGTTGTTCAGCCTCCATATGTTGGAATTTTTAATAGTTTTTCTCCTGTAATTGAGATCTAATCTTACTGCATTGTGGTCAGAAAAGATGCTTGGAATGATTTCATTTTTTTTGAATTTACCAAGGCTCGATTTATGGCCCAGGATGTGATCTATCCTGGAGAATGTTCCGTGTGTGCTTGAGAAAAAGGTGAAATTCATTGTTTTGGGGTGAAATGTCCTATAGATATCAATTAGGTCTAACTGGTCTATTGTATCATTTCCATGTCCAGTTCTAACTGTTGCTTCTTGGCCTGCAACACAGGTTTCTCAGGAGGCAGGTCAAGTGATCTGGTACTCCCATCTCTTTAAGAATTTTCCACAGTCTGTTGTGATCCACACAGTCAAAGGCTTTGGCATAGTAAATAATGCAGAAGTAGATGTTTTTCTGGAACTTTCTTGCTTTTTCAATGATCCAACGGATGTTGGCAATTTGATCTCAGGTTCCTCTGCCTTTTCTAAATCTTGCTTTAACATCTGGAAGTTCTCAGTTCATGTACTGCTGAAGCCTGGCTTGGAGAATTTTGAGCATTACTTTACTAGCAGGTGAGATGAGTGCAACTGTGTGGTAGTTTGAGCACTCTTTGCAATTGCCTTTCTTTGGAATCGGAATGACAACTGACCTTTTCCAGTCCTGTGGTTCTTGTTTGTGGGGACAGGTAAGGGAGGCATTTTATTTGGTTAAAAATGCTACACATATACATGTGCAAACTCTAGGTAACTAATGATGTAAATGCAAACACAATCCATGCTGCAATTTAAAAGCTAGACTATCACAATATCCTTGAAGCTACCTGTGTGTTCTTACTTGATCCTCTCTCCTTTCTTTCCTTCAGGCTTCTGCAAAAGAGGGTGTGTGTTTGCATTTGCTAAGAGCTGAGTGATGACTTGGGGCCACCTTTGCCTCCTCAGTGTCCTACGGGGTGAGAGTCTGTGTTATACAGACAAGGCTTAGGCTCCACATGTCAGGACTGATGTAAGAATTTGCCCTCAGGAACACTTCCCTGTCCATTCTCCTCACTCTGAGCTCATGCATCCTTACAAATATTCCAGAGCCTTATAAAATATCTTCACAGTGATGAACGCAAGATTTATTTGTCGTGTAGCAAGAGGGTTCTTCGTAGTAGCTAGGAGCCCAAACTGTTACGAGTGGAAGTCTGTGGTTTCATAATTCTAGCCTCTGGTCTTGCAATGGCATCTCCCTTCCTGGCTATATTCTAAGGAAGGATTACAACAAATCCTATTTCAAATGCTACTACCCCTTAAGAGCGTTATTATCTATGACAGTTTCGAATAGTTGGTAGTAGTTACCAGAAATTCTGTCTTGAGGGAGTTTGGATTGTTTTTTCCAAGCCCCTCAGGAATGCATGTTCAATTTCTACTGTGAGTAGGCATGCAGTGAGTGACAGCCCACCAAGAATTTAGCCCTGACAGCCTCAGTTCCGACCTCTGCATTTTTCAGATGAATGTATGTTGGTTGGTATTTCACTCTTCAAGGATAGTTTTTGATTACCTAAATCTACCTTCAGAGCCCAAGTTACTAATGAGATTGTAAGAATTTAAAAACCAAATGTCTTCTCTCCCTGTGCTGTGCTTAGTTGCTGCTCTGTCATGTCCAACTCTTTGTGACCCCGTGGACTGTAGCATGCCAGGTTCCTCTGTCCATGGGGATTCTCCAGGCAAGAATACTGGAGTGAGTTGCTGTGCCCTCCTCTAGAGGATCCCAACTCAGGGATCGAACCTAGGTTTTCCACATTGCAGGTGGATTCTTTACCATCTGAGCCACCAGGGAAGCCCAAGAATACTGAAGTGTACTAAGGTGGGTAGGCTATCCCTTCTCTGGGGGATCTTACCAACCCAGGAATTGAAGCGGGGTCTCCTGCATTGCAGATGGAGTCTTTACTAGCTGAGCTACCAGGGAAGTCCCTTCTCTCCCTACCCCATTTCTTATCTCATCCTTCACTCATTCAAGCCCTGCTGTATCTCATGCACTGCTTACAAAGCAGGCTTCTCAAACTCAAGAGCCTTGCATTCCCTTGATTTTTAAAATCCTAGTAAAAATTATGCAGTGAAGAAACACTTTTTATCTGAACTTGTGCCTCATCTCAGGTTCTATTCTCATTTTTCTTAATGACTAACTCTAATTCCTAGCTAATAATCATCACTTGGTATCTGTTATCCATTGCTGTAGAACAAATCCCCTAAAATCTAACAGTTTGGAAAAGCCATAAACATTTATTTTCTCATCCCGATTATATTAGTCAGAAGTCTGGGGATGAGCAGTTGAGGGACTCCAGATCTCATGTGGGGTTACCGTCACAGTGTCAGCTGGGGCTGCGGTCATCTGAAGACTTGGCTGGCCAGAGGATCCACCTCCTAACTAGCCCACTCGTATGGCTGGTGAGTCAGTGCTGAGAGCTGCTGGGAACCTGGGTTTCTCAGCACGTGGTCCTCTCTGTAACAGGACTGCTTGAGTATCCTGGCAGCTGGCTTCCCCCAGGTTGAGTGGTCCAAGAGAGAAGGTGGAAGCCTCCGCATCTCCAGTGACCTACCTCAAAAACCACATGCTGTCCTTTCCACTATATCACTATTGCTATCACACATCCTCTCTTTTCAGGGTGGGAGGAAATTACACATGAGGTTCAACACTTGGTGATGGAGATCACTGGAGGTCTCCCTTAGGCTGCCTACCAAGCCTGGCAAATATGTTTCCTATGAAAGGGATTTAAAACCAAAGACCCACAAAACCTGAAGCTTGCTAATTTGTAAACGACTCCAGTATGCTGTGTAAAGAGCAGAAAGAAAGCTGTTACATTTTCTGTGCAAAAGATGATGACTTTACATTTTTGCAAAAAACCTCATAGCTTTGGGGCTTATCTTATCACCTACATCTTTCTGAGATTCCAGAAATGAAATTACATTTAATGACTAAGGACTGAGGAGCAGCCAAGTTGACAGAAACAATAGGATCATGGCAAAAAAGTTGTTATTGGAAGGTTCCAAAGTATGTCTCTTGAGAGTTTTGGTGGGTTAGTTATTTTTCCACAGAATAATAAGTTCCATTCAATGGGGGAAAAAAATAGTCTTGCCCTTCTACTTCTGACAGTACCGTAATTGTGGAATCATGGCTGACTCCATTTCTTTGTCTCGTTTCGCTTTCAGGAATTCTTGATAGGCTAGCACCTGCAGGGCTTTTGGAATTTCCTTGCCATCTTCTAAGAAGGTGGGATGTCCTAAACCTAATTATAAAACAATGTTAGCCTTGTCACTGCTTGATTAGCAAGCCAGAAATCTGCCAAAGTTCAACAAAGCAGTGGTTATAAAATATTTACATAAAACTTCAATTGCCAAACCCATAAAGAAGCAGTGGATCTTTCCACAAGGCACATCAACATTACTAATATCTTCTGAGCCCCTCCTCCTCCTCCTGAAAAATCAAATTCAAGAGATGTGTATGAAGCTACCACCAGAATGTGCCAGACAATTTTCTAGAATTCCAGGAGATAATAAGAAAGTTAAGACTTGCCTGCCCTTCAGGAGCCAACACATCACAGCTCAGTGTGGGAAATTCCTTTGACCTCGTGATGTGTTTTCAGATGTCCCCTCCCTTATAAACTTGTAAGAAGACATAAAATCTGGTGATGTGGGAATTCAAGGACCCCTCTGCCTTACTCTTGTATTCTATGCACCATCCCCCAACCATGCCCCTCACTTTTCCTGGGAATAGCACATCTGCAGAGGGCTGGCTCTAGGAATATTTTTCCCTCCAAATTTCAGATGTTTGGAATCTAATTTTGTTTAAATCTTCCCCAAATCTGCTCAACATCTATTGTGAGCCTGTCTGGGCATTACTTTCAGATTTTAGACTTTTCATCTTGCCAGTGTTGTGGTTTTATGATATAACAGCATCCAGAAGCAAGTCTCAGCCCCTGGTGATTTATACAGGAAGGTAAGTCCAGGGCTCCCCCATAGTCCTGTCTGCAAGGAACACTGTCCAAGTGACAGAGAATAACAACCTTCCAGGGAAAGGAGAGTATGAGTGGCAGGAACAATGTCTTTCCAAATAGACTCTTTAGGTGGCTCAGTGGTAAAGAATCTGCCTGCCAATGCAGGAGACGCAGGAGACACAGGTTCGATCCCTGGGTTGGGAAGACCCTTTGGAGGATGAAAAGTCAAATAAACTCTTCTGGGTACATACATCCCAGGAACTTTCTTCTTTTCTTGAGGAAGGAAAACAATCCTACCCCATCCAAACTAAAGACTCACTCAAATGCTTAATCTTGTTTATTTGCATCTACTTCCTTCCATTTATCTAGCTCTCAGAATTCTTTGAAAAGAAAAATACACAATGCAAAAGCAGCTAAGTTTATGGAACAGAGCTCTGTGTCTTTTCCATCTTGCAATATCTAAATTTCTTAAAAACAACATCTTCCTTCTTTGAAATATAATTGACATATACCCTTATATTAGTTTCAGGTGTATAACGTGAATCAGTATTTGTATGTATTTTGAAATCATCACCACAGTAAGTGTAGTTAACACTCATCACCAACATAAATACAATACTTTTTTTCTCGAGAACTTTTTTGGGGGCTCCAGAATTTCCTTGGTGGCTCAGATGGTAAAGTATCTGCCCGCAACGCGGGAGACCAGGGTTCACTCACTGGTTCAGGAAGATTCCCTGGAGAAGAAAATGGCGACCCACTCCTGTATTCTTGCTTAGAAAATCCCATGGATGGAGAAGCCTAGTAGGCTACAGTCCATGAGGTCACAAAGAGTCTAACATGACAGAGTGACTTCACTCTCTCTCTCAAGAACTTTTAAGATCTACATTCTTAGCAACTTTTAAATATGCAGTATAAGATTACTAACTATAGCTGTCATTAATCCCAAGACTTATTTATTTTATAACTGGAAACTTGTGCCTTTTGATTCCCTTCACCCATTTTGCTCACCCCCAACTCTCCACTTCTGGGAACCACTGAATCTGTTCTCTACATTTATCATCTTGAGTTGTTTTTTGTTTTTTGATTTGTGTTTTTTTAAGATTCTACATATAAGTGAGATCATATGGTATTTGCCAAATATACCTTGCTGCATTGCAGACTAGCAATCCCCAAACCTTCCATTTAAAACTAATTTTAAAGTACTTATCGTCACAGTTGTTAAGTCACTCAGTCATGTCCACTCTTTGTGGCCCCATGGACTGCAGCAAGCCAGGCTTCCCTGTCCATCACCATCTCCTGGAGCTTGCTCAAACTCATGTCCATCAAGTCGATGATGCCATCCAACCATCTCATCTTTAGACGCTTCCATCTTGCCTTTAATCTTTCCCAGTACCAGGGTCACAAAGATTCATATGAAATTATCAGCATCCCGCCCTCCTGTGTCCCTCCTCCCTAACAAAGAGCACATGTTTCAGACATCATCCTTCCACCTGTTTGTCCCCAGGATCAAACATGGTAACAACCATCCCCCAAAGCCCAAAGGCAAGTTTCCCCTGGGGAGTGCTTCCCTTTTGAAATTGGACTAAGTCACTAAAACCTAAAATTTTAAAGGGGAAAAAAAAGTCTCCTAACAAATATGGCAATTATCAAAACATGGAGAGTAAGGTACTTCTTGAATGATTAAAAATGTGTTTAGCCCTGTAGAACTGCCCTGTGAGTGTGTCGGATGCTTTCTGCCTGTTCCTTCAATTCTACCCTGCGCTCCTTTGAAACTCCCACCAATGCCAAGTGCCAAGGAAGCTGCTCTCCACAGACCACTCCATCACTAGGGCTCTTCAGCCCTCTGGCTTCAGTTTGGGTCCTGCCAATCAGGGGGAACTGACAGGAGAGAAAGGTCAGGATTCATATTCTTCTCTCTCTCTCTCTCTCTCTCTCTCTCTCCATCCACCTCCTCTGCACTGGCAGAGATCTTCTACCAAAGGTCATGACTCCTGGTGGGTATCCCCTACTCCAGCTGCCACATTCTCCCTGGGTTCTGGGGACCTCCCCCTCCCCTAACCCTCCATCCTCTTGCTGAGTCTGGGATGCTTCACCACCCCTTCTGGAATCTCTGCATCTATTGGCATTTCTGTAAATAACCCGTTCGTGAAACTCTCACCCATGACCCTTTCAAGGGTGCCATCTGTTTCCTGCATTGACCATGACCAGCACTGGGCATCAGTGACTTTTTTAGCCTTCGTATCAATACATCAAGCGGTCCACTCTCTTCCAAAGGAGAGTAAGTTAGAAAAGAGTAAGTCAACCACAGGGTGCACAACTTTACATAACTCATGGAATAACGAAGGCATTGCTGCAAAGAAAATTAAAGAAAGCTGTCTCACTGTGTACATTATTAATCAAGGCAGTAGGAAAGGAATGTTAAGAAAAGTAGGAATGTTTGCCATGTTCCGGGTCTGTGATAACCATGGATTGTTGCCTGTTGAAGGCACGTGAGTAATTCACAACAGACTTGAACATGCACATGCAACAATTCTTCCATTTTTAATGAAACATAAGAACCTGGCAAGCAGTGGAAATTAGAAACATATGTATTCAATTACTTTATTAAGCCTTATTTAATGAGAAATATTTTCTATAATCAAATGTACATTCTTTTTTTAACATTGGGTGGGGGGTTCAGGAGAGAATGGATAAACGTATATGTATGGCTGAGTCCCTTTGCTGTTCACCAGAAACTACCATAACATTGTCAACTGGCTACATCCCAATAATAAAAAATTTAAACTTTGGGAAACAATAAAATAATAAAATTAAATGAAAAAGAAGAAATAATAGCTCATGAATAAAACTGGTCAGAGACATAATAGTTGAATTTTTACCGGATATTTGACCCCTTTTGTCCCCCAAATAGATTTAAATTAGCTTTTTAAAATAACCAACTCATTTCCTGGATGTAAGGAAGAGTAAGGGATTCTCAGAATTGAAAAGCAGCTGCTATTCTCTTTCAAAGAAAAACACACATACTCAGAAACACAGGATTGAATTAAGCATCATTTAGCCTTTGATTCTTTGTACATCATCATTACCATCATTGGTACATGCTTGTCCTTTTACTCTTAAATTTTTACTTTAAAAATAATAAAATGAATACCTACAGACCCACTATCCTAACCAAGTACTAGAATATGACTGATGAGTCACAAAATCCAACCCAGCTGGGCTTCTGGAGTCCCCTGTCCAGGGCCAGTCAGGGCAGGGCGTCTCCTTCATCATTGACCATGGTCAACCTGGCCAACCTCCTGCATATCCAGCTATTCTTTCCCTTTGTGGACTCAGGTGAAAGGCTACGCTGCATGGCATGGGTGCTGGCATTTTGAGCAGTCACTAAAGAGAAGTAGGTGACACAACAAAAAAGTACACGGACTTCCCACAGGCTGTCCTGACCCAGAAGATAAATCCTCCCTTCAGCCTCCCACTTTGGAGATTCCAGATGAGCCTCACTGAGTGGAACACAGTTGCCTGGAGACCCGCCCTGTGTCGTCTGGGGTAATCTGAGAAGTGACTGCGGGTATCTCTTTGTGTTTTAGTCTGCTCAGGATGCCTTAACAAAGTCCCACAGACTGGGCAACTTACGCAGCAGGAATTTATTGTCTCACAGTTCTGGAGCCCAGGAGTCTGAGATCAGGGTGTCAGTAGGGTTGTTTTCTTACTGAGGTCTCACCCCTTGGCTTGTAGACGGCCGCCTTCTCCCTATGTCTTCACATGGTCCTTTCTCTGTGCACATACATGTCTGTGTCCAAATTCCCTCATAAGGACACAACACTGATGGACTCAAGTAGGGTCCATCCTACTTGGACCCTAACTGAGTAAGACCTCATTATTTCTTTGAAGATCTGACCCCCAAATCTAGTTCTGTTCTAAGATACTGGGGTTAGGACTTCAATACATGAATTTGTGAGGGGAGACACAATTCAGCCCATAACACTGTGTTGCTTCACATCTTCTGCCTCCCTTCCTTTTCTTCTCACTCCAGTTGCCCTGAGCTTTAACTTGCAAATAAAACATCAATACTTTCATCCTTGACTCCAGAGAGAGCTGTTAATACAAGAATGCATTACGTACATCTGCCTATGGGTTCCTTCATTTCCTATGCTCTTGCCATCCCACAAGAGATAATCAACAGCCTGAACTGAGTATTTTCATCCCCTCTCCTTTCTCTCTTCACTTATATGTTATGTCTAAATAATATTTTCTTTGGGGTTGCCTGTCTTAGAATATGGTAAGGAGTGTTAGACACTATATGCTGCATTCTGGTACTTTTTCCACTCAACATTACACTGATACAATTCATCTCTTTGATGTGAACGGCTATCATTCATTCATTTTCACTGGCTGCAGACTGTTCCATTTTAAGAATAAGCCACAGTATAAACGTTTTTTGCCGATGGACATCAGCTCGTGGTTCTGTAAACAAAGGCAGGTGGCCAAGCAACCACAAACAGGCCTTTTAGAGACCACGTGCTGAGGACCCTCAGGAAAAGCAGCAGAAGGAATGCGGGTCCTGCTGTCAGTTTCATGGAGAGCAGCACACGGAGGCCTGACAGAGCCCACCCTCGGTCTCAGGAAAAGAGTCCTTAGACCTGTGGGCTTTCAAGCTTCATCTTTAAGGAAGCAGCAGGCCCTCCCCTGGCGTGATCCGGGTGCAGGATTGCAGCTGAGCTGCAGAGTTGCTCCCTTACCATCAGGGGTCAGGAAACAACCCACCCTTCATTCCCCTGGTAGACCCAGGTAAGTAGGTTCAAAGCCTTGCACATGATCAGATTTTACTGCCCTAAATGACAGGTCATAGTTAGCTTCTATGGAGCTCTGCAGGAGCCCACCTCCTTTCCTGGGATAAGAGCTTATAAGGAATCAGTCTTTGACCTGTTAGTATTTATGTCTCCTGCGTGCACGTTTAGTCACTCAGTCATGTCTCTTTTGCAATCCAACTTCATGGACTGTAGGCTCTCTGTCCATGAGATTCTCCAGATAAGAACACTGGAGTGGGTTGCCAATCCCTCCTCCAGGGATATTCCCAACCCAGGGATCAAACTCAAGTCTCTGGAGTTTCCTGCATTGGCAAGTGGATTCTTAACCACTGAGCCACCTGGGAAGTCCATTTATATCTCAGGTAGTTACTATTTTGTTCTCCAGCATATATTCCCAGGAGTGAAACTGCTAGATCAGACAGTATGAACATTCACTGCTAATTCAACCTCATACCAGCAATGATCCTCTGAGTACATCCACAGATCCCCCTAGTATTTCTCAGTTACTTAATTTCTGATAATCAGTTAGATATGGAAGACTATCTCCCTGTGGTTTTGATTTAGACTTCCCTGATGACTAATGAATAGCTTTTCATGTGCATATGGATGATTTGTGGGGTTTTGTATAAAATGATTTTTGCTCATTTTTATAAAGCTGACACTCCAGTACTTTGGCCACCTCATGCGAAGAGTTGACTCATTGGAAAAGACTCTGATGCTGGGAGGGATTAGGGGCAGGAGGAGAAGGGGACGACAGAGGATGAGATAGCTGGATGGCATCAATGACTCGATGGACGTGAGTTTGAGTGAACTCCGGGAGATGGTGATGGACAGGGAGGCCTGGCATGCTGCAATTGATGGGGTCGCAAAGAGTCGGACATGACTGAGTGACTGAACTGAACTGAACCAATTTGTAAGGATATTTATATACTCTAGACTAATCTTTAAGATTTGCTATTATCCCTCAATTTTTTATTTATTTTTGGCCAAGTTCTGTGGCATGTGGAATCTTAGTCCCTTAACCAGGGATCAAATCTGTAGCCCCTGCTTTGGAAGCACAGAGTCTTAACCACTGGACCTCCAGGGAAATCTCAGTGTTGTCTTCTATAGTTGGCCTTTTTATTATCTTATATAAGAAATCCTTCCCTATCTCAATGTCATAAAAATATATAAACCTAAAAATGATGTGTGGACCAAAGAATAAATAATAACAGAAATTTTAAATTAATTGGAATTCAATGATAATGAAAACATTACACACTAAATCTTGCAAAATGTAGCAAAAGTAATGCTTCAAAGGAAATTTATAGCCTTGAGTGTTAACATTAGACAAGAAAAATCATATATTAATGAATTAAGTATCCAACTTAGGAAACATGGCAGAGAGCATTGGTTCTCACCAATATCCCTTTCTGAACCTCCCTTGTAGTAAGGTGGCCACGACTGTCATTTCTAGGCCAACACAGTTAACTACTCAGTTTCACTTTCTCATGTCTCATTCCCCAGTCTACCAGATGGATGATGCCAGGGAAAGCTTGAAGCCCCAAGTTGGAAAAACCAGAGACAGAAGTGTGGCCTGAGTCCCTGAGCCACTGGTTGGAGCGGGGCCATGGTAGAGTGTTTTCCATCCTGGAACACCCACCGTGGACTTTGCATGTGAGAAAATGTAAACTCTTCGTGTCTTAAGTCAGTGAGATATTGGGGGTATTATGGTATGAATCTAAAACAAGAAATTAAAAAAAAAAAACAAACAGCAAAACCCAAAGGAAATGGAAGGAGAAAATAAAAAAGCAAATAGCAATGAAATGGAAAATAAAGAATCAGCAGACTCAGCAGAGGGACAACTGTTCTTTCCTGAGCCTTAGAAAAGCCATCAGGTAATTGATTGCCCAACCCTGGCCTTGGACCCCTTGTCAACATGTTTCCATCTCTCCACATTATTCAAAAGAACACACTGAGAGCCGACATATATGAAACATATATGTCTGACATATATGAATGGACCAGAGTACTTGTTTCTTGTTCTTCCAACTGGCAAATAAATGTGTTACGTTTTCTCAATGTGGGAAGAAAGTTGAGGTGGATTGAGCAGACAGAACAAATCCAAGGAACAGGGGTGGCCAGGGTTTGAACTGCATCAAGAAAACACAAAGGAAAAATAGCAGAAAAAGAGGCCAAAAGTAGAGAGTGAAGGTGAGAAAAAGAGCAAGAAGAAGAAAGGCAAGCCGAGCAGGAAGCAGGGTTTCCAGGGACACTCAGGGTAAGGGCTCCCCAGGCAAGGAGAAGAGACACAGAGTAGGTTGTCATTTGAATGCACAAAGTATTTGCCACTGCCAAGAAGAGGATCCAATCCCACTTCCCATGTAATAACCATAGTCCACATTTTCAGCTAATTTAACAAGAGCACTTTTGATCAAAGTGAAGAAAAGAAAAGTGAAAGTGAAAGTCTCTCAGTTGTGTCTGACTCTTTGCGACCCCGTGGATAGTTCACGGAATTCTCCAGGCCAGAATCTTCCCAATTCAAAGTACATAGCTGTATTCATTGGCACAAGCAGCCCTCCAGTGGCCTAGGAATCAGCACCATCACTAATTTTGATCTGGGAAGGAGTTTATTTAATCATCTGATACTTCTTCCTTTGTAACTTTATTGTTGATCTTTGAGCTACATCCTAGTGGAATGTCCCCTGCTACTTGTCATCCACTTGGAGAGTCAGATTGCGGAGGGGAGCAGATTTTCTGCTTGCCTTCATACCTCAACAGAGTAGATTTCCACAGGCTCAGGTGAGTCCCGTGTAGCCTCAAGCAGAGGACATCATTTTAAAGCTAGGCTTTCAGGTCTGAAGACGGTATGGACAGCATTTGCTGGTTGTCTCTAAAACACAGCAACAATATTCTCAGGAATTCTATCACTGAATCTCTTAGTATGAACTTCTGGACAGAATTTCACTGTCTCATCAACAGCTTTAATACTTACTACACTTGATTTTCTCAGGTCAAACTACTCTCCTTTGACCAAACCTCACACAACTGAAATTGTCCTCCATCTTGCCTGAATTTCTAAGAAGGTCCTTTTGTCCCAACTCTCCACTACTAATTTTCCTATGGTTAATTTGAAACTGCCTATACGATTCTTAAATGAGTCCTCTATAGACTTCTGCAAGGGCTTACATTCTCAGCAGTTACTGTAATCCTGTAAGCAAAGGAGCTATTGTTGACAGCCTAGGTTTATTCTTCCTATAAATATGGTGACGTTCTGACACCTGGTATAATGTTTTCCTTTGGAATGAGAGCTTATGTCATGAAATTCTATATGTAGTAGTATGCAAAAAAAATCTTAATATAAAATTTTTTCTCTCCTAAAACCTTAATATTTTTTTAAATTTTTTCCCAACTGTACAGTCATTAATTTTACCATCTAGTTACTTCAATAATATTGACTCTACCTATCATGTGAGTTAAAGAGACCCTGCTTTAGAAAGGTTCATAATCCAAGCTAGAGAGCCAAACATTTAACAGGAAGAGTCAATGCTACAGAAAAACAGCAGAGACCAGTGAATTCTGTCCAGAGCAAGTTCAAGGAAGGCTTCATAGCAATGACCTTGGGAGTCACCTTGGGGGCTGGACCTAGAAGGACGAGTCCATCCTCAGGATGAAAACCCAGAAGTAAGTGCTAAGTCAGGGGTTTCAGGAATAGCATTAACTAAAATTAACTAGCTGTTAACTAACACACAAACAAAAGCTTACACCCTGATCAAAGACTTCCCCGGTGGCTCAGATGGTAAAGCATCTGCCTACAAAGTGGGAGACCTGGGTTCGATCCCTGGGTTGGCTTCCTGGAGAAGGAAATGGCAATCCACTCCAATATTCTTGCCTGGAAAATCCCATGGACGGAGGAACCTGGTAGGCTACAGTCCATGTGGTCGCAAAGAGTTGGACACGACTGAGTAACATTTACTTACTTACTTAGTTACTTACTTACTTAAAGAGTATCATTCAATTAACATCCATGAATGCCCTCTGGGTTCAATAGTGGGGTCAATGACATTCCTTCCTTGAAGAGAAATCTGAAAAAAAGCAATAGCACTTTCAAGTAAAATACAGTATTCTAAACAAGATTGGCTTAAATATTTTTCCATTTATTAAACTGTCACAAGAGCTAAAAAGAGAAGTAACTATTGAAAGGTCTGGGTTAATTTCTTTTCTTCTCCAAAAATCAGGTTCCAGGGTTTTTGTTCTGTTTTGTGTGCTTTTTTCTTTGTGTGTTAATTGCTCATCTGAGCTAAATACCCATGGCCAACCCTTGCTATCCTTGGCATTGCCATGAGCATTATAATATAAAAATGTCAGTTTAGTCATTCACCCATAATAGTCTCCCTTCTTCCTAGGAATTAGATTATTTCCTAGGAAATAAACAGATGAGTAAAGTCAAATTTGAGGGTCATCTTTGGATGTTCAGGGTAATGGGGATGAGAGATCCACAGAGGCAGACAGTTATTACAAAATGTAACTGTAACACAGGACACAGAACAGAATTGAGTTTTGCTAGAAAGTAAGCATGGTAGGCTGCAGTCCATGGGGTTGCTAAGAGTCGGACGCGACTGAGCGACTTCACTTTCACTTTTCACTTTCATGCACTGGAGAAGGAAATGGCAACACAGTCCAGTGTTCTTGCCTGGAGAATCCCAGGGATGGGGGAGCCTGGTGGGCTGCCATCTCTGGGGTCGCACAGAGTCGGACAGGACTGAAGCAACTTAGCAGCAAAAAGAAGAAACAAACATGATCTCTGATCTTGGGGCATCTGTAATCTACTAGATCGAATCAAACTGACTGCTGGCTCTGTAGGTTTTTATTCTAACATGGCCAAATATTCACGATTCATATGATTCTGCTTAACAGATGAGTGAGACAAACACAAGGACAGGCAGGAATGGAGCTGTTATGTCTGTATTAGCTGAACATCTCTTGATCTGTGTGCTCACTGATACATTCCATGTGTCCAGATGGTTGAAAGACAAAATGCAAAAAAAAAAAAAAAAAGAAAAGAAAGTCAAGCCTAACAACCATTTTCTAGTTCCCCTTGACCCTCTCAAGGAATCTCCTTCCCTATGTCTCCCTGGACCTATCAGTGCATTAGTTGGGAGTAGCACGTGAGAACAATCCTTTTCACCTCCTACAGAGGCAACACAATCTCTTAGTTTCATATGTATGAAGGAGTCCTTTTTCATGAGACTTTCCAACACAGAAACCATCCCACATGATTCCCTTTTTTTTCTAATTATATGAAACACAGAAATAAATTTAGGGTGCCACTTCAAACCAGGGATGGGAGGCAAAAGTCATTCAGTCAACTAGGAGATGGGGAAACGCTCAGATTTCCTTTATTTTATACATTATTCTGTTGAAGAAAGTTGGCGGGGTGCGGTTAAAGAGAAAATATGCTGATAAATCAAGCCAATATTAAAATAATACTCTATTATTTAGAGTGCATCCAATCATAAACTTTTATCACTTTTTAGTTTTGACTCATCCAAAACTTCTGAATAATTGAGATCTGTAACAGTAAAAGCCACATTTCCAGGCTGTAGACTATACAGCAGCCTTCTAATAGTGTGGCCACAGTATAATTTTGCTGGTTATGGACAAAAGCCTATTGACCAGCTCTGAATGCCTTATTTACTAGAGGTTAGGATAGAGCAAGGAGCTTCCCAGGTGGTTCAGTGGTAAAGATTCCACCTACCAATGCAGGAGACAGGTTCAATCCCTGGGTCTGGAAGATCCTCTGGAGAAGGAAAAGGCATCCCACTCCAGAATTCTTGAATGGAAAATTCCATGGACAGAGGAGCCTGGTGGGCTACAGTCCATAGTGTCGAAAAGAGTCAGACATAACTGAGGATGCATGCAAGATGGAGCAAACACTGCTACTTGTGTTCCAACAAGAGTTGACATCTCCTAAGTGCTGGGTGCTGGAGGATCCTACAGGCCTTGCAAACACTATCTCATTTAATTCCCGTAAGCCTATGAATGAGATTCTATTTTTATCCCCACTTCACAGATAACTGAGGAGCAGAGAGATAAGCAACTTGTTTCATGTCGCAGAGCTTGTAAATGCTACAGTGAGACAGCTGGATTATCTAACTTCAAAAGCTGAACCCTCAACTGCTTCTAACTACTAGATGCCAGCTTCCAAAGGTCAGCGACTTCTAAATTAACACTTATCCCTGAAATTCCTCCATTCTTACCCTGGCATTACCTCAGCTGGAAGGACACAGAAGTGTAGATGAGTAAGAAAACAGAACCCCACACTCACAAAATTAAAATGGACAATTTCTCACTTCAGACAAAATATTACTTTCTATTAAAAGTTCATTTTTAAAGTCCTTCCTGTTTTCTTAAGATAAATCAAAATGTTCACACAGAGATATGTCGAAATGTTGAAGGATCACCCTCAAATCCAGTCTTCGTCATCCAAAAAATAAAGTTAAATGGAAAATCCCTTTCAGTGGGTCTAGACAATGAAGGAACAAGGGAAAAACACGATTTTTTTTCCTCTGATGTTTTCTCTCCTTTTAATCATTCCTTTGCAAACATCTGAGGATTTACAATGCTCCTGGCAAGAGGAGAGAAAATGATGAGACTATCAATATCCCTGGATTCGAGGGGGTGATGGAGCCCTTCTTCTTTTTAAAACACCTTTGAGGTTGATTTCTTAATTTTCTCCTACAGTTTCAGTTTCACAACTTTTCAGAGAAATAAGAAGCTTGGGAAAGGAGAGCATGTATAATATTCAGCTGCAAGCATGACATGAAGACCTCAGGTTGGGAATTGCCTTTCTCTGCACAGTGACTCCAGGGCCGTCGGATCCAGGAAAGAGTGAGGATTAACATCCTCTTCTTCAGCTGTTTCCTCACATGTTTTAACCCCTGTGGGCTGTTGGAAACTGGCATCCCATGAACAGTAAATGTTTGACCTAGAAGATGTGCTTCATAAACACTGCCATAGCATTTTACCACACACTGAGGAATGACCAGGTTACATCCAGAATCTAGACCTTAAAAGCCCAACCCCAGGTGTATTTCTAAGTAAGGGGAGCCCCACGAAATACTGTCTATGATAGCCTGTTGACAGAGTGACATTATTTTGTTGCTTATAGACAACACTTACCACTTCTCTTTCCAAAATCAATGGGTCATAGGACACTGTTTCAGGACTTTTGTAGTAGGAAAAAATTCTCTTAGAAGAAACAAGAAAAAATTCTCTCTCTCTTTCTCTGTCTCTGTCTCTCTCTCTCTCACACATACACACACACACACACACACACACACACACACACACACACACATAAAGGGTTTGGGACAGGCCTCAAGTTCTTAAAACTAGAGAAATACATGACCCTCCAGTAAATTCAAATTTGATGTAATCACTTTTTCCTTTACTTCTGTTTGCCAAACCTCAGTCACACAGCAAAACACTTCTAGCAACAATTCTGGCCAAAAATTAATAAAATCCCTAAGTCAAAACTTAGCATTTGAGACATTTCCAGAGAATTATAATTTTTACAGTAAGATTAATAATTTTTTTTCTAATCTCAAATTCTATAGTTTATAAAATCTACTTTATGAGTCCCTTTGTGAAATAAGTCTCTAAGTTGAGTCTGACTCTTGCAACCCCACAGACTGTAGCCCGCCAGAGTCCTCTGTTGATGGGATTCTCCAGGCAAGAAGCCTGGAGTGGCTTGCCATTTCCTTCTCCAGGGGATCTTCACCCAGGAATCGAACCCAAGTCTCCTGCATTGCAGGCAGATTCTTTACCAACTGAGCTATGAGGGAAGCCCTATGAGTCCCTTTAGGTATCAGTAAACTTGCATTAAGGTCCTCCTGGGCTTGATTCATCACGCAAGGTCTTCCACATATGTGAAAAAACATCAGAAACCAGCTTTGTATGATCTTTACCGTCCGAGCCATCAGGGAAGCCCTGCTTTGCGTACTCTTTAAGCCAGTTTTTCATCAGCAGATTTTTAAATACTCACCTTCCGGGTGATTAGCACGAACATATCTTTTTAAATAACACAAGCAGGAGGGCCTTGGGTCCTGCAGGATACCAGCCGGCATCACTGTGCAGAAACTTAAGTGCCGCAAAGCAGAAGCTGAAGGAGTTGGACTTCCCTGAACTGGGAGGTCAGGGATCACAACCTCCAAGAGCTGCGTGTGTTGCGAAGGTGTCGCCGCAGCTGCGAGAGAACTACAGGCTCCAAGCCGCGGGGAGGGACGGGGCGCGAGCTTTGCAGGGCACCTGCGCAATCCTCGGGCGCCTGACGCGTTTTGCGTGCTTTTTGCGTGCTTCTGCTGCCGGCTTCGTGCCCGCGCGAGTCGCGGGAACAGTGCGATGTCCTCACGGCCTCGACCCTCTGCCCTGCCCAGCGTGCTCCTCACGCTGCGCGTGGCATAAGCACCTCCAGGCCGCCGTGGCATTCCTGGAGCAGGGCCACGTGTGCGTGGGCCGCCACGTGGCCACCGACCCTTGTCACGCGCAGCCTGGGGGGACTTCACCTCCCCTGGGCTGTCTCGTGTGACACTTGCTGGAGTATAATGACGACCTCGATCCCGAAGCTTAGAGGGTCTTCCCTCTCCAGGCCTACATGTTATGGAGAAGCCAAGCTCCGAAGCCTAAGATTCTGTGACGGCGCTCTCCCCGAAAAATGAGGTATCTGCCAGTGGTCGGGTCTGAAGAACTTGGCTCCTCAACTATAGATCACACACAGAGCCAAAGGGTATGCCCCTTTCCCACGAAATTTTCTTAGCCTTTGGCGATTGGCAATTAAATGACTGCCTTAAGAGACAATGGGAAGCGGTTTTGTACTGCACTGGGGAATTGTTAACATTCTTACAGCAGAAACACTGAAGTGTGAAAGTGAGGACTTTGGAGGTGGTGGCGGGGAGGGCATAAGCAGCCCCCTAGTTTTCATTTCCTTGTAGCAGGACAGTTTGGTTTAATTTACTTAACTCGACTTCTTGCTCTTGTTCATGATTAAGCTGTGTACAGACGCTGGAGTTTGGTCTCAAGTTTTCATAGACTGGGTGAGATTTTAGTGTTCAGAGTTCTTTCTTTTGTTTAAAGGAATGCTCTCCTAATGCTAGTAAATGGCCTAACTGCCTTTTTAGTGGAAAACACACACACACAAGCAGGGGAACTACAAAGGAGAATGAAATCAAATGTCAGTGAAAGTGAAAGTTGCTCAGTCCTGTCCAACTCTTTGGAACCCCATGGACTATACAGTCCATGGAATTCTCCAGGCCAGAATACTGGAGTGAATAGCCTTTCTGTTCTCCAGGGGATCTTCCCAACCCAAGGATCGAACCCATGTCTCTTGCATTGCAGGGAGATTCTTTACCATCAGGGAAGCCCTCAGATGTCATTGGCCAAACCCATACCAAGAGGAGGTTTTTCCTTTTCAAGGTGCCCACCTTCGGTATAACCTCCAAGGAAGAATTGGGCAGAAGTCTCATCCCACAGCAAATCATGCAGCGATTCTATTCATAAGGGTGGAAGCAAAATGTGATCAACGTCTGGTGGCTCAGACAGTAAAGAATCTGCCTGCAATGCAAGAGACCTGGGTTCAATCCCTGGTCGGGAAGCTCCCCTGTAGAAGGAATTGGCTACCCACTCCAATATTCTTGCCCAGAGAATTCCATGGACAGAGGAGTTTGGCGGGCTACAGTCCATGGGGTCACAGAGTCAGACACAACTGAGTGACTTAACACTGTCTGCAAGTACTAACCACATATTCAACAGGTGGAAACAGCCTCATTAGGCCTGCATGGCCATTCCATTTATGCCTGTGGTGGCAAAAAAGCAATATGCTCAAGTGTCAGAGATTTACTTATAACAGCTCTTTAGTGAAGTCGCTCAGTCGTGTCCGACTCTTTGCGACCACATGGACTGTAGCCTACCAGGCTCCTCTGTCCATGGGATTTTCCAGGCAATAGTCCTGGAGTGGATTGCCATTTCCTTCTCCAGGGGATCTTCCCAACCCAGGGATTGAACCCAGGTCTCCGCATTGTAGACAGACGCTTTACCATCTGAGCCACCAGGGAAGTCTTTACCAGCTCTTTAGGGGGATGAAAAAAGGTAAGTATAAATACCTCTAAGAGTTCTCCGAAATAAACTGAAACGTGGGAATACTGATGGTCTGCAGGCCAGGAGGCAACTGCTTTACTTTCAGGGAGGAAAAACAAAATGATAATAACCCCCACAAAACAGATACTTTCAGTTTGGCAGAGAGAGACGTAGAGATAGAAAGTCCCCATAGGACTTCAGGGAACAGTCTGGGAAACACCAGTCTAGTATAGCTACTTGAGTTGGTCACTGAAAATTCACTTGAGGATGATCATTTGATCATAAAGGGCATTCAGTCCACAGCAAAGGCGCTGACCTCCAGCTAAGACCTCCACAGCCATTGAACTCATAACTCAGGAGATCTAAAGCTCCCCTAAAGCTGAGGAGTGAGAGGAAGAGTTGTCCCCTGCCCCTACTGTCTGCGCTTAAGGCCAGCCAAGCCAACACAAAGGCAGGGCCTAGCGCTCCCCCTTTTCCATAGTCCTCCTAGTCACCCGTTCCCTGATTACCAGACCACCCCACCCCCACTCTGCCCTTACACTGTATTGTCAAGCACCCAGTGAATCACACCTTCCAAGCCTCTTCTATTTCCCTCCATTTGCCAAACCCCGTAACCCCCATGAAACAACTATATCTTCACTGCAGTTCCTTTGGGGGTTGGTTGACACCAAAACAGCCTGACTGAATTCATTCACACAAATATGCAAGTGGTTGCCGGTTCCCTGAAGCTCACCAACTCCCTCAATCGCACAGAGGCATTTTAAAAGGAAGGTGTTTCTAACTCCAAGGAATCTCTGATTTCAGGCAGTTCAGCAAAGTAGACAATTCAAGACAAATACCAGCTTTGTCCAGGGGTACAGCTCAGAAAAGTCCCCAAATGTAAACTTCACACATGCCCCTCAATGACCCCATTTCTAATCCATAAAATTCTAAAATTGCTTCAGAGGGTTTATTTTTTTCTTTTTTAACAATAATGCCCACGGTGGCAACAGCCATGGTGGTCACTGGTAAACCTGAAAACATCTTGAACACTTTGTCATTAGCTTCCTGTAGGACACAAAACAGAAATATACCAATTACATGTGACTAAGAGTAAGAAAAATATACAACTATATTTAAAACACTTAAATTAACAAGATAGTACTTTTCCATTCTAACAAAGTATCATACATTCAGTTTAAACATGAGTTAATACACAGACACACTTTTCCAAAATACCATATGCTAGTTGAAAATGAGTGACCGTGAGATTTTTCCAAGAGGTTTCTAATTAGCAAAATGTGTACAGTTTTGAAGAACTGTCCATTCTTTTCTGGAAGATAGTCACTGACCAGGTTAAAATGCAAACTGATGTCTCTCTCATAAACCTAAGTATGCTTGCTTCATTTTTCTGAATGAGACTTTGGCTGTCAGCAAGTCTTATAGCTTCTTTTCCCTTGAAGACAATAATATACATCATCAACAATGACACCCCTTACAAATAACCATAAACTTTGTGTGTAGTAAGCCCTATCTAAATGTTTTCACGTGTTTCTGTATTAACTGACCTACACTGATTGTTATGCAAACGGCGTTAAACAAGTGTAACAGGCCTACATTTATACCTCTGCTTTGAAAGAGCATCAGATGCTGCCCACGTGTTATTTCAAGGTCAAGGCTGCTACATGTACACATGTGGTATATATAGCTTGAAAAATCAAAACAAAACTTTTCTCCACTGGCTTTTTCAGGTGAAGAGGTTGCACCAAAACCCAACTCATCTGTGTGACAGCGGCCACCAATTGTAATCCCACCCTCAAAACGAACAATGGCCCAGTTCTCTGTAATGATCATACCATTCCTGGCCAAGGCTCTGCTTTAGAGAGTGTGTCTCTGTGTTCTAACTCTTAAGGAAGCAAAAGAAAAAAAAATGGGGGGCAGGGGGCAGACTCTCCCCATTTCTCTCCTTTGGCCGCCACAAGTCAGCATCTGATCTAAGATTCTCTGGATTTATTCCCATCCAATGACTTCAAAATTCCAAGAAGTGCAATATACAACTTGGCAAAAAAAAAAAAAAAAAGAAACCCATGAAATTGCAAAAGATCGCTACATAATACTGTGGATGAAAATCAGAACAAGATTGCCAACCGAAAACAAGGCACTTGGTAGCAGGAGTCCAGGAGGCCCCAGGGAGCGTGGGGTTCAGTGAGTCAAGAGTTTCAGGCGAGTCAACCAGCTGACCAACAGGGACGGTTCTGGAGACGAGGACTTGGCGGCTGAGGAGCCGGCTTTCTTTTTGGTCCCTTCTTCCGGGAACGGAATCGTGGCGCTGCTGTGGAGATCCGAACTGATGTAGCACCTGCTGCCTCGGATGTAGTCTGCGCCTCGGACCAGCTGCCTCTCGGTTGCTGGCCTTGAGAAGCGGTACGTGGGCGAGGAGCTTTCTTCGAGGATGGGAGGGATACGCTCGTTACTGAAATACCGGCAGAGGGCATCCTCACCTGTTATCGGATAAAGCCCACAAGCAGTCCATTAAAATACCCATCATCCACACACCCGCTGCTCAGACTTGCCCTGCTCCTGAGACACCTCACCCTGCCTTCCACTCAAGGATGGGCTACCAGGTCCCCCAGGTGGCTGGGCCCACCCCGCAGGGCTTTGAGAAAGCAGAAATGGAAGACATCCACACTTCAGGCTGCTTTTCTGAGAGGTAACACGGGGGCAAGAGAAGAATCAGTAAGCCTGCCCTTTTTAATCAGTGTAGGATTTTCATAATTGCACTTGGGATCAGAAAACAAAGAAAATCTTGTAATGCTATCACTCCTTCCACATCTGTGCTTATTCAATACCTGAACCCTGGAGCACCGGCCCTTGGAACCACAGTTCTTACTCAGGAGCATCCCTCAGGGATATTCAGGAAGGTGGGGTGCCTTTGCTTGTCACCCTGACTGCAGGGCAGGCACTCTCCACTTTTAATGGGTGGGATTCAAAGATTCTACTGCTCTGCAAGGCTTGGGACATTTCTGGAGAAGAAAGAATGATCCTACCCTAAAAGTCAGCCCCCCTGGGATGGGGAGCAGGGTGGGGGAGGTAAGAATCAAACAGAATCGTAAAATTCAGGGCACCCTGGCAGCATGCAGCCTTCTTTTCATCAAAAAGTTCCACTTCTAAAAATGTACGCAGATTGGGACTTCGCTGGTTAAGACTGTGCTCGTCCACTGCAGGGGTCACAGGTTCAATCCCTGGTTAGGGAACTAAGATCCCACATGCTGTGAGCTTCAGCCAAAAAAAAAAAAAGCATAGGAAGGTCTATGTACAAGGTGTTTCTTGAAGCATTATTAACAATTGAGAGGAAAAAAACAGAAATAACCTAAATGTCCAACCATAGCAGACTGAATAAATGGTTCAGATGGTAGAGAATCTGCCTGCAATGCAGGAGACACAAGTTCAATCCCTGGGTCAGGAAGATCCCCTAGAGAGGGAATTGGTAACCCACTCCAGTATTCTTGCCTGGGAAATCCCATGGACAGAGGAGACTGGTGGGCTACAGTCCATGGAGTCATAGAAGAGTTGCACAGGACTTTGCAAATAAACCACCACCATTGCCATAGGACAGATTACTAATGCAACTATTACAAAAAATGCACGTGTTCCTCTTCCATAGTATTTCTGAACATATTTTGCATAGTTTTCCTAAGTGTATAATATGTAAATATAGGAACAATTAGAAGATATACAAAACACGCAGAGTGATTATTTCTAGGCTGGGGAAGCAGACTACAGATAAGTTTTCTCATATTTTCTATTTGTTTTGCTTTTGTAATCAAAGGGGGGAAACGTTACTTTTCAAAAGCGCCCATAGGAGTCTATTCATATGAAATCCGTTAAGTAGGTAAATCAAGAGACAGAGAGTAGATTTTTGGTTGCCAGGAGCTGAAGGAGGTGGGAATGAGGAATGACTGCTTACAGAGTCTTCTTGTTGAGGTAACAGAATATTCTGGAATTAGTACAACTCTATGAATATACTGAAACCCACTGAATTGTACATTTTAACAGGATGAGCTTTATGGTATGTGAGTTGTTTCTCCAAAAAAAAGGTCATGTTTTGTTTTGTTTTCCTGAAGTATCCATTATTTTATGCAGATAACTTTCCTTCTAAAATGATAACACCAGGAAAATGTGGAAGGTGGGACAGAGGTCAGGTATCTTTCCATTTTCCTAACCTCACACTCCCCACCCCTACACCCCGTATCTCAAATATTAAAAGACTACATCTGGGGCTTCAAAGGCTAAAAAAGACTGGCAACAAGGCTGTGGACATTTCAGATCTAAACAAAGGACTGCCCTGCCCCCTGCTGTCTGCTCCACAGATTTTTCACATCAGCTAAGGGTGTCTTAGACCTTAGATGGCATCTTCTCCCTTTTTCCAATTTAGTATCATCCAGGTAATTCAGCTACTTAGGTGACAAACTTTACCAAGTCCTAGGGAAATGTCAGGGGTTGAGCACTTCAGCAGTTGAGGCACCAGAATTTATTTCTTCTTCCTTTTACTGTCTCAGGCCTACCTGCTGTCTATCTTTTCAACAGCTCTTTGTTCCAGCACTGCAAAATCAATGTTAGGATGTCCTGACAATCAAATGTAATCTGGGTCAGCATTTCCGTTAAGAGAAGCGTCATCATCAGTAACTTGAAATAGAGGGTAAATTAAACACAAGTTTCTTTTCCAATAGTAATTATTCTCTAATATAAGGACGGGGAAGAAAAAAAGCTATGCCTGTCCATCAAAAATAAGACAGACTCCAATAATGAAAAGCTAAAAATTGAGGATGGGATTGTTTAATGAATAAGGTATTTCTACTTGTTTAGAAATTGGACCATTGATGTCTACAGCCAGTGTAAAGCACACGAAACTAGTTAGGAGACTTACAAGCACTAACGAGGATTCACCGACTCAATGGCCAGGAGTTTGAGCAAACTCCCGGAGACCGTGAAGGACAGGGAAGCCTGGCATGCTGCCGTTCGTGGGGTTGCACAGAGTCAGACATAACTGAGCGGCTAAACGACAAAGACACAGGTAGAATCTTAGAGGCCTTCAGCAGCCCTGATGTTGTAGATGAGAAGATGACTTTTGTGGTCACTGAGCACACTTAGGAAGAGGCCCGAGATGAAGGCCTGGGCTTTACGTTTGGTGCTTTTCCATTTGCTTAAACTTACTTTTCCTCCCATGACCTCGAGGTCTAGCAAAAGGGTCCACGATGCCCATCCAGCTTGCATCCGCAGGCATCGACAGAGGCCGGGGCTTGCCTTCAGAGGAAGGGGAAGAAAAAGGAGAAGTTGAGAGTTTCTGGACTTCAGAGAACACTTTATTTAGAACTAGACCATCCCACACCCCAATACCACACTCACTGCAGCGTAAGCAAAACCTAGTTTAAAATAAGGAAAAAGTGTTTTAAAGCGGTGGCTTTCCTCAGCACGCCATGAGGACAGAGGTGTGCTGAGCTTGAGTCTGTGGGTTCCTGGAGCAAAGCAACTGCAAGTTGAAATGCAGGCACTGAAAGTTAAAACCGTAACATGATCTCACCCCACTGGGCTTGGATGCCAGGCCGTGTGATGACTCAACCAGCCTTGGCTTTGGAGAGATGAATAAAGGTCTCATACTTAGAATTTCATTGAGGTTTATGTTTTCCTCAGATTACCCTTCAAGCCTGCCAAATTCATCCAGCAGTTCCAAATAAGGAAGGGGGAGGGGAAGAGAACAAACACCCAGCTGCGTACCATAAGATGGCGTTTTCTCTCTCATTTTTGCGGGCAGAATATTGGTTTCCACGGAATAGCCAGGCAGCTGATCAGAATCCGCGATGGTGAATCTCCGTCTCCGGCTTTCCTGGTCCAGGAAGGAATTGGGAGACTCGGAACCCTTAGGACCAGGCTGTGGCTGTTTACATTTACTGAATCCATAAACAGAACCCCCATTCTCTTCCCTGCAGGATGGAAGGCAATAATTAAGTTGCTTACGAAGATCCTCTCAAACAAAAGAATTATAAGAGGCATCCTAATGCCAGCACACGGAAGACAACTTATATTCTCCTTTCCTTCTGGACGAAAGAGCAATACTTTTTCAAGCACAGCTGCTTCTCAAATACATAGAGATCCTATTAAATAAAAGTAAATATCATGATCCTACTAAATAAGGGGAAATGGGACTTTTTCATATATATAGTTTAAAGGATACAAATATACCTTTGAAAAGCTAGCTTTGGTTTCCCTGTACACCTATCCTATAGTAGAACTGAATCTCCTATTTACTACAGACACCACAAGTAAAGATATGACCAAACCTTTTTTCTCACGCCAAGATTAGTATCTTTGCCAAGATCAAGCAAAGAAGACACTTGAAGTATAATGGCAGTTGTTAGATTTGAAAATTATGTCAAAAAATACAAAGGGGCCTTTATAGTGACCGATGGAAACTGTCTATTTTCTGAACTAAGTACAGAAAATCAGCAAAAGTTGGACCACCGCCTGCAACTTAATTCTTTCTGAATGCCAGCTTATACTAAGACTTATAAAATTAACTTTAGTTGAGTCCAAGTTACCAGCTGGTTAACTTTTTGCATTTAGTAAATTCCATTAGGGGATCATTGCAAAATGACTATATAAATACAGAGTCTACTAAGTCCAAATAGTCTAAAGATCAGCCTGGCCTACTGGTATTGCCAAGGAGTCCGCTACCTGTACCTCCCCCGCCCCCCCCCACTGCCACCACGAATCTGTCTCCTTTTATACTCTTAAACCTGGATACAGCTTCCCCATTTGCAACGTTTTCCACACTCACCACTTGTTCTCTGCGACCATCTGCATGTTTCATTCCTAATAAAATATGCTTTTTAACGGTGTCTCTCGGTATGTATGTGTCCCCATATGTCTTCTCCCAAATACATTAAGAGCCCAGTTCCCTTTTGCCTTTACTATGTGCGTACTCTTCTTCTTGCCATGGCTCTTGTGATCCCCCCACTGAGACTCAGGCAAGAATATTCAGGATTAGGGGTGTCGGGGTGATCCTCCCTACAGTTTCTGATAGAATAGCCCACATGCTGGTCATCAGTGAAACCCTCTGCTCCCCACAGGCAGAAGCAACAAACAGCTCCTTACAGTTTTAAACACACTTAAAATCCCACAACCACAGGAACTCTGGTCTGTGGATACGGGGAAGAGTCTTCTCCTCCAACCGGAATGCCCTGATCACTGAGGTCACTGCTGCACCTGCTGTAATAAGTTTTGGGCAAACCAAGACTCAAGGAAGAGGAAAACGATGTTACTTCTTTTTTGTGCCCAGGAAAGAAACACAGTGGATGCAAAGAGTTCAGCTTAAAACAAAAAACAAATTAAAAACTCCAGTATAAAGTGAAACATCACTACAGGTTCAGTCCAAACTTTTATCTTATGAAATATTATAGCATGATTATGTATTTCTCAATTTATTCTTGAACAGTTGACTAAGACACTGGCAGTTCTCTAGGGGCAAGAACTACATCTGTTTTGCATAAGATGGTAAATCAGGCCCAATTCTCAGGAAATATATGTTGAATAAATGAGCCAGATTCTCTAGTTTTACTAGCATATGTAAATATGTCAGATGGTATAAATAAGCCTGTATTTCATACCTCAATCACCCCCTATATAACATCTAGCGTGACCATCCTCACTTCACCATAAACATTTAAAATAGCCATTAAGAAAGCAATGATCTTTAAGAATTCATAACAAATATATACACATAAACATATATGGACGCACAAATACAGCCCATTCACACCTGTTTTCACATTTTTTAACTCCTATGAAGAACACATATCTCTCTCAACAAGATAAAACTAACTTTGATCTCACAGAAATATTTATTATCTTCCTCCCCAGAGATAAGTTTACCATGTAGTTAATGAAACTTCAGCTTCGGGGAACCCCAGAACAGCCCATTCTGTTACCCAGTGAAGAATGAAAATGACATGACCCCAAAGCACATGCTTTAAGGAGCACCCTCCTCCCCATCAAACTGTCTGGCTTCAAGGTCCATAAAACTGGATCTATCCCTACACTTCCCCTTTAAGAATTATACTTCCTTCCCCCAGTTTTTCTGAGATATAATTGACATATAATGTCGTATTCATTTCAGATGTGCAACATAATGATTTATGTATATATTACAAAATGATCACCACAATAAGCTTAGATAACATCCATCAGCCCACACACTGACTAATTCCTTCTTTCTCCTGACGAGAACTTTTAAGATCTAGTCCCTTTGCAACTTTGAAAATACACAACATGGTATCATTAACAACAGTCACCATGCTGTTGACCCCAACAGTCCATTCCCAGGACTCAGCCTGTTAACTGGAAGTCTATACTTTTCTGAACCCTTCACCCATTCCTGACCCCCACACTCAGGTCGATGCTTTCTGATAGTGGATTCGAGCCTCAGCCTCCTCTTGAGATGCTCCTGGTCTTCCCACCACCAGCAGCATCTCCAGGCCCAGGAGACGAGCACACCACGAAAATGGGCACAGACTTACCGGGGCGAGTAGGGAACACTTGGTGGGGGAGGAATGTAAAGGTCCAGGATGGCTGGCTTCTCCTTCTTCAGTGAGGCATCCATCGTGCTGTCTGGGGACTGGGTGGTCGTGGTGGGAGGCGAGGTCTGAAAGGGAGCAAGTGTAAAAGCGTGGAGGTGAACTCAGAGATCGTTCTCCGCAAAACCAACCCCAGCCTCTGGGTAAACAGGGTCCTGGGTCATTTGCACGTTTGCAGCTACTAGCAACATTCAACATATATTCTTCTTTGAGACACTCACAATATCTTTGTTTTTTAATATGGTTGATTTACAATGTTGTCTCACTTTCAGGTGTACAACAAAGTGATTCAGTTATACACATGCATATATATGTAACTGAATATATTTCTTTTCAGATGCTTTTCCACTGCAGGCTATTACAAGATATTGAATATCACTCCCTGTGCTACACAGTAGGTCCTTGTTGGTTATTTTATGTATATTAGTGTATATATGTTTAATCCCAAATTACTAATTTACCCCTCCTGCCCTTCCCCCTTTGGTGACCATAAATTCATTGTCTGCCTGTGAGTTTACGCTCTGTAAGTAAGTTCATTTGTATCATTTTTCAGACTCCAGATTTAAGTGATATCGTATGATATGTGTCTGACTTACTTCACTTCGTATGATAATCCCTAGGTCCATCCATGTTGCTGCAGATGACATTAGTTTATCTTTTCTATGACTAATATTCCACGGTATGTATAAACCATTTACCAAGAGTTTTGAAAGGCTAGATGCATTGTGAGAATCAGAGGCCTGGGAGTCAGGTGACCAGGAGGTTAGAATTCTAGCTCTGAGCAAAGCACCTAAACTCCCAATCCTCAGCTTCCTCCTCTGAAAAGCAGTCATATTGACAGTACCTCTCACGTAGGACTGCGGAGAGGACAGAATGAGTTAGTTCACACTAATCACTGACAGGGCTTCCCTGGTGGCTCAGAGGTTAAAGCGTCTGCCTCCAACGCGGGAGACTCGGGTTCGATCCCTGGGTCGGGAAGATCCCCTGGAGAAGGAAATGGTAACCCACTCCAGTATTCTTGCCTGGAGAATCCCATGGACAGAGAAGCCTGGTAGGCTACAATCCATGGGGTCGCAAAGAGTCGGACACAACTGAGTGACTTCACTTTCTTTCTTTCACTTTCTAATCACTAACAACACTACCACTGACTAGGAGTGTGGCCTCGGAACTCAGACTCTCTGGGTGCAATCCTGGTTATACCTCTGATTCGCTGTGTGTCTCCAGGCAAATCACTCAACTTCTCTGTGCCTTATCTACAGAATGGGAATAAATGGGAACAAGCATAAAACTCCCATGGACAGAGGAGACTGGCAGGCTACAGTCCACAGGGTCACAAAGAGTCGGACATGACTCAGCGACTGAGTGTGCACACACGCGTACACACACACACACATACACACACGGTAGCAACAAAGGGCAGCTGTGTGAATTAAGTGTGGTAATACATGTAACAGGCTTTAGCAAAGGCTCATCACACAATAAGTACACAACCTTATGCTGTTTGAGTATTCACAAGCTAAGTTTTTAAATTTAAAATTCACACGGCTTCATTTTAATCGTGTTATTGGTCTCAGGGGACCTATTTTTTTAAAATCTTGTGAGGCCTTCAATCCTATCTCTCCTATAGTCTAACAGCGACGATCAGCCCTTTCTGGTTGGTAAAAGAACAGTGAGAAGGACATGGCAACCCACTCCAAAATTTTTGCCTGGGAAATCCATGGACAGAGGAGACTGCTGAGCTACAGTCCATGAAGTTGCAAAGAGTCAGACATGACTTAGCAACTAAACAATAACAAAAGGAACAACAGCAAGGAAATCTGAATCAAGGCACGAAGATATCTGGGGAAGGCCAGGGGGAAGCACCATGTGAGGACTGTGCTAGGCCCTGGGGAGACAGGGAGAGACACCGAAGCCCTGTCTGGCCCAGGTGATGATTGCTGGAGACCCTCCTGGAAGTGAGAGTGTGAAATGGAGTCTGGGGCTTGGCAGGATGGGAGTAGCGGTGCTCACAGAGCGACAGCCCCATTTGGGGGAGGACGATGAGGCTCAGGGAAACAGACTCCCCAAGCATATATACGTCAGTGCCTAAGACACAGCCTGTGAGCTCTCTGCACCAAGGAATGGATCCACATCTCAGCCTGACCATCTTGGACAACGTCTGAAGACACGAGGCCCGGGATCCAGGCTCTCTACAAACAGAAGCAGAAGGAAACTGGGGCATTTCCCCAGAGCAGGTATTTCCCTAAACTCCAACACTGATCGTTACTTCTAAACCAATAACCTTCGTTTACCAGGGTGGTGGCCTAAAAACAGAGCAATGAATATCTTTCTAGTAACAACATTAATGATACAGACAAGAACTAGAGATGCTCCCTCCCAGCAGAGGTGGGCACCCAGGCATACAGACCCCTGAAGAACAACACAGGGGGCAAAGCCCAGGATGGGGGCTGAGAAAGTGTACGGAGTACTGGTCTACCAGAGTTCTTGTTCTGAGAAAATCCTGGACTCAGCGCCAGGATACTAAGCTATAAAACGGCCTCTGAATTTTGTTTTTGGCTGCATCAAGTCTTAGCCGAGGCACAAGGGATCTTTGCTGCAGTGTGCGGGCTTCTCTCTAATTGTGTTCACGGACACACAGGCTCCAGAGGGTGTGGGTTCTGTAGTATGTGACACATAGGCTCTTGAGTTGGGAGAAGGAAATGGCAACCCACTCCAGTATTCTTGCCTGGAGAATCCTGTGGACAGAGGAGCCTGGTAGGCTGCCGTCTATGGGGTCGCACAGAGTTGGACACAACTGAAGCGACTTAGCAGCAGAAGCAGCAGGCTCTTGAGTTGGGGGCTTGGTTTTCCCATGGCATGTGGGATCTAAGTTCCCCAACCAGGGATCAAACCTAGGTCCCCTGCATTGGAAGGCAGATTCTCAGCCCCTGGACCACCAGGAAGTCCGCAGCCTCCGCATTTTGATGGCTGTTCTCTAGCTGGGTTGGAAGTGAAGCTACATGTTTCATTCCTCACCTTCATCTCTCCCCCCAAACTGCACAGTGAGTGGAACTTGACAGGAAGGTAGACAAAGGAAAAAGGAAGCATGTCCCTTTTTAAGTGAATTTCCAGAGGTCAAGGAACTAACTCTAGCCGATACTTAGAAATAATGTTTGCTTTCCTTCTTAACACATCCACCTGATTTTTCCTCTGTCATTTCAAACTCTGATGATCAGAGGACCTGCCATCTCTGCCTCCTAGATGGTTCTTTTCTGACTGTATGATTTCTGTCACTGGTATCACCACGCAAGGTGACTGCCACATTTCATATCTGCTTCTCGCTTTCCCTGCCTGCCTAGCCCTAACCCAAAGACTTTTCTAAAGGTCACTATGAATAATTAGAATTGAGATTTAGAAATACTAACTACTTGTCTGCGGTCTCACAGCTAAGATGAGGCAGAGATTGGATTTGAAGGCAAGGAGTTCAGTTCTGGACCCCCATCCTCTGTTTTGTGAGTCCTCTTGATACTTCTTCCAAAAGATCTCTTGAGTTAGTGTTTCACAGAATCGCCCCTATCCCAGCCTCACCCAGAATCCAAGTGGTTCAATGGTAAAGAGCCTCCTGCCAGTGCAGGAGATGAAAGTTCGATTCCTGGGTCAGGAAGAAACCTGGAGAAGGAAATTGCAACACCCTCCAGTATTCTTGCTTGGGAAATCCATGGACAGAGGAGCCTGGTGGGCTACAGTCCATGGGGGTCACAAAAGAGTCAGACATGACTTAGCAACTAAAAATCAAAAACAACAACAGACATGTAACACCTCCCACCTGCTGTTTCAAGTTCAGATAGTGTCATGGGCTAAACTGTGTCCCCTGAACCGCTAGTAGCTCAGAATGTGACTGTACTTGAAGTCTTTAAAGATATGTTTAATTTAAAATAAGGTCACATGAGTGGGCCCTAATCCAGTCTGACTGGTATCCCTGTAAGAAGAAGTGATTAGGACACAGACATACAGAGCAAGCTCCAATACTCTGGCCCCTTAATGTGAAGAGCCAACTCATTGGAAATGATCCTGATACTGGGAAAGACTGAGGGCAGGAGGAGAAGGGGGCAACAGAGGATGAGCTGGTGGGATGGCATCATCAACCCAATGAACATGAGTTTGAGCCAACTCTGGGAGATAGTAAAGGACACGGAAGCCTGGAGTGCTGCAGTCCGTGGGGTCACAAAGAGGCAGGCACAACTTAGCGACTGAACGATAGCAACATACAGAGCAAAGGCCACATGAAGACACGAGGAGAAGAGGGCCACCTGCAAGCCAAGGAAAGAGACGTCACAAGAAGCCAACCTTGCTCTCAGATCGCCAGCCCCCAGACTTCTGAAGGAATACACTTTCATTTCAGTGACCCCGTAGCTGATACTTTGTTATGGCGGCCGTAGCAAACCAACCCAGACATTGGTGTAAAAACCAACTATCAACCTGTTGACATTACCTGTGGGATGAGGTCCGTGCTCCCTAGCCTAGAGCTCTGTACCCACCTGTCCAGCCCAGCCCACTGGTCCAGCTTTCTCTCCCACCCTCTGCCCGAGAGTCTGGATAACTTATTCATGCCAGAGAGCTGTGATGTTCACCCAGAGCCCCTCTGGTTAGCCAGTGAACCCAGCTGCTGCGAGTATCTATTGCTAAAAGCTCACAGTCACCCTCTGCTCCATAGAATTGCCCTCAGCCGACAGCAGACACCCCTGAGTACAGCGGCCAGAGCCTGTGTTGTGTGGTTACACCTGGGTAACAGCCCAAGACTAGACTCTACCTGAGACATCACCTTGCGGGCTTCCCCTCCTTCTTCTGCCTCCCTCCCTCCCTGCCAAGTTTTACGGGAAGTACATGGCCTAAATCATTTCACAAGAACGTCTGCCACACTCTCTGCCTCCAGGAAATCCTATCTGGGCACCACCTGCCCTGATGGCTGTGCATCCTCCCTTGGTGGCTGTGTGAACAGCGTTCATCTTCTCCAAGAGCCTCCCATCTGCCTACGAAATCCCACCGAGTTTTCCAGGCTCCCACCTCCTCGGGAAGAGGCGCTTTCGCTCACCTGTCCATGCCTACTGCCCCTTCCTCAGAACCCAACATTCACCCCCCTGCACCAAGGAGCTGGCAGAGCTGGCTGGCGGGAAGCCCTCCATCAACTGTAGATGGTAAAGTAAGACCTCTTCTGTAAGTAACACATTCTGAGAATTCCAGAAGTATTGACAGAGGGTGCCCTGTATACTGAGTGATGCAAACAACGACAGGGAAGGCTGGCGTGCTGCAGTCCATGGGGTCGCCAAGAGTCGGACACGACTGCGCAACTGAACTGAACCTAAGCAAACAGAAGCTGCTGGAGTGTGACTGATACGTTCCCTTTTTATTTAAGTGGCTTTAATTATGTGCCCCTCCTGGCTCCACTGTCCACATCCTGTTCTTTATTTTTATGGGTCCCCCGCCCCCCTAAGGTACACATGCAGACAGATTTCCAGCCCTCTGTGCATCATGAAACATCCATTGATAGCGTGAGGTACTACCATTTCTTCCATTTGAAGATGGACAGTAAAATCACAGAGAGTTACACATAAGTGGTAATCTCAATCTTATAAAAGAATTTTAAAGTGTGCTGCTTTTCTTTCATGGTTTAGAAATTAAACACAAAGAACCGATGATATAAGGAGAGGGTTGGTGGGGTGCATGTCCACCCCAAGTGTAAGCAGTAAGGAGTGCATTGTCTGTAGAGAATTGAAATAATAAAACTAAAAGCCAGTCTGCTTTTTATTATCATCCAGGACTACTAAATCTAAACAAAGGAGTGACAGTCCCTGCCTGGTGGGTTGGTCTCACAGTCCCTACCCCCGTCTTGATAAACCGCTGTTGAGGACTCTACCCCAGGCGGTCTGTCTCAGATCAGCGTTCAGACTGGATTCCCTTATGGGAGTGTGTGTTTGAAACGAGAGAAGAGAAGGGCCGGAAGGAACCGTCTGCAGAGATGACAGACACTCGCTGCAAGTGGCTACCCAGCACCTGAAATGTGGCCGGTGAGACAGAGGAACTGAAGCTTTCATTTTAACTATTGAAACAGTCACAGGTGGCTAGTGGCTGCCACGTAAGTCAGCGCAAATCCAGCAAGTCTGTTCTCATGGAAGTAGGATTATTGGATGGGCTTCCCAGGTGGCGCAGTGGTAAAGAATCTACCTGCCAACGCAGGAGATGAGAGTTCGGTCCCTCGGTCGGGAAGATCCCCTGGAGGAGAAAATGGCAATCTGCTCCAGCATTCCTGCCTGGGAAATCCAACTGACAGAGAAGACTGGCTGGTTACAGTCTATGGAGTCGCAAAGAGCTGGACACGACTGAGCGACTGAGCACCTGAACATACGGGATTACAGAATAATTATCCGTACACAGATAATCCATACACTCCCGAAACCAATCAAACTGTAAACTTTTTTTTTTTTTTTAGACAACTCAGATATTATGCACTGTTCCTGCACCAATGTCAAAGAAAGGCTTTCAACCAATAACAGTACCTGCACCAGGGGCGGCCTCCACCGTAGGTTTTTCAGGGGGGCAGGAGTGAAGTTGAAGGAACTCGTGGGGCGCTTCTTAAGCAGTAACACAACTCCAGTAGGATTCTCTCTCAACTTTCTCACCAGATTTTTTAGCTGCCATCCCACCTTCAAAGAAAGACAATGTGGAGAGGGGACTTACTCATGAATAATGAAAACTCAAGCCTATTTGAGTTCAAGGAATTCAAATTTCCTTGAATTCATCTAAAGGAAATCAGCTACGAGCAAATAGGCAGATACAAATCTGTTCATTCTAGCACTGCTTAATTGCTGGATATAAACTGCAAATTTTTAAAATGCAAGCAAAATGGTTTAGAAGTTCTAGAAGGGGAAGATGAAGTCTGAAGCTTCAACGAACAAACTCACCACAGTTTGCTGATTAACCTGAATGACTTCATCACCAGCATGAATCTTCTGAGATCTGTCTGCAGGAGACTGTTAGAGACAGAGAGAGACCTGTGTTATTTTTTAAGCCTCTTATTTCTTTCTGCTTCTATTTCATCTCCCTTCTTTCTTCTATACAAAACAAGCAATGGGAATACAATTTTCTCAAAAGCGGTTACACAGTGTGCTTCAGTTTCCTGAAACTGCACAGCCTGTAGAACTTGGCATGTGAATACACGTGTTATCTCCAGTGGTTTGTTACAACAGATAATCTGTCAGTAGGAATAGCCAAGGTTCATCTAACCTACCATGAAGAGTGGGACGCGCTGTCCACATAACAGGCTGATCAAAGCCACTGATTCATCTAAAAAGTACCTTCCCTGTATTCCTGTCAAAATTAATCTTGTAAAAGCTGACCAACTGCTTAACATGTAAAGACGGTCACTGTAACTCTGTCATATAATTGCTTTTTATGTGATTATTAAAACTAAATCTTTCTTTTACTCAAACTTGTTTTACATGTTATCATCACATTGCTAAAATAGAAAGATAGTGAAAACAGAAGATATTTAGAGAAAATTAAAATTTTTTTTTGTCTTCAGGTTGAATTCTAAATGTATGCGTTTTCACAGAATCAAAACAAAGTCCAGACTTTGCATGCTTCAAATAATAGTTTGCTACAAATTTGCAAATATCTGTATAGATATATATATATCCACATATGTGTGTACAGGCAGATAAATAGATGTAATCTATTTGTCAAATATTTTCTCATGGTTCCTTGTTCATTTAATCAAATTGTAACTCAATGTTTAAGGTATTTCATATGATTTTAAAATATGTTTAAAAAATTCTGCCAACAAACTTTACAGATATCATTAGGCATATTTTATGGAGTTTTGAGGAAATTGACATTCAGTGGTAAATAACAGTTATGGACACACAGTAAGTGAAAGATGCAGAATATAACTTTATACTTATTAGGTGGTTTTTAACATGAAAGTAATACCTTAAAAATTTTCCCCTGATAAATTGTAACTATATGTTGAAGTATTATTTCATCTTAAAGGGAACCTGTGCCATAATTTCTTCTCAACTTCTTTTCTCTCATTAATACATTTTACAGACTAAACATTTTGACAAAGAATTTGAAAAGTATTTTAGGATAAGTGTACTATCTAATCCTACCTAGAAGTATAGGTTTATTATCATTATTTAATTGCAAAAACAATAAATTCATGGAATAAAATAAAACAGAATTACACACAAAAAAGATACTTCATATGATCAAAAGAGAAGGAAAGGATGATACTTTGATTTCAAATTCTAATCAACTGTTATCGAAGCCAGAATGTTTTATTTTGTGACTTATATAACTGAATCTTCAAGCAATTTACAACCATCCTTTATAAATAGCACCTTCAAACACAGCGATGGGGGGAGCAACTAAACTCAACACACCCTTGCTGAACTTTCTCACTCAGCTGTTGTGATAGGCTCAACAAGAAATGAGCAAGGAAAAAAAAAAAAGTGAGTGAGTAGCATTAAACTGTAGAAACAGTCTCTTGGATTCACCTAGGCCAACACAAGGCACAGGTAACTTTACCAGCTACTTTTGAAAACATTTAACTTGCCACCATAACTACCAGCTGAGCCTCACCTGCGAGGCCAGCATCGTGGGTACCACAGGGAGACGATCTGTCTCCAATCCCCTGCTCCTGAGGCACTTCTTAAACAAACAAATGCATCAATGCTCCTTTCTTGCCCCTGGTGTCAGATGCTGAAACCATGGTTACAGGTCAACTTTCGCAAGTCTGATCATAATCAGTCCAGTCCCAGTTGCCTGAGGATTCATCTAAGGTAAGCTTCACTTTCTAAAAGATAGCCTTGAAGCCAGAAAGTCCCTGTTTACAGATAAGCAATCTTGAAAAAAAAAAAAATAAGTCCCAGCGTCCTGAACTGACTTCCATTCCTAAAGATCTTCACATATTCATTTCTCCAATGTCCTACCAAGTGATTAAGCGTTGTGCTTGGCAGAACACTGGTAAAGAGAGAGCCTGATACCAAAATTCTTCCAAGGGCAGTCACTCTTGATGATTTTCACCATGTGCTGGACACTGAAAAATGATGCTTGATCTGGCCTGCTGCAGAAGAGTGATGCCCTGGAGGAGAATGCATCTGTTCTTCAGAGGCTCATCTCTTTCCCAGCTCATGTCAGGGGTGGGGAAGAGGAGTAGGGCTAAGATCCCATCAAGACTTCTGTGAAGGTCTTGTGCAACATCAAAAAAAGAAGACAGACAATCACCAGATCCTGTTTGTCTGATCTTGGAATGATCCTCACTTCTCAGGTAACCTCAAAAAAAAAAAAGGACTAAAGGCCTGAGATGACCTGCTGCCATTACATCAACCTGAGTCCAAGACAGAGGAGTGTGGAGACAATTCACATGAGAAAGAAGTTGGTGAATTCTGTCCACTCTAACCCTCCAACACTAGGCTTTTATAAAAACATTCTGACTCTAAAGTCATAGCAACCCTCACTGATAGACAGAAAGCTGTCCTGGAGCTGGCATTTTCTACTGGCATTTCAGTGTAAAATATCCAGCACTAAGTATAAAATATTCAGATCAAGTCCTTGAGAAGTGGGCTCTTACCTAACTCCCCACTGTCATCGACAAGAATTACAGATTATGTACCGTATTCCAGATGATGAACGTAAGGTGACTGCAAGAATGATGGACATTTTCCAGCAGATTACCAGATGGAATAAGACCAGTTCCCCTTCTTTGATCTTGAACAAGAAGGAAACCATTTCTCTCTAGGATGACTTAGGTACCAGGAGCAGGTAAATCCTGAATCTCTCACCCAGTCCTGGAGGCACTAGGAGCAGGTAAATCCTAAATCTCTCACCCAGTCCTAAGAGTCTGGTAGGAATTCTACAGAATGTATCAGTAGACATTTGATTTGATTCAAAGCCAGTTTTCTTTAGCTTACAGTGCGTGGGGGGAAAGCAGGCCAGGGATGAGGTAGACAGTGAAAGGAAGTAACATTTTAGTATTCTATATGTTTATCCAAGACTGAAATTGGTTCAAAGACCTGATTGAGTCTGGAACTGCATAGGTCTGCACTGTTAATGCAATCACCAAATTACTAGATGCAAAACTTCAACTGTTTAAAAGCTAAAATAGGACTTTCCTGGTGGCGCATTGAATAAAAATCTGCCTGCCAATACAAGGGATATGGGTTCGATTCTTGGTCCAGGAAGATTCCACAACTAAGCCCGAGTGCTGTAACTACTGAAGCCGGCATGCCTAGAGCCCCACTCTGCAACGAAGGAAGCCACCAAAATGAGAAGCTGGAGCAGCCAGCGAAGAGCAGCCCTGCTCACCACAACTAGAGAAAGCCCGTGCAAAGCAACAAAGACCCAGTGTGGCCAAAAATAATATAAATAAATGTAAAAACTGAAATGACATTCACCATCCCTCTGAATCTATCTAGCTTCAGAACAATGTACTGAGTGGTACATGAGTATATTCATGTCATGGTTCAGCTAAATACACAAAGTCTCTGACAAGGATAAGGGAGGAACATTTGTTGTGATTTTCTTTTTTTTTTTTTTTCCGCACCGTCCCCAGCCTAAAAGGAGAGGATCCTGTGTCATTTTTGCCTCTCAGGTGCCATGGTATAAAAATTCCCAGTGGTCTGAGTTCTCTCACTGTAACTCAGCAAACAATGCTTAAAGACACTACCAGCTTCCACTCATTTGTCTGCCAGAACCACACATCTTACTTGTAATCCACTGAATGCCTTAGGCAGTGTCACTTTCTTTCTTATTATAAAAATCAAATGTGTCACAAACCCTCATCAAAGATCACACCATTTTATTTTATCAACAGACCTAGCAGCTGAAGCTCAAACTTCGACACATATTTCCACCAGATCAGAAAAGTATTTCCCTGGTGGCTCAGTGGTAAAGAATCCACCTGCCAGTGGAGGAAACCCAGGTTCGATCCCTAGGTCAGGAAGATCCCCTGGAGAAGGAAACGGCAACCCACTCCAATATTCTTGCCTGGAGAATACCATGGACAGAGGAGCCTCAGTTTAGTTCAGTTCAGTCGCTCAGTCATGTCCGACTCTTTCTGTCCCCATGAATCGAAGCACACCAGACCTCCCTGTCCATCACCAACTCCCAGAGTTCACCCAGACTCACGTCCATCGAGTCAGTGATGCCATACAGCCATCTCATCCTCCATCATCGCCCCCTCCTCCTGCCCCCAATCCCTCCCAGCATCAGAGTCTTTTCCAATGAGTCAACTCTTCGCATGAGGTGCCCAAAGTACTGGAGTTTCAGCTTTAGCATCATTCCTTCCAAAGAAATCCCAGGGTTGATTTCCTTCAGAATGGACTAGTTGGATCTCCTTGCAGTCCAAGGGACTCTCAAGAGTCTTCTCCAACACCACAGTTCAAAAGCATCAATTCTTCGGCACTCAGCCTTCTTCACAGTCCAACTCTCACATCCATACGTGACTACTGGAAAAACCATAGCCTTGACTAGATGGACCTTTGTTGGCAAAGTAACATCTCTGCTTTTGAATATGCTGTCTAGGTTGGTCATAACTTTTCTTCCAAGGAGTAAGTGTCTTTTAATTTCATGGCTGCAGTCACCATCTGCAGTGATTCTGGAGTCCAAAAAATAAAGTCTGACACTGTTTCCAGTTTCCCCGTCTATTTCCCATGAAGTGATGGGACCAGATGCCATGATCTTCATTTTCTGAATGTTGAGCTTTAAGCTAACTTTTTCACTCTCCACTTTCACTTTCATCAAGTTCCTCTTCACTTTCTGCCATAAGGGTGGTGTTATCTGCATATCTGAGGTGATTGATATTTCTTCCGGCAATCTTGATTCCAGCTTGTGATTCTTCCAGTCCAGCGTTTCTCATGATGTACTCTGCATAGAAGTTAAAGAAGCAGGGTGACAATATACAGCCTTGATGTACTCCTTTTCCTATTTGGAACCAGTCTGTTGTTCCATGTCCAGTTCTAACTGTTGCTTCCTGGCCTGCATACAGATTTCTCAAGAGGCAGGTCAGGTGGTCTGGTATTCCCATCTCTCTCAGAATTTTCCACAGTTTATTGTGATCCACACAGTCAAAGGCTTTGGCATAGTCAATAAAGCAGAAATAGATGTTTTTCTAGAACTCTCTTGCTTTTTCCATGATCCAGTAGATGTTGGCAATTTGATCTCTGGTTCCTCTGCCTTTTCTAAATCCAGCTTGAACATCAGGAAGTTCACGGTTCACGCACTGCTGAAGCCTGGCTTGGAGAATTTTGAGCATTCCTTTACTAGCATGTGAGATGAGTGCAATTGTACGGTAGTTTGAGCATTCTTTGGCATTGCCTTTCTTTGGGATTGGAATGAAAAACTGACCTTTTCCAGTCCTGTGGCCACTGCTGAGTTTTCCAAATTTGCTGGCATATTGAGTGCAGCACTTTCACAGCATCATCTTTCAGGATTTGAAATAGCTCAATAGGAATTCTATCACCTCCACTAGCTTTGTTCATAGTGATGCTTTCCAAGGCCCACTTGACTTCACATTCCAGGATGTCTGGCTCTAGGTGAGTGATCACACCATTGTGATTATCTGGGTCATGAAGATCTTTTTGTACAGTTCTTCTGTGTATTCTTGCCACCTCTTCTTAATATCTTCTGCTTCTGTTAGGTCCATACCATTTCTGTCCTTTATCGAGCCCATCTTTGCATGAAACATTCCCTTGGTATGAGGGCTACAATCCATGGGGTCGCAAAGAGTCCAACATGACTCAGTGAGTAAAACAACAACAACGAAGATAAGTAGTCATCAAGTTTCTTGTGTCTTGAATTACATCCTCTTGTCTTATTTGATTAAATAGCAATTAATTCCATAGACACATGCTACTTTTACACAGATGCAGAGAATTTTTTCAGACATTTCAAGCTCTGTATCAATGTCATTCAAAAGCTAGCCATATTGTAGGTTGCATAAAGAAAGCATTCAATTAGCTCTACTTTTCACAAATTCAAAATGTTTTAGAGACTAAGGAAAAACCTTTTATGTAGCAGAATTTTCTAAAGGATGATAACAGAGTACAAGTTCCTCACAACAGAAATGGCCCTGCTTTTTCTATTCAAATGATTAAGGGGGAAAAAACCACAAATTTTAGTATCATGCAAATATGAACTACAGCTCTATAAAAAGAAACTTTATCATGCAAAAACCCAAAAATAGTCGCTCTGGTGACACATATAAATTCCACTTTTTTAAAAAAACACTATATTTAACACATATGGTCACCAATTCCAGCTCTTATAAGAGTGATTCTCAACAACAAAGAGATCACTGCTTTTGTGTTTATGGGTTAACACTTCCAAGAGCGCAAAAAAAAAAAAAAAAAAAAAAAACATAGGATGGCTGTGCAAGCTGGGCAAGGTGTGTGAATGAGAGCAATAAAGGACAATTTAAATAATACATTGATGACAGCTGGTGATGAGCAGCACACTAGCAACAGAAATAAACAAAACAGGCACCCACACTCCCTTACAGATAATAGAACAGCATACACATATTTAAATGAAAAGAATAGGGACACTGTCAAATCTGCTTGAAGGTACAATAGCTTTTACATTAAATGGATATGCACTTACATTTTCTGTGGTTCCCGTAATCACGTGCAATCCATCATAGGTTGATTTGATGTACATACCCTAGAGTGAGTCACAAACATATTAACTCATTACTCCAACATTTAGAGACAGAGCTGCAAGTGAGACTTAGACTTAACAAAAGATTAAAGGCAGTCATTTCTGAACACCCCTCATTCTTCAGCCTTCTGAAACACTGTAAAACAAGATCCAAAGAGCGGTGAAGGGGAACTAACCAAATACTAGTGAAAGAAATCAGAAACAAGATCTCTTTGATATTATAATTTGTGTACCAGGCACACAGAATTTTGCTCTATGTCTGAGGACTGAGAAGGAATGTTCTCAGACCTGCTGAATGAATGAGGCAGTTCAAACAAGGCCGGTCCTCTCCCGACCATCTCTCTGTGTAGTGACACAATATATTCACTTAATTTGGTCTCAGTAGTCACTGCACTGATGACTTATTCAAGCCACGAACAACCAAACCAGGATGTAAGAGCAGAGACTGCTCAGGAACACAATATAAGAAATAAATTAGAAACAGGCATTCCTGCATTTTAAGGGAGGCATAAATATTAATGCACTCCATCCTCAAATGCCCAATGGGCAAACTCAGAGGTGAATGCATAGCCTGGAAGAAGTATCTCTGCAGTTTGAGGCACTATGTATTATTTTTAAAAAAATGTTTATTAAACTTTTATAAGATGGGGAAAGAGCAAAAGGTAGAGAGAGCAAAGAGTAGTTGATCACCCTGGTACCAATGCTGTAATAGCACAGAACCTCCTCAGTAGTCATTTTGACCGTGAACTTGCCCTGCTCAGCGATCTACAAGCCTCTGGGGATGAGTATCTCATCCACACTAACACCTTCACGTTTCTGCCCAGCCTCTCTGTTCCTGCTACTTTCACTATCAGAGTAATCAGCTTCTCCCTCTACATGGTATTCCTCTTCAGAAGGCTTTGCTTGGATAACTTCACCATTTGGAACAGCAACTCCATTTCTGCCCACTTTTGCCTGGAGAATCCCAGGGACGGGGGAGCCTGGTGGGCTGCCGTCTATGGGGTCGCACAGAGTTGGACACGACTGAAGCGACAACAGCAGCAGCAGCAGCAGCAGCGGGCACTTCTCCACTTCAATACGTGAATAAGCCCACCTCCAGCAAGTCTTACATGTTTACTTCAGTATAAGCCATCATTTACTTTGAATTGGAGCAGGCTCTATGCACATTTCTCCTTACCAAGAATGCGGACCTAGGTGCTGATCTAGGTATCTGCCTATAGGTACTCTCGGGGCCTGTTATTACAGAGCTCATACATTACGTCTAAAATATTTCTGAACTTTTTTAAAAGCATCATTTCTCTCAACCTGTCTCTTCTCACATAAAGCCTAAGTGCTAACAGAGACTTCACGGCAGATGTGGTTTTCTACCCAGAGACCATCTTTCCTTTGTGGAAATGTGCTCTATCTCCTTGTATTGCTAAGACCTAAAAATAAAACTGTTAAGACAATTCCTCAAGATATGAGTTTACAGTTTTAAAACTGTATTTATTTTTATACTTTGAAGACGCTTTAATATAAAACATATCAACAGTTCAAGACAGCAAATTCTTAACTACATAATGGAAATCAGTCTAATTCTACTATTCAGAATTCTAGTGAAAGCAATATGGAATTATTGTTTTTAAAAAAAACAGCAACTTTAATAAAACGATGATGCTATCCAAAAATAAACAAATGCTGTTAGAAGCCTTACCAAACCTTCCCCAGGTTTAATGTTTGGTAGGTGAACTTCTTCCAGACATGCACACTGGCTCATTACAGGATCCGTGGTAGATCGGATGGTCTTGTCGCAGATGCCATTTAAAACCTTGACCTAGAGTTGGAGAGGCGAATAGAGAAGGTCAATCATTAACTCGGACTGAATTTTTTTTTTTTTTAAATGCACTTCACTGATCATCCTTAGCTCTGGTCAAAACATTGTGATAAAACCACCCAGTGAACACATAGCACGTGGCTTCCATATTTGCAACGTGTAGAAGAGTGCCATTATTCCAGCTTTGCTTTAAAAGTGCAGCTTTTAGATTAACTTATTTACAGCCACTGAAATGCACAGGCTGGGCGGAAACCCCCTTTCAGCAACTAAAGAGAACCATGTATTCCCAGCCATCTCTGTGGTTTTTTAAGAATGGCTCACATTCTCTGCATACCAAATACTGACAACATAAAAAAATAATCATTTTGTCCTGCACCTTTTTTGAAAAATGCATTTCATATTTTCAAATAGTTTTAGGGACTTCCCTGGTGGATCACTGGTTAAGACTCTGCGCTTCCAATGCGGGGGATGTGGGTTCAATCCCTAGTCGGGAACTAAGATCCCACATGTCACTGGAGTGGTACAGCCAAAATATTAAGTAAGTAAATAAATAAAATTAAAGCTGTTTTCATTTTAGAGAAAAAATAACAGAAATTACAGAGTTCCATCTATTTTCTTTTCCATCTCAACAGTTTCTAATACACCTATATTATTATAATGGTTAATAAGATACTATTAACGTGAGGACTTCCCTGGTGGCTCAGACGGTAAAGCGTCTTGCTTACAATGCAGAAGACCTGGGTTCGATCCCTCGGTTGGGAAGATCCCCTGGAGAAGGAAATGGCACCCCACTCCAGTACTCTTGCCTGGAAAATCCCATGGACAGAGGAGCATGGTAGGCTACAGTCCATGGGGTTGCAAAGAGTCAGACACGACTTCACTTTCACTTTCACTTTCACTAACATCTTGCATTAGTATGGTACATTTGTTACAACTGATCAACCAATAGTGACACATTATTGTTAACTAAGTTCCATAGTTTACATTAGAATTCACTCTTTAGGGTGTACAGTTCTACAGGTTTTGATAAGTGCACAATCTCGTGTATTCCCCATCACAGTGTCATACAGAATAGCTTCACTACCCTAAAACTTCCCTCAGTTCCACCCACCTGTCCGTCCCTCCTCCCCCACTATGAACCCCTAGCAATCACTGATCTTTTTATTTTCTCCATAGTTTTGCTTTTTCCAAAGTCTCATATGGTTAGAATCAGACAGTATATAGATTTTGGATTTTCAGATTGGCTTCTTTCACTTGGTCATATGCATTTAAGGGCCCTCCATATCTTTCCATGGCTTGAGAGCTCATTTCTTTTTATTGCTGAATAATATTCCATTGTCTGGATGTACCCCGTAGTTTATCCAGTCACATACTGAAGGACACCTTGGCTACTTCCTAGTTTGGGCAGTTATGATTAAAGTGGCTAGAATATCCCATGCAGCTTTTGGTGAATATAAGTTTCTTTCATTTGGGTAAACACCTAGGCTGATAACTGCTGGTTTGTAGGGTAACAGTATGTTTAGTTTTGTAAGGAAAAAAAAAAAACTGCTACAATGTCTTCCAGTGTGGCTGCACCACTTTGCATTCCCACCAGCAATGAACAAGAGTTCCTCCTGCTCTACATTTGGTTTCATCACGTGGTAGAGTTTAGTTATCCTATTAAATGTGTAGTGGTACCTCATTGTTATTTTAATTTGAAATTCCTTAATGGAATGTGATGCTGAATATCTTTTCATATACTTACCTGCCAACTGTATATCTTTTATCATGAGGTGTTTGTTCAGATCTTTCACCTGCTTTTTAATTAGGTTGTTTGCTTTCTTATTATTGAGTTTTGAAGAGTTCTTTGTGCATTTTGAATATAAGTTCTTTATCTGATGTGCGTTCTGAGAACAACTTCTCCCAGTCTGTGCCTTGTCTTTTCATTGATGGAGCAAAGATATTAATTTTAATGCAGTCTACCTTACCCATTTTTCTCTCCCAGATCACACTTTTTTATTTTTTCACTCCTGAGTTTCTCAGTGGACTCAAACATCCAGATGTGCTCTCTAGCTGGGATTGGCTCCATCCTTCATTATTAAAAAGAGTCAACAAGTTGATCAATCCACAATCCAAGGCATCCTTTTTTTCCTTCTTTCAAGCAGACTATTCTAATCTTCTTATTTGTTTTTACTTATTTATTCATTCATTTATATTTCGGTTGTGCCGGGTCTTTGTTGCTGCATGAGCTGGACCTTTCTCTAGTTGCAGTGAGAGGGGGCTGCTCTCCAGTTGCATTGCGAAGGCTTCTAACTGTAGTGATTTCTCTGTTGCAGAGCACGGGCTCTGGGGTATGCAGGCTTCAGTATCTAGAGCGCATGGGCTCAGTAGTTTGTGTCTGGACTCTAGAGCACAGGCTCAGTAGTGTGGTATGTGGGCTTACTTGCTCCGTGGCATGTGGGATCTTCTCGGATAAGTGATAGATCCCAAGTCCTCTGTGTTGGCAAGCAGATTCTTATCCACTGCACCACCAGGGAAGCCCATGGATCACACTTTTCACGTCATATCTAAAAACTCATCGTCAAACCCAAGGTCAGCAAGATTTTCTCCTGTTATTTCTAGGCATTTTATAGTTTTGCATTTTACCTTTAGGTCTGTGAGCTTTACCGTGACGACTCACATTCTCTGAACACCAAACACTGACCAGATAAAATTACTGTAGAGACATGAGGATCCCTATTAAGTGGTCTCCGTGTAGAAACCATAGTGGCTACATGTGGTTATTTCTCCCAATCCCAGATTAATCTAACCTTTCAAAATTAAACAACCAAAGAAATCAGGATTTTCTAAAGAGTGGTTTTTTTCTTCTGAGGGGGAAGAATCCAAGAAGTGACACTTTTTGCATGCCTCCAGTGTGTTTAACCTCCCTATTTATGGAAAATATATTTATAGCGGTTTCATTGCTAAATTCCTCAACATCAGTAGGAGGAAGGCCTTATCAAAAGAGCACAGGCTGGCTTATGTCAAAAGGAGGAAGTGATGATGAATAGTTACAAAATGCTTTTTAAACAGTCACAGTACATCCCCCTTCCATAATAAGATTTTTGCCAAGATTTTTTTAAATTAAAAAAAAAGTGAAATTTGCACATTAGTTTAACCCTGAGAGCTGAGAGTTAGCTATCTAAATATAATTATACCTTGAAGAAGTGTTGAGGGGAGCAAAGCAGAGACCCCAATATACCCAATATAGTTGGTCTTGTTGTTAAATAACTTGTATTCTTGCCTTTCTACCTAAATTAAGAGATTCACATCCCAAAAGCCAGTATTTCAAAGCATATCCTGAAATACCTAGCCACAACACATATACTTTAATTAACATGATTCCCACTGTTTTGGGAAAAAGAATTTTACAGTAACTTTTAGAAGGTATACTTACTACAGCCAAAACTTTATCCTCCATTTCTGCTACAAGGCAATCCTAAAGGAAGAAAGAATAAAATTAAAGCTGTAAGAGATAAAAAAAACTTTCAGATACAATTGGCTTAGCTGGCTAGCTATTTCCTGGGACCCAAGGAGGTCCCTGACACACACACACCCGACCCTGCAGCCTGCAGTCCTGAACTTCAGGCAACAGAAGACTTCGAAACGAGGGCAGACATTAGATTCCTCCTAAGACTCTACTATCTCCAGATCCAGGATGCTAATCATCCAAGGAACCCATCTGACCAACTATTTAATCAGAAAGCCTATAGAAATCACCTGAACTAAACTCTACCCACTGTCCAGACTGTACAGAGAGTAGGAAGCCAGAAATCAGAGTCCAGGAACGTTGATAATGGTTCTCAAACCTGACCCTAGGCTGAGTTAGCACTGGGCCAACAAGCCGGGAGTCTTTAGCTCCGGGCCTGCCCATAAGAATAGCTTTCAAATAAGGGTTTGAGTAAACTTAGCCACAAAGTTTATTTTAAGCACCACTGAGATTAAATCAGATATTTTAGTCCTTAACGGATGAAAGGGGTTCAACAAAACGCTCATTAACACGCTGCCAAAAAAGTGGTCTTGAAGTATGCTATTGATGACATTAAATAATGGGCCGGAATGCAAAGCATTGTTTACCCAGCTCAAGAACAAAAGACTCAGAACCCTATGAACCCAGTTAGCTGATTATAGGAATCACCATTGTCCCGACTGAAAGCAGCCAAAGTGAAACTGACAATGTGAAACTCTCAGCTAACCTTCTAGAACAGTATCTACAGCAGAAGAGTTCACGCTGCACAGCACTGTGCATGCCGGAGAAGAGGGAGGCCAGCGAGATTCCTGAGAGCCCACCTGGCACCACCGCCTGCCAGTGCGCGAGACGTGAGAGATGGCGGTTCGCTCCCTAGGCCCGGACGATCCCCTGGAGAAGGAAATGGCAAGCCACTCCAGTATTCTTGCCCCATGGACAGAGGAGCCTGGCACGTTACAGTCCATGGCGTTGCAAAGAGTCAGACATGACTGAAGCAGTTCAGCACCCAGCATGCACTAAGTATAATCCCAAACTGGGGCACCCTAAGGAAAATTCAAAGTATTTCATGTACAGGAAGGACAATCATCAACTCTGTTGGAATGATCAAAGATTTTTGCTTCAGTCAAAATGTCATTTTAGGTCATTTTTTTCTGCCACTGGGAATAGGGGTTAAAATGTATGGCATTCTACCCTATGATTTTATAATCAGATTTCAGTGCTTTCTGAAAAAATTTTTAAATTTTCTCTACTAGGTAAAAATGTGGGAAATAATGGTCACTCTACTGCTCCCAAAATTTACACTGACTCTCAGGCAAAGAGCAGCCTGGTGAGAAAATACTTAAAAAAAGAAATTTAGGAGTATATTTTTGCACATGTGAGTCTAATGTAAATTCAAACTCCAGGAGCAACTTCTGTAAAATATGAGTGATGACAGCCCAAAAATGTGCTTTTCATCCTCCATCTTGTACATGAAACTGAACCATTAAATACCATGACGACCCCTCCCCTAATTCAAACCAGCTGAAGGACAGAAATATTAAGTAAATGGCAACTTGAGCAAAACAGAATATTTATAAGGTCTTGTTCCAGAAATAACACTAATGGTTTGTGTCTATGATTTTTCATCTTGTATATGTGTGTGCACAGACGTGTCTTGACTCTCTGCGCCTCTGCTGACTGTAGCCCACCAGGCTCCTCTGTCCCTGGGATTCTCCAGGCAAGAACACTGGAGTGGGTTGCCGTGCCCACCTTGAGGGGATCTTCCCGACCCAGGGATCAAACCCGCAAGTCTTACATCTCCTGCGTTGGCAGGTGGGTTCTTTACCACTAGCACCACCTGGGTAGCCCAGCATTACAAATCCCCAAATAACAGGAGGACTGTCATCCTGGTGAGGCAGAGAGCTCCTCTCCATACACCGGGGCCCAGATGTCAAGGTGCATGTGTGACCTCGTGGTTCCTCACATTTGATTCTTTGATGGATCCAAGGAGCCACTAAGAAAGAAAACGGGCTTCTGTGGTGATGGAGCCAAGTTGGGTGAGGGGTGCTCCTGCCTCCCCGAACCATCCAAGGCAGCGTGTGAAAGGGCACGCTTTTTACCTTCCGCCCTCGTGGACGTGGGTTCCCACACCCATTCCTACCGGGAGGAAGCAGCTGCAGGCCTGACTTCATGCTGTTTGGCATGAAGGCAACGGAATGGAAAAAAGAAGCGTTGGAACCAAGTCAGGCCCTCGGGACTCCGACAGCAGGGCTGAGGTCTGTCATATCCCTTGGTCATGTGGATGAGCCGAGCCCCAGTCAAGGACAGCATCCGCTCCCCTCCCTCCTTATTCTCCCTTCTTACTGACTGAGGTGCCTTGGAAGATGGGTTTAACCTCTCCACACCTGAGCCTCCTCCTCTGCAAAGCCAGGAGGATAACAGCTACCTCAGAGAACTGTTGAGGATTAAATGTGATAACACACGTCAAGCAGGTAGTCCACAGCTGAGACCCAACCAATAAATGGCCCCATAAATGGTCCCCTGGCTCTCTCTTCTCTGGGGATGGTCCTCTCTCCTTCTCTGTTTCCTGGGCTCTCTAGGACTTCCCTGGTGGCTCAGACAGTAAAGCATCTGCCTACAATGTGGGAGACCCAGATTCAATCCCTGGGTTGGGAAGATCTCCTGGAGAAGGAAATGGCAACCCACTCCAGTATTCTTGCCTGGAAAATCCCATGGATGGAGGAGCCTGATGGGCTACAGTCCATGGGGTAGCAGAGAGTCAGACATGATTGAGCAACTTCACTTTCTAGGGCTCATTCCCCCCATTTCATTCTACACTGGGACCCAGCGACTGTCACTGCCATTTTGTCCCTTGCCAGCACAACACGTGTTCACGTCCTCGCAAAGAGGAGAGAATGAAGACAGAGGTCAGAAGGCCTTCTCACCACAGGAGGCTTCCCCTGAAATACAGCGTGGAAACTGGATGGAAGGTCTATCCATGGACTCAGGTGGGGCGGCTGGGGACTCCAGCCCAAGCAGGCTTAAAAGAAGTGTGCAATAGAACTGAATCACTTTGCTACACACGTAAAACTAACATGCATAAATCAACTGCACTTCAATTAAAAAAAGAAAAGAAAAAAATTAATGAATACACACACACAAAAGAAGTGTGCCGTTTCCTTGCAGGGGAAAAAAAACAACAACTCTCTAGCCTTCCAATCAGGAAAGACACACACTGTCATCAGAGGGAAGGATGCAGAGAAAGTTACACGAATGAGGACAGGAAAGGGGCAGCAAGCGGAACAGAGAAACAAGAAAAGGGACAAACAAATGGCTCTCTTCACAGACAGGAACACCGAAATAAAGACTGCAGGAGAACGTGTTCCTTGTCACTAGAAATAATAGAGACCCAGCTTTTACTCCTTCAATTCCCCAGGAAAAAAAAAAAAAAAAGGCAATAAATGGAAAAGGCAGGCTTCTTCCTAAAAAGTCAAAAGATTCTCTGCCAAGAAGTTCTGAGTAAAACTGCACGTCCCCCAGTTGTGAGAGGGTGTGAAATCCCTGGCAAGGTGAGCCTTGCAGCTGCCATGACACCTCCCATGGAAAAAGACAGTCCACACATCCTTTAACTGTGCACGCAAATTTTACCGCTTGCCAAAGCACCTATGTGCTCTAATCTCTACAGAAAACACATGTTCCTCATGAGCTAAACATGCCTTTTCAACCCAAGTTCATAAAATGGCATTCCCATATATATTTTATACATTTCCAGTCTTCATCTGTAGCAATTGTTCAAATTTCAATAAGCTAGAAAATACCAGAAATACTAACATATGTGTTAACTTTGTCTCCTTCTTAAGCCAACAAGTTTAGTTCCAGAAAACTGGTACCAGAAAAGACTTTTACGTTTCCTACTATAGGTTATTATTTCTTAAGTAGGCACTGTGCTTTTCATATATCTTCTTTAATCTTCATAATCTTTTTGAGATAGGTTTACTATGTTTTAAATATTTTATATTTCTCTTCTAGATCCATTCTTACATGAATAAATAAACGTGATCACATACATGCTTTTTTGTAAATGACAAAATGTTTTCTTTTCTTTAGCTTGACTCATACATTCTCTCCCCACTTTTCTCCTTGCCAAAGTAATCTCAACTTTTCTTCCAAATTTCCCACTGTATTTAGATATTTCTTTGTATATAGGTTTTCAGATGTATATGTGTATTACAAATACATTTTAAAACATGTCTTCATATTACACTTTCTTCCTCCTTTTTTCTTATTCCACAATAAATTGTAGAAATTGAAGCAAATCATCTGGTAAGGTAATTGTTAGTATTTCCAATTAACAGATGGGAAAATTGAGGCTCATAAGTTTTGAGTGAATTGTCCAAAGTCCCAGAGCTAATTAATGGTAGAAGTAGAATTTGAACCCGCAGCTGTCTATCTCTGAAGCATATGCTCAATGAGTACCAATGGGAAAACAAAATAAACACAAAAACAATACCTCTTGTGTCCCTTAAGTCTGGGTTAAATTTTTCGTGATAAGAAGTAAATTCTCATCAGCTTATTTGTCAAAAGCATTATCTCATTCATTTCAACACACATTTAGAAAGCACCAATAATCATGGACCAGGCGTCACATGGCCCCAGTAAACAAGGGCAAACGCGATGAGTGGGTACCTTTCTGAACAGGATCTGTACCCCTGGGCATCTTCCACCAGAAATGCCAGAACTTGATGGCTACATAATGAATACAGCATGACTGGTATCAGACTTTTTGTCAAAATTACTTAATACACCATAAAGAAAGATGCTGAGTTTCTCAGCATCTCCGTATTGCTCTGGGCACTTTTCTAAAAACATAGCCTCAAAAGCATATGATGAAGTCACACATGCCTCAAGTTCAAGGGCCGCTCAGAACTGGACCTAAAACAACAGCCAAACTTCACTCTTCATGTTCCAGGAACAGACAGAAAGCATATGGCTTTTCAGAACTGCATCTATTTTATGGCATGGTTAGAACTGAAGAAAGGATGTTCTTTACTCTGCCAAATCAGCAGTGGGAACAAACGTGCACTCTCAGAATACTTGAACCAAGTGGGACATGGAAAAAGAACAAGCTCTTCCTTACATTTTTATGGCTTCAACTCAATTTAAGAATAATTTCACAAGAGTCTGCTACGTGCCAGTTAATATCTTCCTGGCCTTCACTAGGATTTGAAAGTCTGGCCAATGAGTGGTGCATGAAACTGGCATGTCACTTCCAAACCAGAACATCTGTCAGTGTGAAAATCATCCAGGTTCTCTGTCCCTCTGCCTTGGGGAAAAACAACATGAGATTCTGTCAGCCTACATCCTGAAGTGAGGAGAGCTGAAGCAGATCTCCCAGCTGATCCATCTACACGTAGATAATCCAGGAATAAGTTGCTGAGGTTTGAGGGATGTTTGTTACTGCATCATCACTGAGCTCATCCTGACTGGTAAATCCAACTTCCACAGGTCAAAACGAAAAGAAAATTAAGAAGCAGATACAATAACACACTCAGAACAAAGATTATGGTGAAATGTTGTTACTCCAAAATTTCTATTTTAAAAAAATGTAGTGTTCTAACATTTTAGAGAAAGCACAGGATTATTAGGTCAACTATTTTGAAACAGAAGAAGGCAATCTTTGATGTAAAGGCCACTAGTCATTCTTCACAGAAACTATCTGTATAACACATCTAATTTAAAGTCTTTCATCTCTCCCTAGCTCTGATGGGGGGGTGGGGGAGAAGAAGAAGAGAAAGACAGACTGGTACTTCATACCTGAATGTAAATCCTTTGAAGAAAAGGGAAAAGGAAAAAACTTTTAGAAAACAACAGTGATGCACTGACCTTCTGGACTGTAGTGGTCAGGTCCAAGCAAAGCTGAATAATTTTATTCTTCGTCACTGAGAAGTCAGTGATCCCTGTAAATGGAGCCCTAGAAAGCAATAAAAATTCTCTTTAAAAAAATTGTGAAGACGCTGAAGCCACCAGGATCCCACATTGTGTATTAACAAGCACAATATGCAACAAGCCAGTTTAAATTGTTATGTAAGTTTCTTCCTAAGTAACACACAAAATAGGAATCTGAATAGCAAAGAGACAGAGAAGTTCTAGATTAAAACACAACCAAAAATGAGCCAAGGGAATGAACATCCCTTCAAAAGTCAACTAATAGCCTTCATGTAACCAGATAATCAGTAATGTTTAACCTCAGTAAAGCTCAAGTCTTCTCTAAGCTGAGGTTAATCTGTTCCTGCTATTCTCTAGAACCTTCTCTAGAACTTCCAAAGGGACCCTAAAATGGACCACTGACTCCAAACTCCTGAGGCAAAGTACAGACTTCTATGTGTCTCAGACCTCCTTTCATAGGACAGTAAAGCACACCTATCACTTACCTGTCTAGCCAAGCTAACAAGGCCTTGGCAGCACCTATGAGCTCCACTACAGAAGTCAGGAACTCATTGGGGGGCTTGTGGGAGGTGTTCCCATCATAAGCTGGACTTTTCCTCCTGCTGCTTATGTAATTCTGTAAATTATGGGAAGACGCTCGCAGTTTCAAAACCAAGTTCTTCATATTGTCAGTTTCAAGGCCATAATTCTGGAAAACAAAATCAAACGGAAAAATTCAAAACCATCAACAATGTCCAAACTCTCATAACAACTCAAAACCCACTGAGTCACTTGAACAACTCCTATCTCAGCCACAAAACCCTGCGTGATTTACCCACAGTGTTGATCTCACCCACATGAGCCACACCAGCCTTCCCTCCATTCCTTCCATAGCCTACTCTTGCCTCAGGAACTTTATTCTTGATAGTTTTGCTTCCCAAAATGCTTCTCCCACAAATTTTGGCATAGACAGCTTTCTTATCACTTTCATCTTGTGTGTTCAGTTGCTTAGTCATATCCGACTGTTTGTAACCCCATGGACTGACTGTAGCCCACCAGGCTCCTCTATCCATGGGATTCCCAGGCAAGAATACCGGAGTGAATTGTCATTTCCTTCTCCAGGGAATCTTCCAGACCCAGGGATCAAACCTACATCTCCCAAGCATCTCCTGTACTGCTGGCAGATTCTTAACCACTGAGCCACCAGGGAAAGCCATTTACATCCTAATTAGCCCAAATATGCCCTCCTCTTCAAAGCTTCCAGGACCATCTAGAGCAGGTTCTCAACCTGGACCCTACTGACGTTTAAAATCTGATAATTCTCTATTTGGTGGACTAAGGTGGGATTCCTATAGCCGTAGAATGTTTAGCTGGCCTCCACCTGTTAAAATCAGTAGTATCCCTTCCCCAGCTGTGACAAACAAAAATGTCTGCAGACATTGCCGAGTTTCTCCTGAGGTCACTCTCTAGCCCATCACCTCTCCGTCATCTCTGGACCACCTTGCTCACTGTCTTCCTCACTCGGATGCATGGTCCACCAGAGCTCAGCTCTGCATACATTCCTCGGCATTGCACTTCCAGGACAGCAGACGTAAAGCAGTCATTGAGTAGATAAATTTCCATCAAATGGAACTCACGCAGAAACATAGCAGCACTGTCTAAAGAGCAGTTCACCTGAAAGGTCATTTCTGTCCCGTGAGCTTCTAATCTCTGCTCCCTCTGAGCAATGTTCAACCTACGTGGGTGCTTTTAAAAGATTCATTGCCTATGACAATATTGCCCTAGACTACTCCTTTCCCTGCAAGGAGATCAAACCAGTCCACCCTCAAGGAAATCAACCCTGACTATTCATTGGAAGGACTGTCGCTGAAGCTGAAGCTCCAATACTTTGGCCACATGATGCAAAGAGCTGACTCAGTGGAATGTGATGCTGGTAAAGACTGAAGGCAAAAGGAGAAGGGCACAGCAGAGGATGAGATGGTTGGCTAGCCTCACCAACTCAATGGACATGAATCTGAGCAAACTCCTGGAGACAGTGATGGACAGGAAAGCCTGGCATGCTGTAGTCCATGGAGTCACAAAGAGCCAGATAAGACTGAGTGACTGAACAACTCCCTTCCAGATAAAGAACAAATCCCAAGAAACAACATGAAATTTGAGACAACCTTAGAGGGGAGAGATGAATTTCAGTATTCCATGTACATGTCCTAAATTGGTGTTTCATCACTTTTTAACAAAAATAAATAAATAAATAATCTCTGAGGTATATTAAACTATGTCAATAGCATCCCAAAGCAAGAATGTGGTACCATGTAAAATTTGGTCATAATATATGGCCAACACTATTGAACATGTTATGCCAGAAACTGGGCCAAGTGCTTGGCAAACATTATCACAGGCAAACAGCTTATCAGGGTGGAAGCGGTATTATCTATATTCTGCAGGTAAGCAGACTGTGGCACAGGGACGTTAAATAAATTCTCTGAAGTTACACAGCTAATCCGTGGAGGCAGTAGGATCTAACCAAGGCGATCTGCACCAAGGGTACAAGCTTTGGATCCCAAAGCCATATAACCCCCCTTCCATACCCCCTGTCCAAGAAAGGGCAAAGTGATGAGACAGAAAACAGGATGGATACGGAACAAGGAAAAAGAAGAGTGGCCAGTCACCCTGGATCCAGCCCAAACTTAACCCCTCTGACTTCTATCCTGACCCGCTCCATCCCTGTGATGTGTTAGAAGCTTCCTTGACAGGCTTCAGCCACCTGGAACCTCACCCTTCTGGAAGGCCAGCAGACTTTCTTTGGATCTGATTGCTGCTTTTGTCCCGCCTGCATCTAGCCTGTCTTTTAGCCCCTCCTCTGTTACCGCCTTCTCCTCTGTTACAGCCTTCTCCTGTTACAGCCTTCATTTCTTTTTTTTTCCGCTTTTTTATTTTTTAAATTATGAAAGCATGATAACATTTACAGGAGACTTGGAAAACACAGAACAAAGTTACATATGCTGCTAAGTCGCTTCAGTCGTGTCCGACTCTGTGCGACCCCATAGACGGCAGCCCACCAGGCTCCCCTGTCCCTGGGATTCTCCAGGCAAGAACACTGGAGTGGGTTGCCATGTCCTTCTCCAATGCATGAAAGTGAAAAGCGGAAGTGAAGTCGCTCAGTTGTGTCCGACCGTCAGCGACCCCATGGACTGCAGCCTTCCAGGCTCCTCCGTCCATGGGATTTTCCAGGCAAGAGTACTGGAGTGGGGTGCCATTGCCTTCTCCGAAAGTTACATATAGTTCCTCTATATATTATGATTATATTTTAAGTGGTAAAATAAGATGTTTTTAGTTGGAGTTTCAATTTCAAACTCTCAAAAATTATTAGAATTAATATACAGAAAAGTAGAAGGATATAGTAGACCTGAAAAGCACCATGAACCAATTCAACATAATTAAGACTCACACAATTTTCACACAAGAGTAGGATACAAATTCCATTCTAGTTACCATAGACTATACACTAGGAGACAGACACTGGAACATATCCAGGGACATTAAATAAGGTATAAAATTTTCATGGTCTAAAGGTATTGAAATTATAGTCTTTTTCTCTTACAGCCCCCATTTCTAATGTCTCAGGGAGGGGTGAGCAATGTCCCCAAGTCAAGATACATAAAGTATAACTATACCAGGGAGTCTGTGAGAACTTTTTCTTTTGGAAAGATGAACAATGGTAAATAGTAACAATAACAACAAAAGACAATACCCTGAATGAAAACATTTCTAACTTTAAGTAGATTTTACGTGATGTTTACATTTATGTGGCATCTTAACTCTTAGTAAAATTTTTTTAAAAAATTAAATTTAGATAGAGGGAATTCCCTGGTGGTCCAGTAATGAGGACTCCATGCTCCCACTATGGGAGAAAGCAATGGCACCCCACTCCAGTACTCTTGCCTGGAAAATCTGGACGGAGGAGCCTGGAAGGCTGCAGTCCATGGGGTCGCTGACGGTCGGACACAACTGAGCGACTTCACTTTCACTTTTCACTTTCATGCATTGGAGAAGGAAATGGCAACCCACTCCAGTGTTCTTGCTTGGAGAATCCCAGGGACAGGGGAGCCTGGTGGGCTGCCGTCTATGGGGTCGCACAGAGTCGGACATGACTGAAGTGACTTAGCAGCAGCACCAGCTCCCACTATAGGGAGCATGGGCTCAATCCCTGGCCAGGGAACTAAGATAAGATTCTGCATGCCACACAGCGCAGCCAAAAAAAATAAAAGAATTTAGACAGAAAAATTTAAGAACAAATATAAAGACAAGAACTCTTCAGCTGCATTAACTGAAAACTCGTTGCAAGTTTTTACAAAAATCCAAATTTCATAACAAAAATAAGTCTTCTGTATCAATAGGAACATTCCCTCTAAACCTTACATTCATCCATTCTTTTTTTCAACTGTCATTTTTCCAGAAACCAAACCATGGCATTGTCCTTTAACAGAGAAGATGGAAATAAAAAGATGGATTTTCACCATGGCTTTTGAAATTCAGAAAATCAGAGACTCACAATTGAATGGATAAATAGCCACCTGACGCAGCCTGTTTGAAGGACTTGAGACTATGATTAAGAGGAACTGTTCCCTTACTCAGTTAATGACTCAGCCTGCCAACTTACGGCAGAAGTTCTGAACTAAGAGCAGGAAGCCTGGCTTTCTGCGGCCAGTGTCACCATGGATAACTTGGAACTTTTATTACTGTACAGCATTTATTTCTTTAATTCAAAGAGGATTAAATGCACTTTAGTGTTACAGGAAATTTTAAACCTCAATCTTCTATAAAGCAACCACTCTTAACATTAAAATAAAGGAGGTATGTAGCTTGCTAACCGGTTCTTTTCATTTCCACTGAGATGAAATTTTTTTTTCATTTCCCACAAATCATGGGACTAGAAGGATGAACAGATGTAGCTATGACAGATTATAATTCTATTTTTAAGGTACTTTAGAGGTTTTAATAGGCTTTATTAAGGTATACTTTATGATCCATAATATTTACTAATCTTAAATGTACAACACAGTCACTTTTAAGAAATGTATGTTGTCACATAAGCGCCATCCCAATGACAATCATAGAACACTTGCATCACCCCCAAACATCCTTCACACCACTTCACAGTCACTTTCCCTAACCCCTCGTCCCCAACAACTTCTGATATTCTTCCTGTCACTATAGTTCTGCTTTTTTTTACATAGATTATGATTTTAAGAAGCAGCAAAGAAAGGAACAAGGAAATGGCTACCCACTCCAGTGTTCTTGCCTGGAGAATCCCAGGGAAGGCAGAGCCTGGTGGGCTGCAGTCTATGGGGTCGCACAGAGTTGGACACGACTGAAGCGACTTAGCAGTAGCAAAGAAGAAACAAGGGAAGAAAGGAAAATCCCTTTCCCTTCCACTCCATTCCACAATAAGAAAACAAGAAACTGATTATATTAGTTCCAAAGAACTACTGTAGAAACATAACCAGGAAAGGATTATTGACTTAAGTGCCCCACAATGAAAGAGAGTAAATGAATAATTTCCCAGACCAGATTTGATCATTTTCACTAACCTTTCCCTAACGTTTGTCTCCTTCAGAAACTGCTTAATTGAAGATAAGGTATCGAGAAGGTACAAACTAAGAAATGAAATGAATCTCCAAAAATTTAGGCATGTACTAAAAACTTTCCACCAAGATCCCACTTCAGTAGAAGTTAGCCATCAGGGGTCATTACACGGTCTGGCCAGAGAAACAATAGGTGAGACGGGGGGAAAGAGGCAGTCCACTCTTCTGGTGTCATTAATTGCACTCATTTTAGCTAAGGACAAATCTTACACATTTTCTCCACTGCTTTCTTTTCCCATTCATAAGCAAGACCAAAAACGGCCAGCAAAGATTCCTCTTCTTGAGTGATTTCTCCCACAAAAAGGATAATGTTTGGTGGGGGGTGGGCAGTAATTCTCTGGTGGCCCAGTGGTTAAGAATCCTCTTTGCAATGCAGGGGACGTGGGTTCAATCCCTGGTTGGGGAACTAGCCTCCCACATGTCTCAGAGCAATTAATTAAGCCCACTCGCCACAACTAGAGCCCACACACCCCAGTGAAAGATCCCACATGACACGAGAATCCTGCATGCCGCAACCAAGACCCCATGCACCAAATGAATACATATTGAAACTTTAAAAGATTGTTTTAAATTGTTTTGCTGAATGGTAAATGATGAATAATGGGTCATCTCTGGGGTGCCCAAGTGCACAGAAGCCCCCTGGGCAGGTAGACACACCACAGGTATTTCGTTTTAAGCACATATGTAGATGGCATCACTTGATACGTGTATGAATTCCAGCTCTGTTCACTTTCCTCAGCCTACTCCAGCCTTAAAAATACATCTGTCCCTCTCTTGGTCTTCAGGAAACTAGGGTCTCGTTGATCTGGCAGAGAAAATGGGTTTTACAGTTATATTAGAACCTTCTTACTCTCCACCCAACCCTAGAGACGAATGCTGTCCAACAGAACCTTCTGCAATGATGAAAATGTTCTCTGGCTGTACTGTCCAAATATGGTAGCCACTGGCCACAAATACCTACTGAGCACTTGGAATGTAGCTGTGCAACTGAGCAACTGAATTTTACTCTTTCGTTTTAATTCATTTTCACTTAAACGGTCACATGTAGCAGCTCCTGGAAAAAAGCCGTTCTACAGCCTGTCCCAGGCACCCCCTGCCCCAGATGGAGAAAAACTGGATTCTGAACTCAGTTCTGAGAAGTGGGCTTGGTTCTGCCTCAGAAAACAAGTCTCTCTCCTAAGCCACTCAAGCCAGCCAAGGCCAGTGTTCACAAAAGGGAGTTCTCCTTGTTCTGTATCCAGAATCAGAACCAGTGGCCCATCTGCTCGTTCGTTTGGGGATCTTAATAGCGGTTCCTTACTTAGGTTCCTATAAATTCTATCTGCCCTTTTCTTTCCAAAACTTTCCAGTGTTTTTGTTTTTTCCTCCCTCTCTTGCTTCTAATTCTACTCATTTCCTGTCCATCATAAAATCAACATCCACTAAACTGTTTACATAGAAATATCTCTCATAATAATACCAGGGACAATTGCAAATACATATTAACTGTCCCGGGGATGGACTATTCGAGGCAAAGAAGTTATTTAAATATACACTTATTAAATATACACTTGTTTAGACATACAAAGATCTATATGGTGTAAATGGATTAAACATGGTATTAATATAATAAACAGATGTATTATAACAATACTTTAAAAGGAGATTATAGCCAGGCTAAAGATATTTTACTGAATGCTCGAAAACCATCCCCTACTCAAAAAAGGCACATTCATTTAAGACCCTTCCATGACCCTCCTGTCAAATGCATTCACTGGCACTCTGCTACACGAAACATGCCCAGAAAGAGTTTGAGGTCAAAACTTTGTCTACAAAGGAAATTAGAAGGAAATTGTAGGAGATAAAACACAGCTTTAGGTTCTGGCATTTCTCCAGCTTTGTTCACTTTAGTCTAATATTTTAAGAGGTAGAGAAGGGAGGGGAAGCAGAGAGGCAGCTGTTATGCTAATTATCCTGCTTGACGTCCACAACCTGCCTGCAGTCCATCCTGCCTCCTCCCCTTCCATCTTGTGAATTTCAAAGTAATTTACCTGCCCTCCCAGCCCTACTGCAAAGCCAAAGAGATGATCTGAAACAGCAGAAAAAGACCAAAAAGCAATGTTCCCAGAAAGCGCAACACGAGTAAACTCAAACATGTCTTACTGTATGAAACACCTAAGTTTTAATCATAAACAGGACTAGGATATCTTCTGGGCAGCACAAAACACTTACGTGTTAATACACAGCTAAATGCTGGTTCTGCTGCCTTACTCTGCGGAGCAAGGGAGGAAGTCTCCCCAACCCCGAACCCCTGCCCCCATCCCTTTGACCTCTCTTTGCCCAGATACACATGATCCTGTGTGACGGGCAGCTGTGTCTAAAAGCTCGCACCAGGCTCTAGAGAAGCAGACTGGCATGCTGGTAGGGAGAGGGGCACCCTGATCGAGCTGCTCAATGCTGTCCTGGAGCCTTGGCCGCTTCCAGAACCAAGCCAGAAGGCCATGTAGCAGCTGGACCCATCCAGGAAGAAACAGGCTACTTTCCCTGGGGACTGAAGTCAAAGACAATCTCCCTGCTACTCCTGACGCAGCCCCACGCATGAAGCCCCAAAAGTGTGAGGACCACAGGGGGGTCCACCTTGGGGTGGATTGACGGATGCTGGACGGGTCACCGGCTAAAGGAGGGAGGCTGGGGCCCATCTCCTACTGAGGCTCCAAACGGGAAAGTGATCACCCCTGTCCCATATGCCCTCAGCAAAAATCCCCTCACTCTGCTGCTACAGAGTGTAGGCTTTCACATCTAGGGGAGTGTCACTGCACAAATGGGGAAAACAGACACCGCCGTCTCCCTGGAGGTCACAGAGCCAAGAGCGTGCAGCAGAGCCTGGATTAAAATGCAAAACCCTGCCTCCCAGGCCAGCACTCACACCACTTGGCCACAGCGTGTCCCTGGTGGCAGCTCATTCATCAACCACAGTTTCCCCCGTTACTTTTCTAAACAAGTGTAGGGCATCTCAGAGCAGAAGACAAGGCTCTGCCCATTTTAAGAAGAACACGCACAATGCAGCAAGTGTTATGTAATCAACGGGACGCAGACCGCCAATGGCAAGCAATCGGCAGCACATTTTTTCCCACCATTCTCAGTGATGTAATTGTATATGCCCTTGGCTCAGGTTCACAGCAGAGCAGTCTGAATGCTGCCGACTTTGTCCAAAGCAAGACAGTTAAGGAAATGGCATCCTTTGCATGGCACCACAATTGACGTGGATCCCACCCTATGCCAACCAGTTTATAAACACGATGCCCTTGGAGGTGGTGTTAGCCCACACCTAAAAGAGCTATCAATACTCCCCACATCACAAATGCAATGAAGAGTCAGAACCTGGCTGGATTTAACTCACTCAGGTTCAAGCCAGAACTCAGTCAACTGCGAAATGTAGCTAAATTCACATTTTTTTTTCCCCATCCAGCTGCCATTTCATAGGCTGAATATTTCAAGCACCAGCATCAGTTATTAAACTATCAAAAAAACCTGTAAAATATAAAAATGATTTTTATGTAACAAAAACAAACCAAAAAAATCAAAACCCATTTGTCATTTCAATAGAGAAGATGACATGTTCATTCAGGGCCATCTTCATCTTTTTATCCTTTATAAAAGATAGGAAAATAAAATGAATACAGAATTTTTTTCCATAAAAGGAAAGCTTTTTCTGTAAAGGCCAAGAGAGCAAATATTTTCAGCTTTAAGGGGCTACACAGTCCCTGAAACAACTACCCAACTCTGCCACAGTAACATAAAAGTAGTCACAGATAACACTTAAATAAAACTTTATTTACAAAAATAGACAGCAGGCCAAATTGAAGGTGCAGGCTATTGTTTACCAGCTCTTCCTAGAAAATTATTTCTTTTCTTCCCTTCTGATATTATCTTCAGCTCATGCTCTACTTCAGTGGATCATTAAGAAAATGATGACAAGCAAGATAGCAAAACCAAGGAGATTTAAAAGGTGAGATTCTTAAAAAACCATCGTTGCAGTACAGATCACCTTTTCCTGAACTAACCAGTGCACAGAGAAGGTCGACAGCCTCCAGCACAAGTTCCTGGTGTCCAATGCGTGTGACACCCAGCTCCTCAAGATCCTGGTGGGAAATCTGTAGCAGCTGCTCTCCGTTAATCTTCTCTCGTTCAAACTTGTGGACATACTGCTGCAGGCAATCATCTAACCCTACCAAGAAAGCAAAAGAGTCCATTATTGTCATTTTGTTCCCTTACTTCAAAAAATGCCCACATTTAAATCAACCTCAGGAATCACCAAGTATGCTCCGCTATTTGATGCTCCACACAATCAAGTGTGTTCTCATCTTCTTAAACAAGTTTTAAATCTAAATTTTAAATTTAAATCACAACTTAAATTTTCAGATGGATCCCACAGTTTTGACAGTTATCTTTCCATTTCCTTTCAGCTAGAAGAATAAACACTAACCCCTGGTGGTTTGAAATGCTAGTTATCTGTGCTACACATACATTCGTCTGTTGGCTAAGCAGTCTTTCTCTGGAACATCAGCCCTCTCCCAGCCCATGTGATTCCAGTGGACATGCCAATGAAGATGCTCTGCCACAGTGACTGCCACAAGTGATATCTCTGCCCCACTATTTTGAAAGTTTTGAAAGTGGCAAAAACTTTCACCATTTGCCTCCTGATAAGATGTAGAAAGAGAAACAGTCCCTAATAACCATTTGGGACTATTGGATACCTGAAGGAGAAACTAAGACAAAATTAATTTCATGGTAACAAGTTACTATGGTAACTAGTAGTAACTAGTAACTAGTTCCTATGGTAACTAGTCAGAACTAACCCACCCTCCCTGAAGAGACATCTGTCTAACAGAGGGGTTCTGTCACACAGCAGTGAGGTTGTGGCCAACTATATAAACCCACCTCCACTGTGATGGCCTCAAGCCACAGGTGGCCTCCATCACATGTGAGTCAAGCAGGCAGTGGAGGCCACACCAGCCAGCAGGTATGGAGGGTAACCATCCAGGGTACCCAGGGCAGTCTGCAAGGGGGCAGAGTCTATCTGCAGGGCACAACAGTGATAGTCCTAGAGACAAGGAGAGCCTCCTTACAACTCTATTCCCATTTCATAGATGACTAAATCAAGGCTCACAGAAATTCTGTACCTTGTCCACAGTTACATAGCTGGTGCAATGCCAAGAGAACAATTTCGTTGGCCATTTTCTTCAGCCCAATATAGAAGAAAAGGGCACAAATTCAAATCAAGATTTGTTGACTCAAGCCCCGATCCTTTTGCATTCTACCCAAAAAACATGGGACTATAAAAATTCCTCTCCAAGCATGCTCCTAAATAAGGAGTAAGGTCTAATCACAGCTATTAAAACAGAAGCCTGGAAACCTAGGGGTCCTGAGAAGGTACTTCACATTTCATTGACCCCCAAAACTGGGGGAGTATGAATAAAAGACTAATCACTGTGAGTTTTACCCTAAATGACTTAGCCAGTTTTAAGCCAGATTGATTCAATAACTTACACCCTCCCCTCCTTCAGAATGTTCTCTTTCCTTGCCTGCTCTTAAGCTTTAAAAGGAATTTTTGGTCTAATTTGTCATAAATGTTTAGGACAATTATATTAAACATTTAAACCCTGTTACAGCTGAATCAATCTTCCCAAGATACATATGTTGAAGTTCTAATCAGCAATACCTCAGAACATTACTGAACTTGGAGGTAATGTTTTTAAAGAGTTCATTAAGTCAAATGAAAAGTTATGACCAACCTAGATAGCATATTGAAAAGCAGAGACATTACTTTGCCAACAAAGGTCCGTCTAGTCCAGGCTATGGTTTTTCCACTGGTCATGTGTGGATGTGAGAGTTGGACTGTGAAGAAAAGCTGAGCACCGAAGAATTGATGCTTTTGAAGTGTGGTGTTGGAGAAGACTCTCGCGAGTCCCTTGGACTGCAAGGAGATCCAACCAGTCCATTCTAAAGGAGATCAGCCCTGGGTGTTCTTTGGAAGGAATGATGGTAAAGCTGAAGCTCCAATACTTTGGCCACCTCATGCAAAGAGTTGACTCACTGGAAAAGACTCTGATGCTGGGAGGGATTGGGGGCAGGAGAAGGGGATGACCAAGGATGAGATGGCTGGATGGCATCACCAACTCAATGGACATGAGTTTGAGTGAACTCTGGGAGTTGGTGATGGACAGGGAGGCCTGGCGTGCTGCGATTCATGGAGTCACAGAGTCAGACACGACTGAGCGACTAAACTGAACTGAACTGAAGTCAAACGAGGTCATATGGGTGAGCCCACACCCAATATGAAGGAGGAAATAGAAACTGACTCCAGTATTCTTGCCTGGAAAGTCCCATGAACATAGGAGCCTGGTGGGCTACAGTTCATGAGGTCACAAAGAGTCGGACACAACTGAGCGACTAAGCACAAAAACCCAGTATGACTGGTGTTCTTATGAAAAAAGGAGACAAACACACCCAGAAAAGAGCACGTGAAGACATATAGGGGAAGGTCTCTACAAGCCAGGAAGAGAGGCCTCAGAAGAAACCATCTCTGCGAATACTATGATCTCAGACTTCTGGCCTCCAGAATTTGGAGAAATTAAATTCCTGTTGTTTCAGCCACCCAGTCTGCGGGGCTTTGTTATGACAGCTCTAACAAACCAACACAAACCTACTGATACTTTACTTCATGTTCATCCACACGTGATAAACTTTTTCCTAAAATAAACAAGGCCCAATGACCAACAGAATTACAATTCACATTTACCGTGCCAAGCAAGTTCTTTGCTCAAAATATGAGAATAAGACCAGCTCACATTATTTCTCACGTGCAGAATAAACTAGTCCATTACACTTAAAGTGAAGGACCACATGCACCATAGGTGTTCATAAAACTCTATCCTTTAATAATAAGTAGAAATAAAGATGAGGTCGGATTTCCCTTTTAACTGTGAAAAGTTTCACTGAAGAAACAAGATTTCAGAAACAGCTTCAGAGCATTAAGGAAATATTTTGGACACAAAGAAGGCTGATATGGAAGATGTAAAGACGTTTCTGGATAGGACGAGAGAGAAGTGAAGAAAACAGCAGAACATTTGCCTGCAAAAGGTCTAGAATCTCCTTGAGGATTCAGAGGACTATAAATGATTTGACCTCAACTAATCAAAAGATCCTCAAGATGTAGTAGAATTACCAAGTAGAAACACCATGTGGTTACCTGCCCAAATACAGAATCTAGAGCGACTTAAAGACTCCCCACTGTGGAAGCAATCTAAATGCCCATCAAAAGACAAATGGATAAAGATGTGATACACACACACACAATGGAATATTCAGTTCAGTCACTCAGTCGTGCCCAACTCTTTGCGACCCCATGAATCGCAGCACGCCAGGCCTCCCTGTCCATCACCATCTCCCAGAGTTTACTCAGACTCACGTCCATCGAGTCAGTGATGCCATCCTGCCATCTCATCCTCAGTCGTCGCCTTCTCCCCCTGCCCCCAATCCCTACCAGCATCAGAGTCTTTTCCAATGAGTCAGCTCTTCGCATGAGGTGGCCAAAGTACTGGAGTTTAAGCTTTACCATCATTCCTTCCAAAGAACACCCAGGACTGATCTCCTTTAGAATGGACTGGTTGGATCTCCTTGCAGTCCAAAGGACTCTCAAGAGTCTTCTCCAACACCACAGTTCAAAAGCATCAGTTCTTCGGTGCTCAGCTTTTCTTCACAGTACCACTCTCACATCCATACATGACCACTGGAAAAACCATAGCTTTGACTAGACGAACCTTTGTTGGCAAAGTAATGTCTCTGCTTTTCAATATGCTATCTAGGTTGGTCATAACTTTCCTTCCAAGGAGTAAGCGTCTTTTAATTTCATGGCTGCAATCACCATCTGCAGTGATTTTGGAGCCCCAAAAAATAAAGTCTGACACTGTTTCCACTCTTTCCCCTTACTCGGCCATAAAAAAGAATGAAATAATGTCATCTGCAGCAACATACATGAACCTAGAGATACTAAGTGAAGTAAGTCAGAGAAAAGCAAATAAATTATATCACTTTTATGTAGAATTTTTTTAAAAAGGTACGATGAACTTTGAAAGAGACTCATGAAAACAAAGTTACAGTTACCAAAGGGGAAGGGATAAATTAAGAATTTGGGATTAATAGACACAGTACTATAAATAAATAACCAAGAAAGACTTACTGTATAGCACAGGGAACTATATTCAACATCTTATAATAACCTACAATGGAAAAGACTCTGGATAGGAATAGAAATATACGTATATATATGTATAACTGAATCACTTTCCTGCACACTCGAGACTAACACACCATTGTAAATCAACTATACCTCAATAAAAAACTTTAAAAATAAAAAGGCTTTCCCCTCAAGGGACACATATATTGAATATGCTATGTTTTAAATAGTATTGTCTCCAGTTTTATTATTCCAGTACATCATGGCCTATTGTTCAGTTATCCTATTGTTTAGAATACAATTAAACATTCACAAACAGCCAAATCAAACTATTATGCAGTCCCACAAAGCAGGGAAAAATCCCCAATTTAAAATGAACCGGTTTTAGAATTTGTAATACACCTTGCACTTTAACTTATTTGGCAAATGTATCTATTTACCAGTTCTTTGCTTCAAGGAACTTACAGAAAGTCTAGCAGGGCTGAGAGAAAGACATAATGACACAAAATTAGATTAAAGACATTTCATTTATACAAATTAAATTAAACACACAATTCAATGTGAAAAGAACCACGAAGGAAAAGGATAGGGTTCCCACAGAATGGAAGCCACAGGGAGAGACACCCAGACACCCCCTTATCCTTAAACCTGCAAATAATCCTACACTCTCAAAGAAATCCCAAAGGCAAAAAGGAAAAAAAACAAACATCTCATGATTTTTAAAAATACTATTCTCTGATTTATATCAGAAAAGCTGAGAGGGCAGCGGTTAAGAGCCTGAGTCCAATCACAGTCCACTTCCTGCTAACTGGGTACCTGAAGCAAGTTTCCCAGTTGGCTCACTTGTAAAACAGAGATAATAACACTACCTACCACCCAACTTTATCCTTCTGGAATAACTGTTCTTTGTCACCCCGTTTTGTCAAGGTCTGTTGGCCTTAATTTTAAAGCTGGTTGATACAAGTGGTTTAGGTACAACAGTCCGAGTTTCAGCAATAACACCATGTTTGTTTGAAACACAGGGTGTACTGAGTTTTAGCTCAGTTAAAGGACTGAGGAATACTTTTTGCTTTATCAGACAAGCCCTTGACCCACTGGCCTTTCTTAATGAGTCAAAAGAACAACCAGCATCTCTAGAAGGAGAAAAGGAGGTGATTCTGTTGCTGACCACCGTGTTTGGTCTCCCTAACCAATAGAAATTGATAAGAGATCAGACAAGAAATTCAGGAAAGGCTTTATTGGGGCCCCTGTTGCAGCAAGGGGAGCAAAAACAGGTAACACATCCCCTTGCTCCCTCCCCGAGGCAGGCAAGCTGGTTCCTTACATGGAGGGAGGGTAGAGGCGGGTCCAGGGGAGGCTTGGAGGGGAGGCTTAGGCGGTTTGCCCACCACTTTGGTGCTGCTGTGTGCTGGAGGCAAGTGCAATACCCGTTTTGCTCCCAGCTCTTCCGAAGTGGCAGTTGGGAGTTTTTGTCTTTTTGTATCTTATTGTCCATAACTTGCCCCAATTGGGCACGCACATGGTTATTTTTGTCCCTTCTAGTTTCTTTGTATTTTGTTGCTCCAGGAGATGTTTATCCAAGCACTGCAGCAAAGGGTCCCTGGTCCCAGCCTGTCTCAGCCCCAGGGACAGCCTGAGACAAAAGGGCACAGCCAGCCTTTGCACCTGCCGAGGCCCCTGATGGAAGCACAGTTCCTCCCTCTTAACATGAAAGAAGCCAGTTTCCTCCCAAGCCATTCTCTTTCTCCCCTATCAGAATATCCCGGATCCACTTTGAGGAGAGAAACTACAGCCATGACTTCCCTTTTTTGGCTCAAGATCCTCTGTCTTCCCCTACTGATCTGAAAAGGGCGAAAAGCAGAATGAACTGCATGCTGAAGGTAACACAAGCAGAAGCTAACTCTTACAAGGGGCGAACTGAGGCTTTTAATCTAATCATGACCAAATCTCAGAGAAATATAGTATCACATCTCATGTTAATGAATAATCACACATTAAACAGGTATCTGCTTTGTGATTTTTTTAAAAAAAATATTTCTTACCCTTTGGGAAATGTCTATTTCTTATATTGGGGCTTCCCAGGTGGTGCTAGTGGTAAAGAATCCACCTGCCAATGCGGGAGACGAGGGTTCCATCCCCGAGTCAGGAAGACCCCTGGAGGATGGCATGAGATTTCTAGCTTGGAGAAGCCCCATGGACAGAGGAGCCTGATGGGTTACAGTCCATAGGGTCACAAAGAATTGGATACGACTGAAGCAACTCAGCACATTTCTTATATTGAAGGCAAAAGGAGAAGGAGCCAGCAAAGGATGAGGTGGTTAGACAGCATCATTGACTCAATGGACATGAATCCGAGCAAACTCCAGGAGATAGTGGAGGACGGAGGGGCTGGCGTGATGCAGTGCATGTGGTCCCAGAGAGTCAGGAACAACTTAGCAACTGAACAATAAATTTCTTATATTAGGTTTCATAATATGCACGCTAGTCCAGCAGAATGTGTACATTGCTTATAGTTAAGTGTCCATGTATTGTTGATGTGTGCCCTGGGAAAGCACCATCAAAAATCTGAAATACAAGGGCTTTCCAGGAGGGCCAGTGGTGCTTTCACTGCAGGGGGCACAGGCCAGTTCCTGGCTGGGGAACCTAAGACCCCGCATGCTATCCATTGCGATGAAAAAGAAAAAACAAAGTCTGAAAGCCACAGATCTCTACAATGATGCCTCCCAAATTCTTTTAACTAATCTAAAACTCAACACAATTCAAACCTGAACTCCTCATCTTTCTCATCAAGCCTGCTTCTCCCCCACTTTCTTCATTTCGGTCAATGACTCCAAGACGTACAGAGTTGTCCAAGCTAGAAAGTGGGAGCCACCCTCCTCCTCCTCCTCCAGATTCTTCATCCCCAAGACTTCCAGTCTTCAGGCCTTTGAGTTCTCTCCATCTCAATGTTGAGTGCCCCTCCACTAGAGCCCCTCCATCTTATCTTATTGTCACAGCTGCCTGGGTTTCTACACTCATCTAGAAACTGGTTGCCACATGCAGTCCCTTCTTCCCCTTAGTTCAGCCTCCACAATCCCACCTGAGCGAAAATCATCCTCTGCTTAACAGACCCAAATCCGTGAGCTTAGCAGGGCATTGCAAGACTTTCAGGAACTGACCTCTTCCAAACACCTCTACAGTCCCACTTTTCTATAACATTCCTCCTTCTGCTGATGATGGAGAAAACACCCTGAGTTTCTCTGAAAGGAACAAAGGTGTAACTTAGATACTGGCAAATACAACTGATGGGCCAAATCCAGCCCACTGCCCAGTTTGGGAGGTCAAGTTTCATGGGAACACAGCCACACTCTTTTGTTTACATATTGTCTCTGGCTGCTTTCGAGAGACAATAACAGAACTGAGTAGTTGAGACAGAGACCAAATGCCTCCAAGGCCTAAAATATTTACTATCTGGCCCTTGACAGAAAAGGTGCGCCAAGCCTTGGTATAACCAACAGCAGCAGCAAGTAGTTCAGAGGGATGATAAATCTGCCACCTGGAAAAACAGACGAGACTGGGAACGGGGTGACTCTGATTCTTCTCTTTTTGTATTTTTAGAAGAATCACTTGATATAATTACACCGAATTAAAAAGCAGGAAAAAAAAATGTTATCTCCTTTCCTCTCACCCCAAAAAAGTCCTGAACATGTTTTAGGAGACACTTTACAATTTTTTTAATGATTTTATTTTGACTTATTTATCTGGCTGCACCAGATCTTAGCTGTGGCACAGAGAATCTTCAGTCTTCACCGCAGCGTGTGGGCTCTAGCTCCCTGACCTAGAGATCAGGAACCCTTGCATTGGGAGCGTGAAGTATTTACCACTGGACCACCAGGGAAGTCCAGACCTCTTACAATTTCTATCCCCTTTATATACAACAAAATTCACCCCTTTTCAGTTTACAAGTCAATGAATTTGACAAATACATACAGCCATGTAATGACACCTCAGTCATGATGTGAACATTTCTATCACACCAAACAGTTACCTTGGGCCCTTTTGCTGGGTCAGTTCTTTCTCCATGGCCCCTGGTCACGAATGTCTTGCTTTCTAATGAAGGGAACCTGATTTCTCAGCCTGGCTTTGGTCCCTGTCCGCCGTGCACAACACTAGCAAAATCACTTATTTCCAGTTCTTGGGCCCCTCATGCGAACTAACAGACTTCCAGTAAGACTGACACCTCCACATACTTTTTACTCGCTTCTTTGATTTTCTCATTCACCCTACCAGGCCTCTGGTTAAATATAATTTGAAGAAAGAGGACCAGAACTAAACATAATGGCTGAAAAGAACTCTCAGGGGTGGGAGGGAGGTTCAAGTAGGAGGGGATATATGTATACACACGGCTGTTTCACCATGTTGCACAGCAGAAACTAATACAGCATTGTAAACCAGTTATCCAATTAAAAATAAACTAAAAAAATAATAAATTTTTTAAGAGCTCTCTCAGTACTTTTCAGATCTGAAAGTCTACACTTCTCCACTTAGTACTGATACCTGTACTCACAGTTGCAGAGTATAAAGAAGGAAATAAATTGCTCAGAAACCGAAATCCCAAACCTCCTTAGAGCCAAAGACAATCATCAAAATGAATAAATGAGAAAAACTCCATCAGGGTTTCTGCCCTCATTAGAGCTGTGAGTATACGAAGTCATGCCCAAGGCTGCCAGCGCCTTGAAAGCAGAAGCTGCTTGAAATCCAAACACATCCAAAGATGCAGCCACAGGGATACCAGCAGCTCAACTGCGAACCAACAAAGCCTCTTCACTATGTTCATGGGATGGAGCAGCTTATTTTGAGGAGGAGGGACACTCTGCTAACTATCTAGGGTGGGGAGGAGGGAGGCGGGTACCAAGCTGAAAAAAATAGAAATACTCAAGACAAAACAAAAATCTGTGCTTTTCTGTTTACAATAGCTAGAGCATGGAAGCAACCTAGATGTCCATCGGTAGACAAATGGATAAGAAAGTTGTGGTACATATACACAATGGAATATTACTCAGCTATTAAAAAGAACGCATTTGAGTCAGTTCTAATGAGGTGGATGAAGCAGAGCCTTTTTTACAGAGTGAAGTAAGTCAGTAAGAAAAACACCAATACAGTACATTAATGCATATATATGGAATTTAGAAAGATGGTAATGATGACCCTATATGCAAGACAGCAAAAGAGACACAGATGTAAAGAACAGACTTTTGGACTCTGTTGGGACTCTTTTGGACTTCTCTGTGGAAGAAGGCGAGGGTGGGATGGTTTGAGAGAATAGCATTGAAACATGTATATTACCATATGTGAAATAGATGACCAGTCCAAGTTCAATGCATGAAATAGGACACTCAAAGCCAGTGCACTGGGACAACCCAGAGGGATGGGATGGGGAAGGAGGTGGGAGGAGGGGTTCGGGATGGGGGACACATGTACACCCATAGCTGATTCATGTTGATGTACGGCAAAAACCACCACAATACTGTAAAGTAATTAGCCTCCAATTAAAATAAATTAATTTTTTTCAAGTCTGTGCTTTTAAACATTTAGGAAAGGCTGGTCCACACATCATGGAAGAGCTGCAAAAGAATGTAGCTTTGATGTCTTATGGAGAAGCAACCAAAATAAGTACTTTGTTTCTAAAGCAAACTAAATTTTCTTGCTAGTAACCAACCTCTTCTAAGACTTACATCACTCTGAGGACATCAGAAGATGGAACCAAATAGCCAGCCAACTCCTTGGGTTTTACTATATACATGGAGGATTTATGACTAAAACAAAACTTGGAAATAACAAATATATCCATGCCAGGATAATTTAAGAAAGTGAACATAGGAGTTCCAGGATTCAAGTTACCCAGAAAACAGCAGTCAGATGAGCTGCCTTCATTTGAGGTTTATGAACCAGGAAGGAATGCAACTCAACTGAAGATTTTCACCAGGAAACTCTGGCTTCCAAGATGCAGGTCTGGCAACTCCTCCCCTGCCCCCACCCCTACCCAGACGCTGCACAACTTCTGATGCTGTGAAAGGGCAGCCTGCTATGCCCCCAGCATCCTGAGTCCAGCCTCAAAGGGGAGACCAGAGTGGGGATAGGGGAAAGGACAGAAATTACGGTTGTCTGAAACCATAGTTTGGGGAAGATATTTATACTGCTCTAAATCACTGAAAAAGCACTGACATGCGAATCAGAATTAACCAAAGAACTGATGGTCTACAGGGATGATGAAAATTCAGAATATAATAACAGTTCTGATGGCTCACCATTGTATTCCCCTTCCCTTGCCCCCAACCCCCAAAAGTATGATAAACTTGAAAGATAACACCGAGAGCAGGAAAGAAATTCAACAGTGATGTAGATGTCTGCAACTGCGTATGTACGTACACATACAAATAACCATTGTTATTAAACAAAGACAGCAAGGCAAGTTTTCAGATGCTAAAAACAAAAACAAAATTGTGAAGATGAACACAAAGCAAGCCACAATACTCTGGGGTAAAAGAAACGTGAACTTTCCAAGGCTGGTGTTGTAATTCAGTAACCAAACCACTGTATCCAATTCTGGAACCGTGGACCAAGAGGGGAGGGAGGGGGGGCAACACGTGAAAGAGGAGAAAAGAATTTACTGTCCTTTGCCCAGTAAATTATACTCTCCACCACCCCCAGCACAGTTTATTTTTCCAAAACTATAAATTAGATTTGGTCTAAAAACCAAACATTGGCTAAAAACTATTGTCACTGGCATGCTTACCCTGAACCCAGGGAAGAGTTAACCGGTTTCCTGGACACACAGCAAGTTTAAGTTCATGGTATTACAGACGAGCCACTCAAGAGTGTGGACCAGGTGGTGGCCACAGTAGCAACCTGGAAGCTTCACTCATCGCTTGAGTGTCAATACCACCCAGGAGCAAGTTCTACCTTGAGGAGATGAACACACAACACAATCACCTCCAGTTTGCCTGAGTCCATTGAGATTTCCATGGAAAAACTACAGTCTGTCCAACCCTCTGGGCTTCCCAGGTGGTGCAGTGGTAACGTAATCTGCCTGCCAATGCAGGAGACACAGGAGATACGGGTTCGATCCCTGGTTCAGGAAGATCCCCTGGAGGAGGAAATGGCAACTCACTCCAGGATTCTTGCCTGGAGAGTCCCATGGATAGAGGAGCCTGGTGGGCTACAGTCCACACGGCCGCAAAGAATTGGACACGACTGAGCAACTGAGCACATGTACACACACACTCACACACACACCTGAGCCATGTGAAAGGACAGTACTGAAGCCTGTATGAGACTGGAAGACCTAAAGGTTTTGTTACCCTCCAGAGTTCTTGGCCTCCTTCAACAGAAATTGATCAAAGGCCAGGCAAGGCTTTATCGGGCCCCCTGCTGCAGCAGGGGGAGTGAGAACAAGCAGCAGGGTGAGGATAGGGGTGTGTCCAGGCGTCGGCTGGAAGGATGACAGGTGGCTTGACCACCCCTTAGGTGGTGTTGAGGGCAGGGGGCAGGTGCAGTATCTGCTTTTGTTCCTGACCGCTACTTTCACTCTGGGCTCTTCAAAAGGGGCAGTTGGGTTTCTTGGTCTCTTTGTATCTTCTCGTCCATAATTTGGCCCAGTTGCTCAAGCATGTAGTTATTTTTAGTCCCATACAGTTTCTTTGTATTTTGTTGCTGGAGGAGAGGTGTGTCCAGATGCAAACACTGCAGCAAGGGGTCCCAGGTCCCAGCCTGTCTCAGTTTGATGCAAGAAGCTGACAATAACAGCAGCTGATGAAAGGGATGTTTACATACAAGGAGAGTGGAGAAAGCCCCGCACAGCTGCGAAGTTGGTGACAGATGCCTAGGACAATGGAGCAGGTTTGTCAGGCAGCATCAATCTTTTTTAAATTTTTTTAATAACAGCTTTATTGTGAACTATGATGTACAGAACCTACAATTCACCTACAATTCGCCTATATAGAGTGTACAGTTCAATGAGTTCAGGTATATTCTGCAACCATAACCACAACCAAATTTACATTTTCAATCCTACCCCCCCAAAAAAACCCTATGGACCCCTAAAGTAGTCACTTCCCATTTCACCACCCCAACCCCACCAGTAAGCCAAATGAACCTACTTTCTGTCTCTCTGGGTCTGCCTGGCTATTTCACATAGTGGAGTCTAGATATTGCACATAAACTGGGTCATATATGTTTTTTGGTGCCTGACACCTTTCACGTAGACTAACGTTCCCAAGACTCATTAAAACCTTCTCAACACATGCTACTCCCTTGCTCCAAGTCCTGCTGGCTCCTATGGCACCTGGGATAAAATCCGTGGCCAGCGAAGTCCAGACTGGTCTGTGTGGGTCCTGCTTGCCTCTCCAACTTCATGTCCTGCCGCATCTTCCCCAGACCACCATGCTCGACACGGAGGATATCTGGTCCTTTCTACCTCAACACCTGTCCCCGTGATGCTCCTTGAACCTGGAATGCTGATTCCTCCTCATCCCTCATCTCAGCTCAGATATCACATTACAGGGAGACCCCAGGAGGGAAAGGAGCCCCATCACCACTGTTCGTCACTGTATGCCCTGTCTGCTTCCTCCTAGGACTTAGAGAGCCTGTGAGCATCCCTTTGTTCATTAGTCTGCATTTGTCTCTCTCTAAAACATGGGGCCTGGGCATGTCTCTGTTGATGACCCACCTCAGATACTGGCTGGATAAGAGAGAAAAAATAAAAGAAATCCTGGCTGAGGTTGAAGACCCCAACTCCAAAGGGGTGAATGGTGAAGGCTGTAGGACCCCACCTCCCTCCATCTGCCATACTCCTCTGAGGGACCCCGTCTGGCCCTCATCTCCTCATCTTTCTTTCTGGAACCCCCTCAGACCAGAGCTGTGGACATTCCTGATATTCCTGATGGGAAAACCCATACAGAAGGTCCTGGCCCTTGCAGCTGTGGTGTGGCAGAAGAAGACTCTTCTGGGTTCTTTCACACAAAATCCCCACAAGTTTTCCATAATGATGGCTTGAGAAAATGTCCACTCTGGTTTCCTGAAGGATTAAAGCGACACTTTCTCCTCATTCTCCAGGAAAATCCCAATTTTTACTACTCTCTGGTAAAACACGAAATGTCCCACGTCCTGTGCTACTGGGTGGCACTGATCTCATAAGTCGTCAACTTGCAAAGTCACTTTTATGTCGTGCCAAGTGAAGAGCATGCAGGCCTGTGGCTCCAAGTCTTGGGAGCTGGGGGACCTCAAGTAGACCGTGTCACCCATCCCTCAACATGCAAAGGCAGGGGCTGGAAAGCTGGCCCTATTTCTAAAAGCACCGCATTTCTACGATTCTCTAGTCTTTTGTTTTTGTCTTCAGTGCGCGGCTTACAGGATCTTAGCTCCCCAACCTGGGATCAAACCCAAGCCCACAGCAGTGTAAACGCCGAGTTCTAACCACTGAACTGCCTGAGAATCCCCATACAATTCTACAATCTTGGGGCTTTCCTGGTGGCTCAGACAGTGAGGAATCTGCCTGCAGTGCAGGCGACCCACGTTTGATCCCTGGGTCAGGAAGATCCCCTGGAGAAGGTAATGGCAACCCATTCCAGTATTCTTGCCTGGAGAATCCATGGACAGAGGAGCCCATCAGGCTAAACTACATGCAGTCCCATGGATCTTAGGTCACCAGCTTCTTCTTCCCATCCTCAAATTAGTAAAACACCACCATCATCCAACCCCCTGTTAAAAGAAAGGGCAAGGGCTCAAATACCAAAGCTAGTCAGTCAGTTTGATCACTCAGTCATGTCTAACTCTTCGTGACCCCATGGACTGCAGCACACCAGGCCTCCCTGTCCCTCACCAGCTCCTGAAGTTCACCCAAACCCATGTCCATTGAATCGGTGATGCCATCCAACCATCTCATCCTCTGTCGTCCCCTTCTCCTCCTGCCCTCAATCTTTCCCAGCATCAGGGTCTTTTCAAAGGAGTCAGCTCTTCACATCAGGTGGCCAAAGTATTGGAGTTTCAGCTTCAACATCAGTCCTTCCAATGAACATTCAGGACTGATCTCCTTTAGGATGGACTGGTTGGATCTCCTTGCAGTCCAAGGGACTCTGAAGAGTCTTCTCCAACAAAACAGCTCAAAAGCATCAATTCTTCGGCACTCAGCTTTCTTCATAGTCCAACTCTCACATCCATACATGACTACAGCTCCCATCCAAAGGACAGGTAGTTAGCACTATTAATACACAGTAACTAACATGGGGAAAACTTTTTAATACCTTATAAGATCATATGGGCTTCCCTGATAGCTCAGTTGGTAAAGAATCCACCTGCAATCCAGGAGACCCCAGTTCGATTCCTGGGTTGGGAAGATCCCCTGGAGAAGGGAATGGCAACCCACTCCAGTATTCTTGCCTAGAGAATTCCATGGACTGTATGTATAGTCCATGGGGTCGCAAAGAGTCAGATATAACTGAGCAACCTTCACTTTCACAAGATCATAAGGACCAGAATGAAGGCGGAATTGTAAAGTGTATACTCCTTGCTTTTGTATTGTATATAATTTAAGGACTGGCCCTGTGCTGGCTCAGTGAGGACTCATTCAGGACGCAGTATAACCCACCTCCCTGGATCCACTCCCTGCTCATGAAGCCGGGCCAGCGGCGCCCACTCTGTTGATGTCTCATTTCCTAACAACACTCTAATAAGACACAGGTGAGACAAATTGTACTTTTATCCTAAGAAATTTTAAGTCTTTCCTGTTGGGAGCCAGCGTGAGGAACTCTGCCCACGGCAAAGGTCATGAGGAAGGAAGCTTGGCATACGAAAAGGCGTGATCAAGCCTCAGGAAACCCTCTGTTCCCGAGCATCTACCAGAGTACTTTACGGGGAGCTCTCCCCCATAACCATTTCTCTCAGAGAAGGAGTTAACTTGCAGCTCCAGTTAATAAAAATTCCTGGGCGTGATAAGAGTGTTTCAACTTACGGACTCTGGAGGTTCTCTGGCCTGCCTGATCAGGCTCGTCCGGCCACATGTGATTGTTTACAGCCTCCCAACTGTGAGAGGCATGGGATGTTTTAAAACTTTCTAAAAACAGACTCTTTTGAGAAGTTAGAAAATCATTAGTATAGTATTAGCCGGATGATTAGGAATTATATTGGTGAAGGGTTTTTTTCATTTATCCTGCCAATAATTACTGCTGATTCCCTGCCCGGGGTGTGACAAGGATGTCTCAGGTCAAACCTCTCTGCTGACAGACTAGCTTGTGTGACAGCCTCTCAGCCATAAACAGCACAGAGAGTTTGGAGTATTAGCATAGGGCTTTTTTCACTGATGAGTCAATGATTGCCATCAGGTCTCCATATCCTTAGGCACCTGGGAATATATTAATCAATGTATTTGGAATATAGAAAAGGAGATATACTAGTTTTTTGATGTTAGCAATACTAGACTTTTTGAGTTAATGAAGCTTCTCTTTTGTAATAGATCACTGTACTTTGTTATAAATCACTATAAATCACTGTGTCCTTGCTATGCAAAAATGTAACTTTATCACTATAGATCTTAAGGGGAACTTTGGTGAAGGGTTTACATTTGTTGAGCCAATATTTGCTGCTAAATCTCCATATTCCTGCCCTTTTAATGAATATAACTAGCATATAGGAGAAATAAGTATTAACCTTTAAGATTAATCATGTTAAACCTTAGGTTAAGTAAATTCCTTTCTTGATTGTAACTCACTACACCCTCACCCTATAGGAATGCAACTTTATTTGGAGGGTGGCGCCTGATTTAAGAAAAAATCACCTCTGGAAAAATAAGTTTTCTGGTTAACTGACCTGTATCAGAAAGAGCCATAAAATGTCAGCAGACCTCATGGCTAAAAGATAATGAAACTCATAAGACCTTTGTATAATTTTATATGAAGCACCTGATTGTGACAAGGGTCAGGTCTGCTGACCCCCGCGTGACTCTGTATTCATCCCTATGTATAACAAAAAGGTATATAAACAAACCTGAAAAATAAAGAAATCGGATCAGTTTCTGGAAAGACTGATTCCCCCGTGTCGTTTCTTTCTCGCTCCCCGTTTTCCTGGCTGAATTCCCATCTGAAATGTGGGTACTCACCAAGCCTGCTAATTCTGCCTGGGCTTCTGAGATCGGACCGGGGAGGCCTCAGTGCCTCCTCTCCTTTGGGAAAATGGAAAGATGCCTGTGGCCTACGTAGATGGTGATTGGGATTCCATGTAAACCAGTTATTCAGCCTCTTTTCTCCACTAATTCTCCTACTACACTACCTGTTTCTAATCTCCCTCTATATCTGTAATTAAATAAGTTTTTTCCAGGACGCCGACTCCGTCCCCACCTTCGAATTCCCTGGATCCACTGGGGCTGGACCCCGGTACTTTCCTAGCTCTCCCATTTTTTAAAGTGACTCTGGAAACCAGCCTTTTAGGCCAGTGATGACTGTAAGAGGATAGCAATACACCAATAAAAACAACTGCCTTTAAAGAATTAAATATCTGTAGGATTCACCAAACTCTCTCAACACCTATATTTCCCAGATAACTTTTCAAAACCTTGAACTTAAGAAAAGGCAAGCTATCTCTTTCTGAGATCAAATAAAAATAGAGAAGATCAGGCAGTATACTTCAAGTTTTCTGCATGCCATTAGCATCCCAGTAAAAGACAAAGGCAAAGAAAGTAAATACAACAAAAACAAAGAGGAAGGGAGAGAAGGGGAAAATGAGAAGTAGCTGTCAGTGCAGGGCAACACTTAACTGTATATCCTAAGGGCGACAGAGAAAAAAAAAGATATGCACCCCAGTGTTCATAGCAGCACCGTTTACAACAGCCAAGACATAGAAATAACCTAAATGTCCATCAACAGAGGACGGGTAAGGAAATACGGTATACATATACAACGGAATATTACTCAGCCATAAAAAAGAACAAAATAATGCCTTTTGCAGCAGCATGGATGGATGTAGAGACTGTCATACTAAGTGAAGTAAATCAGAGAGAGCAACACAAATATCATATGATATCGCTTACATGTGGACTCTAAAAAGTGATACAGAGCACCGGGTGGAGCCCCCTGTGCTCTACAGCACTTGCCATTAGCCATTTATTCTACATGTGATAACGTGTCTGTTCAGCGCTACTCTCCCCTTCCCCTGCTGTGTCCAAAGTCCGCTGTCTATGTCTGTTGTCTCTATTCCAGCCCCTGCAAGAAGGTTCTCAGCACCGCTTTTCTAGATTCCATCGTGACAATCTAGAGCAGTGGGATGGGGTGAGGGGGTGGGGAGAAGGTTCAAGAGAAGGGGACATACATATACTTATGGCTAATTCACACTGTTGTACAGCAAAAGCCAACACAATATGGTAAAGCAATTATTCTCCAATTAAAAATACTTTTTTTAAAAAGTGATACAAATGAACTGATTTACAAAACAGAAATAGACTCATGGACATAAAAATCAAATTTACGGTTACTAAGGGGGAGAGGTGGGTGGGGAGGGATAAATTAGTTCAGGATTAACGGATACACACAACTATGTATTAAACAGATAAACAGCAAGGACCTACTGTATAGCATAAGGAACTATATTCAGTATCTTTCAATAACCAATAATGGAAAGGAATTTGAAAAAGAACAGAAATATATTGACATATGTATAACCGAATCACTTCTCTGCACACCTGAAACTAATGTAACACTGTAAATTGACTATACTCCAATTTAAAAAACCAGCCAAGTAAACCACAGGGACGGGGAGAGGGGGGAGCCTGTGTATGTTACGCTTTCTAAGCAGAGAATGGCTTAGTTCACTGGGCTCCTGTGTGGACTTGCATCTACCATGGAATCAAAAACAAAGAGAAGCACCTGCCCTCCAGAAGCATGTGCAAGCACGAGCAAAGATGGTGCAAAACCTAGGGAATGGCACAAAAGTGCAGGGCTCTACCGCAGCCTGGGATCCAGGCTCTGCTCTCGGGGCAAGACTGGAGAACTCCCAGGAAGAAACCCTAGTGGGGGGAGAAGAGGAAGAGGGAGAAAGATGTGCTGAGCTGTTGCCTTGCACTTGTATTTTCTTACACCACCAAGAAAATGTAGGGGTGCTGCTCCATGAACAAGAGTTAACTGCAAAGAGAACAAGCAGGACAGGGAGGCAAGCAGGCAGGCTCAGTAAGTTCCCTCCATGCAAACGAGCTCCACTGCAAGAGCACATTCGTAAGCCCAACAGAGTTAGCCAAGGAATCCATCTTAACACAATCATGTCTATACAGTACCGCACTGTAACAGGTTTATAATAATTTTCACCTAAATAATACATAAAGAAAAACCAACCAGAAAAAAATAAAGAAGACATTTCTAATCTTACAGACCAGCACAACAGCTGGCATATAGGGGCTGGCATCGAGTGAACAGGCAAGAAGAGTTACTGCCTGGAGGAGAGACAGGAGGCGGGAGATGGTAGCACGAAGGATCATCAGCGACGGAGAACAAGCTGCATTTCACTCATGCCTGACACTGATGGCACAGCTTCTGGTTCCTCGCTGGATTCAGTTCTATCTACCCCTTGAAAACACGATCAGGTGATGACTGGGTAGCCCTGTACTCTATCCAGTCATCGTCGTCATTGTTGTAGTGTACAATAAAGTACACAAAAGCACAACCACCTGCAGAGGGTGTACACATGACAGTGATTGCCAGACACGTGACCTAACTTACATGATTGAACTTGCAAACGCACGTTCTCATCTTTGACAGTTTGCAACTTGAAGGTGCATATATAGGGGTCTTGGGCTTTCCTGGTGGCTCAGACGGTAAAGACTCCACCTGCAATGTGGGAGACCTAGATTCGATCCCTGGGTTGGGAAGATCTCCTGGAGGAAGGCATGGCAACCCACTCCAGTATTCAATATTCTTGCCTGGAGAATCCCCATGGACAAACGTACCTGGCAGGCTACAGTCCATGGGGTCGCAAAGAGTCAAACACAGCTGGGAAATTAAGTGCACACACACACACACATACACACACACTTAGGGGACGTACTATACTGGAAAGTAAAGAGAGAGCTGAGGCTTTGAGAAAGAGGAACTGTGGATTCGATGGCTTCTCTGTTTCCACTGAGGGCCCCAAAAAGCCTTGACAATCATCATGGAGACCAGACCTTAAAGACAACAATGGCTACTGAAATCTTTTTCAGGGGACCCTCCTGCCTCATCCTCCCCACATCCCACCACACCACCACCACCCGCTGCCCGGAAGCTCACAGTATTTGACTCCAATCACCTCTATCCTTTCATCAGCCTGTTTCTTATTTTAGAAAAGCATGGTACTACCAACAAAACACGGGCTTCCCTGGTGGCTTAGACGGTAAAGAATCTGCCTGCAATACAAGAGACTCAGGTTTGATGCCTGGGTTGGGAAGATACCCTGGAGAAGGGAATGGCACCCCACTCCAGTATTCCTGCCTGGAGAATTTCATGAACAGAGGCACTTCGTGGGCTGAGATCACAAAGAGTGATCTAACACACATACGCACCAACAAAACACAAGCTTTCTGCTCGTAAGTCCTGAAACAGTGACATTTCCCTCAGAACAATGAGTTCATTCTATCTGAGCCAACTTCGATCTATTCATTTAGCATCAACTATTCACTGCCTGGGGCTTCCCTGGTGGCTCAGATGGTAAAGAATCTCCCTGAAATGAGGGAGACCTGGGTTCAATCCCTGGGTTGGGAAGATCCCCTGGAGGAGGGCATAGCAACCCACTCCAGTATTCTTGCTTGGAGAATCCCCATGGACAGAGGAGCCTGGAGGGCCACATTTCATGGGGTTGCAAAGAGTTGGGCACAGTTGAGCGACTAAGCACAGCATAGCACATTCACTAGCACCCATGTGTGGAGGGTTTGCAAATGCCTGCAGCGTGCAACGGTTTCAGGGGTGGGGGTAGTCTCATGAAATATATGGTCAACAGGTGGTCCTGATGAGGGCCAGCAACTGGAGACACCACCTTCTTCCACAGTCGTCATGACAACTGTTCAGTCACCCAAGCAAAAACCACGGGTCAGATTCCTAAGAGGGAACCGCTTCAGATGATTTCGTAAAAGGCTTATGCCTGATGGGAAAAATCACACCTCCAGATTATCTTTCTATTGAAAACATATTTAATTTGAAATTGATTTTTATAATTGTTTATTATTTATTCACTTATACTATATAGCATACCATGTGTGTATATCTATAGCTACACATGTAGATACATACACATAAGTGACACTATATATACAGATATACACACATACACATACATATGTGTGCCTGCTCAGTCACTTCAGCCGTGTGTGACTCTCTACGAGTCTGTATGTATATGTATACTTCTGTCATTTTCTACTTTTTTTGCAATATAGATATATACACAGTATATCTGGCAGTATAGATTTATCCAGAAGACCAGAACAGTGGTCTGTCTCAGAACAGTGGCCTAAGTCTCAGAATTTGGTTCCTAGAAGAGCACAGGAAACGCTAAGGGTCTGCACTACACCGGATGTTCTATAGTCTTCTGCCAGATCTTTACCCAGCTGAATTTCTCGGGTCCTTCTGGTCTCAACTTGATGTCACCTCTCAGAGAGGTCCTCCCTGACCACCTAATCTTTAAAAGTCCAGAGACATGTCCCAGTCACTTCTGTCTTACCATCTTATTTTCTTCTGAAGACATCACTCTGAAAGTGCCTGCTTTACTAGCAAATGGCCTCCTGTCAGGCTCCTCTCTCTAAACCATCTAAAGCCTAAGAGTTGGAGTCCTTATCTGTCTTATCACCTGCATGACTCCACCTCCGAGAACATTTTTGCTCCTACAAGGCACTCAGTAACTGTCAAATGAATGAAGAATGCATGGATCCACATGCTCCAAACAAAACATGAGGAAAGAACGGAGAGACAAAACACAGCAGGCATAGAGTCAGACAACCTGGCTTATAATCCAGCTTGACTCTGCTCTGCGGCCAGGGCCAATCATTTACCTTTTAGACTTCAGTTTCCTTAGCTTTGAACTAATACAACAAGAAGTATTGAGCTTGAGAGTACTTTGTAAATCATGAATTATTCTATCATTGTTATGAAAGACATCTTGAGTGAATATCTGTAGTGGCACCAATGAAAAGGTTCATGAGAATACATCTGTAAATGAGTTAATCTAGCAAAAGAGAACTTTTCTCATCTTCTGAATTAATCATATTGTAATTAAAAAATTTTAAGTGTAAATTTCAGTGATATTTAGTCTGTTCAAAAGGCTGTGTGGCCACCATCTAATCTGAGAACATTTCCATCACCCAGAAAGGAAATCCCATACACACTGACAACCACTCTCCAGCCCCCCACCCAGATCCTGCAGTCACTAATCTATACCCCACCTCTATGGATGTGCCTCTTCTGGACAGTTCTTATAAACAGAACCCTACAAGATGTAGCCTTCTGTGTCTGGTTTATTTCACATAGCACGTTTCCAAGGTTCATGCATGTTGCAGCATGCATCAATTCTTCATCCCTTTTTATGGTTGAATAATAACCCACAGTATGGATATACTATATATTATCTTTAATTGATTCAGCAGCTGATGGACAAATGGTTGTTTCTCCTTTTTGGCCATAATGAATAATGCTGTCGTGGGCAGTCATGCACAGGTGTCTACCTGAGCATATGCTTTCAAATCTCTTGAGTATATACCTAGGAGTGGAATTACTGAGTCATACCATGACTCTATATTTTAACTTTTTGAGAAACTGCCAAAATATGTCCCAAAGGAATTGCACCATTTTTCATTCTTACTCTGAATTTATGAGGGTTTTGGTTTCTCCATATCTTCACCAACACTTACTATTATCCATCTTGTTTTAGAGTCATACTGGTCAGTGGGATGTAATATTTTATTGTGTTATCAGACTTTAACATCCAAATTATTAATGGGTCCTCCAAAATAGAATACAAATGCCAGATAGCAGGAAAAAGACTAGATGATACCAAGGCAATGTTCCCTAACTTCAGTCATTCAAGAACCACCTTAATGATTTTGTCAACCCTGGATGCCATTTCTACTATTACATACTTCATTTTTTAAAAGTCAGTTCACTTTTCACTTCATTTTTTAAAAAGTCTGTAAATCACTACTATAAATTAGTATCACTTGCCACAAGCAGAAAGTATCAGAAACATTATAATGAAAACAAAAAGCAAAGTTAGCTAGCTATTAATCTCCGAGGGCTTGCTTCTTCATGTTAAAAGAGAACTTGCAAGGAATGGGTGTTGAAGAAAGGCTAGCTTACAAAGACAGTTCCCTTGACCTGTCAAACTCTAAAATCATCTCTAAGACCATCATGGGCTCCTCACTTTGAAAAAGTCTACTGCAACTTTTCAGGATATACCTTTCCTGAAAGAGGTCAGGAAATGAGTCCCATCACGACGATTAGATTGGAAGGGTGTTAAAGGACTGCTCCCTAACAGCTGTCATATTTCGGTAGCCTGTTACACTTGGTTGAGGGGTGTCCCTTCTCTGTGTTAACAAACTTCGTTCAAATTTCCAATAAGTTGGCCCATACTCCAGCTGCAAGCACCTGGCCCTCCAAGCTCCAACAAAAACAACTTTCCAAGCAAATAGACGTAATGCGAATTAGAACTAAAGAGCATCTGCCCCTGGGCAGACAAGTCCAGACAGCGCGACCAGTAATGTGACAAAGTGCCTGGAAGAGCCTGACTGACGGCGCTGGCCCCGACTGCAATGAAAACACAACGCCTGATTGTGCTCAGGTACACTCAACCTCCCTCTCCAGGCCCGACACGTGCACTATTTATGCACAAGTGAGATAAAAACAGTCAGTGACAGCATATTCAGGCACCTCCAGGTTTGAAACCTAATTATCGTCCGTCATCATCCAAGCTTCCCAGAACACTAAATTGCATCTTACTTTAAGAGGAAAAGAAGGAGCAGTCCATCTGAAGGTTTCCTTTGCCTCTTTGGGTACTCCAATCCACCCCTCAGATCTCAGTTCAAACATCTCTTCCAGTGGGAATATTTTCTTGGCCCTCAATACTGAATCCCCTTAGCACGCATCTCCCAGCACCTTCGCTTGCCCCTCATGGCACATCTCGCTTTATCATTTAGTATTTGCATGCTGGTGTCTGTCTCCCCAGCAGGACGAGCTCCAGGAGGACAGGAAGCAGGTTGGTTTTGTCCATCATTATTCCCACAACAGTTCAGCCAGTTCTTGGCACAAAGGAGGTGTTCAAGGATTATTTGTTCAATGAATGAGTTCAAACAATGTCAAAATTTTGTTATATAATATAAGGCTTGCCTATGTTTACAAATAGAAGGGGGAAAAGTAGAAGCAGTGATAGATTTTATTTTCTTCGGCTCCCAAATCACTGCAGACAGTGAATGCGGCCATGAAATTAAGACACTTGCTCCTTGGAAGGAAAGTTAGGACAAACTTTGACAGTGTATTAAAAACCAGAAACATCACTCTGCTGACAAAGGCACATAAAGTGAAAGTTGTGGTTTTTCCATTAGTCATGTATGGATATAAGCGTTGGACTATAAAGAAAGCTGAGCACCAAAGAATTGATACTTTTGAACTGTGGTGCTGGTGAAGACTCTTGAGAATCCCTTGGACTGCAAGGAGATCCAACCAGTCAATCCTAAAGGAAATAAGTCCTGAACATTCATTAGAAAGACTGATGATGAAGCTGAAGTTCCAATACTTTGGCCAACTGATGCGGAGAGTTGACTTACTGGAAAAGACACTGATGCTGGGAAAGACTAAAGGCAAAAGGATAAGAGGGTGGCAGAGGATGAGATGGTTAGATGGCATCACTGACTCAATGGACATGAGTTTGAGCAAACTCTAGGAGATCCCGACTGACAGGGAAGCCTGGTGGGCTGTAGTCCATGGGGTTGCAAAGAGTTGGACACAACTTAGTGACTGAAAAACAACAATGTTTGCAATGACCATCAAAACTATGTTTCAAAAAGACCAAAGGGCACAGGACAGATGTTCTTCAACTTCCTAGCATTTCCTGCTACTGGACTGCAATCGAGTTCTTTCCATGCAATAGAAGCCTCTCTTTCTTTCACATAACTTCCAAACAACGAAATTAGGACTGGAGTCTATCAGTGAGCCTTTCTGGGGACCTGTTGGTCAGTGGTGGAGGAGCTGGCAACCAGGGAGGGAAAAAAAGGCACAAAAACTAAAATTTACAGAATGTTTACAATGCGTCACATACTCTTTCTTTAATCTAAAAAAAAAATAATTCTTTTTATCACACGAGACAACTGAGACTACTGAGACTTGTAAAATGTAGCAACTTGCTCAGTCACACAGCTAATCAAAGGTCAAAAAGAAGCAAGCGTGTGGTTCTCTGTGAGCTGAAGAAGTTACGTGAGTGCCAGATAGGTGATGCAAGCTGTGAGCGTGCTCAGTCGCTCAGTTGTATCTGACTCTTTGAGACCCCATGGACTGTAGCACACTGGACTCTTCTGTCCACGGGATTTTCCAGGCAAGAATACTGGAGTGAGTTGCTATTTCCTCCAGGGGATCTTCCCGACCCAAGGACCGAACCCACGTCTTCTGTATCTCCTGCATGGGCAGGCAGATTCTTGACCACTGCACCACCTGGGAAGCCCAACGCAGGTTGGAAAAGGCCTTAAACAACAGACAAAAATGAGCTGAAAGAGGCAGAGGAGGGCATTATAATACAACTGCTTATAAGAGCTAATAGATATGGACCTTTGCCATGTGCCAGGCACAGAACTAAAGTATCCGGCACACATTACTTCACTGGTTCATCATATCAGCTTTATGCACTGGCATTACTATTATTCCCCTTTTGTGGAGTACAACTGTGGCTTCAGCGAAGTGACCTGACCAAGGTGAGACAGTGGGTAAAATGTCTGAGAGCTGAATCCGGTTGTACGAGTTCATGTCAGAGCACTAACCCCTTCCTGAACCTCCTACCATGATACTGAGAGAGAACGGTGTGAACTAGGGCCCAGAGGAGGAAGGAGGAAGTTATGCAGGCAGTGCCTTCAGTGGTGTCTACTATTTGTCAGGACACAGCATGGAGCATAGCGAGCAAAGATGAATCGCATGGATCCTGCTCCGTAGGAGTTTATATGGAAGGAAGACAGTGAAGATAGGCAGGTCTTCAAAGTGTAGGGTCTGGAGCCAAGTTGCCTGGGTTCAAACACTGACTAAGTTGTGCAAAGTTGAGGCTGAAATAAAGAAAATGGTCTAAGTCCTTAACACATACCTGGCTCACAAGCAGCATAAACCAGTGTGAGCTATTATTACTCTAAGAGCTAATGAAAAGCAAAATTAGATGGAAAAGGTATGGCCACAACAAAGGACTGTGGAAGGACGGAGGTGTTCAGTGGACTCCAAAGGATGCAAGCTGGACAGACTGACCAAAGTAGAAAGCTTCTGAGGAATCCATTCGTGACCCGATGTGAGCCCAGCGCAGAAGAGAAAGACATTAGCTTCGCTATCAATGTCATATGAAGGGGCTTCCCTGGTAGTCCAGTGGCTAAGATTCCATGCTCCCAATGCAGGGGGGCTGGGTTATATCCCTAGGTGGGGGGCCTAGATCCCACATGCTGCAATTTAAAAAGTTCACAAGCTGCAACTAAGACCCAATGGAGCCGAATAAATAAATATTTTTTGAAAAGAAGAAGAAATGTCACATGAAAGGCAAAAAATTAACCAAAGATGACAGCAAGGGTTTGAGCTGGGTTAACTTGTAAGAACTCAAACTCTAAGGAGAAGGGGATGACAGAGGGCAAGATGGTTGGCTGGCATCACCAACTCAATGGACATGAGCTTGAGCAAACTCTGGGAGATTGTGAAAGACAGGGAAGCCTGGCGTGCTACCATCCATGAGGTCACAAAGAGTTGACTATGACTGAGCGACTGAACAAGCAGATTAAAAAAAGAAAATAAATCCCAGCCACAGAAAAGGCAAATGGGAAAGATCTGATATGAGAGAGGAGACGTTTAGAAGATGATGTAATGCATTTTGTTCCACTCCGACTGAGTTGATTGCACCTACAAGGGAGTCAGCAAGTGGGCACAGCCTGTAGGCATCAGGAAGCCACAGTGCAGGGCCCCGAGGAAGGGCTAGCCCAAGGAAACGACCAATGACTAAGCACATACTGTGTTTCTGTGGTGCACGGTCAAATATAAGGCTCGTACTCTTCTGAAGAGTCCACAGATCAATCTTACTATCTCCCTTCCTCTTGCAGGGAGGCTGATATTACAGGGATGAAGAAAACTGCTGAAGGGGACACAGCTGGAGAGTGGTAGAACTGGTCTTGGGACCAGTTCATCCAACTCCAGAACCCATTGTCTTTCCACTGGGAGGCTCAAAGAGAGAAGCCTTCTTCTTGAGCAGAACAAAGTCATGACATACACCTGGCCCTTCGGCACCCTTCCCCTCCCCATCCTAGCCCTCTCCTCCTCTGGGCCAGCCCTCCCGCTCCTGTGACTCAGCAATAGCACTCAAATCATCAAGATCCAGCAGTAACCCTCCCGGGAGAACGGATACATGTATATGTGTACCTTCGCTGACCACCTCAAATTATCACAAGGTTGTAATCAGCAACGTTCAGTCGCTAAGTCGTGTCCGACTCTTTGTGACCCCATGAACTGCAGCACGCCAGGCCTCCCTGTCTTTCACTATCTCCTGGAGTTTTCTATACTTCCATATAAAATAAAAAGTAAAACAAAAAAACCCTCACACTCCATGTAGGTTTCATGAACCACTCCCCATGCAACGTGGACATGATCACCTCCCTCTGACTCCCGTGGCCCTCGCTGTTAACGCCACCCTCCAGGCACGTGCAGACAAGCTTTAATTAGGTGTGCTGACCTGGCCACTATGCACCACCCTGCTAATGGACATGGCCGACTGGCTGCCAAGTCTTATTCAGGGCTCTTCCTTCCCCTAGGCTCCATCTGAGTTGTCTTGTCAAGCTTCTGGAGACACGTCTCCTGTTCAGCCCTGGTCTTTCTAGGGGTACACCACACTGCTGCGTCCCCTCTCAACGTCCAAGCGCTGCAGTTGTTTCTTCTCCACTACTTGCTCTTCCAAACTAGGATTTAAATCTCTAGGAAGAAGGCACTTCCTGTGTTGTTGTGTTGTTCACAGAGCCTTCTGTATGGTAGATGCCCAGAAAGTTATCAGAGATGATGACAACCTTTAGTACAGAAGCGCTTTCAGTGACCTCATCTCACACACCTTCGACCTAAAGGAAGCAATGGGTTCTCTGGACAAACACTATAAGAGGCTTGGGGATTTTTCTTTCCCTTTGCAAACCCAGTGTCAATACAGTGGAAGAGATAATATTATAATCTTTTTTTTTTTTCAGATACAGATTATTTGTTAGGAAAACTTGAAAAGCAAAAAATGAGTCCTCTTTCTTTGACATGTTAAAGCTATGATAAGATCAGGACTTCCCTGGCTGTCCAGTGGTTAAAACTCTGCGTTTTCAAAGCAGGGGGCACAGGTTCAATCCCTGGTCCGGGAACTAAGATTCCACATGCCTTGTGGCATGGCCAAAAAAATAAAAATAAATGAATAAAATAAAATAGATAGGCAACAAGGATTTAGTGTATATCAAAGCTATATTTTTTTTAAGGATATGAGAAAGTCTGTGCAATAAAATCCACTCACTGACCTTCACTCACAGGTCTTCTCAGATGTAGCCCCACCCACAGCCTATTTACTCTCATTTTACAAAGCAAATAAGCTATCTTGTTTCCCAGGCTTCAAGAGGAAGGTTGAATTAATTCAAGAAAGGCACACTTGGGTATGCTGCTGGGAGCACCCACTACCTAAAATCCAAGGACAGTAACTTTGAAAACCTGGCATTCTGGTGTCATTTGTCAGGACAGTCACAAGTGGCCAATACATTGTTGTTGTTCAGTCACTAAGACATGTCTGACTCTTTGCAACCCCATGGACTGTGGTATGCCAGGCCTTTCTGTCCCTCACTATCTCCCAGAGTTTGCCCAAGTTCATGTCCATCAAGTCGGTGATGCCATCCATCTCATCCTCTGTCGTCCCCTTCTCCTCCTGCCTTCAATCTTTCCCAGCAGCAGGGTCTTTTCCAATGAGTCAGTTCTTCACATCAGGTGGCCAAAGTATTAGAGCTTCAGTTCCAGCATCAGTCCTTCCAATGAATATTGAGCCAATCAATTTACCATTACAGAAATCATGTGCCTCAATCATTGTGCAAAACTTTTTTTCCCAAGAAAGGAGAGTTGAATACACTCTGCTTATGAACACAAGAAAGTAAGTAATTTTAGGAAAATTTTCATCCAAAGTTGAAGAAAAAAATAGAAAATATCCAGGTCTTAAAGTGATGAAGTTCTGTTACCAGGAAAAGGTATATATGGGGAACTGTTCAGTCAAGTCCAGTCAACAGGATGATACATCATATTAATGCTCTCAGAAGAACTGCAGAATGTCCTCTTTCTTATCTTGTTTTCTGACTTTCCAGACAATCTAACTGCAAGACACAAATAGCTATGAGGTCAGCTGTCTTGAAACTATTAAACCTATTTTTACATAAAGAATCCATTTCATATTAAAGCATTCAAGGCATTTCAAAGAAAGATAATTCATTAAGATTTCTCAAATCTATCATGGAAGTATAAATAAATGAAATAAATGATCATCGTATTCTGACATCAATCTATGTTTATTTTTATTTATTTATTTGGCTGCCCCAGGGTCTTAGTTGTGGCATGCATGATCTAGTTCCCTCACCAGGGATCAAACCTGGGCCCCTGCATTGGAAGCCGGAAGTCTTAGTCACTGGACCACCAGGGAAGCCCTCAAACCTATTTTTTTATAAAGAATTCATTTCATATCAAAGCATTCAATGCATTTCAAAGAAAGATAATTCATTGAAGTATCAATAAAGAAAGAAAGTGATTACCATACTACTGTGATTATTATATTATTGTGATTAAAGTGATTATCATTATCATATTATGACATCAGGACATCTATTGGAATGTTCAGGCAGCTACTGGGTTGTAAAGGAGGGAAAAAAAAATTCTTGGAGCTTCTCTGTAACGTTTAGTAAAGTTTCAAAACATCTGCTACAGAATGAGATCAATACTGTGGGTGTTAAGTCGCTTCAGTTGTGTCCAACTCTTTGTGACCCCAGGGACTGTAGCCTGCCAGGCTCCTCTGTCCATGGGTTCTCCAGGCAAGAATACTGGAGTGGGTTGCCATTTCCTCCTTCAGAGGATCTTCCCGACTCAGGGATCGAACCCACGTCTCTTAAGTTTCCTGCACTGGCAGGCGAGTTCTTTCCCACTAGCACCACCAATTGATAATTAACCAGGGCAGCAAAGCTGGGCCCCATCCAAAGTAGCTGGGGAGCAGGATCACGGCTTCCTTCCCTTGCCCTCCGTATGTAACAAGGCGCTTCCTTCCTCACCTGTCATCAGCTGGACGTGACATTCACACTGCTCTTCCCAACATCCCGGTCACTCATGTGACCCCACCCCACTCCTAGTCAGCATCTTCAATGGTTCTCCAGCACTCAGAGGATGAAGTCCAAACTCTGTATCATCACTGGTGTTGGCACTGGGGACACAGCCATCCACACAGGAGGAAGGCCCTGCTCTCCTGGGGTCTCCATTCAAACAATGGGGCACAGGCAACAAACGCACCAGCCTATGACAGGTCAGGGTTAAGAGCTGGGAAGAAGGCAGGGAAAGGAAATCAGAACGGTGCTAATCAGAGAAGGCCTCTCACGTGAGGGGAGCAAAGTCCAGAAGGCAACTGCACGACCCTGTGACCTACAAAGGCCGCTGGAAGTAAGCCCCCAGGCTTCCTGACCAGGCCCCTCCCCCGCCTGCTGCCTCCTGCATCCAGCAGCTCAGGCCTCCCAGAGCTGGGGTTCCTTCTCCTAACACACCCTGCTGCTTCATACGTTCACGCCTTCACATTTGCTCTCCTTCTGCCTGCAATGCCTCCCACACTCCTATCTGATCTGGCAAATTCTTCCCAATCTTCTGAGATTCACCTGAAGCTTCCCTTCCTTTATGAGGTCGTCTCTGGACACCAGCCACCCACCACCTCCCACCCCAGTAGAGATCATCACTCCTAACTTCCTGCCATCTGGACGAAGTATTCTGACTCATGCCTCTGACTCCTGAGTAAAAGGGGCTTCCCTGATGGCTCAGATGGTAAAGAATCCACCTGCAACTCAGGAGGCGTGGGTTCAATCCCGGGGTGGGGAAGATCCCCTGGAGAAGGGAATGGCAACCCGCTCCAATATTCTTGCCTGAAGAATCCCACAGACAGAGGAGCCTGGCGGGCTACAGTCCATGGGGTTGCAAGAGTCAGATGCAAACTTAGCAACGAAACTGCCACCACCACCACTTAAAGGGCAAAATGACACTCATCCTTACACTCCCAGCACCCGGCCCTTCGAAAGCAGTACCTTAGGGACTCAGTGAATGAATGAATGAAATGTATGTCCTCCTTTTACACTGTCATCTTTCAAAAGGTCTGCCTGTGAGCAAAGCATAAACCCACCAATACCGTCTTTGTAAAACTGACTTATTTTTTCCCCTGAAAGCTGCATGCTTTAAAAGTCTTTGGGGGGTTTTCCTCCCATAAAATGATTTTGACACCTCGCCATGCATCATGGCACATGAAGCAGTTATAAATCTGCAGTTGGAAAAACAGTCGGTTGTGAAGGAAGCGCCCCTATTTGCCAAGACACTTTACAAGGATTGCTAACGATGCAATGAGAATGTGGTGTTGGACCCAATGAAAGCAGCTAATCCTTTCTTTCATAGCCTGGAATCCCTTCCCAGAAAACCTTCTTTTTCAGGAGGATCAAAACACACTCTTTTTCTGATTTTTTCTCTTTGTACAACTCAACTCTGGACCTGTAACAACTCAGCCTACACCTTCCCCATCCTCATGGTACCCAAGCAGTTGAAGGAGAAGGAAAAAAAAAAAAAAAAAAACAGGAGAGACCAAGACACAAGATACATGGGTCTTGATAAAGAAGACAGATTTTAGGGTAAAAAAACTTCTTCCATCAGTGCAGATTTCTCTACCACTATTTTAGCTTCCACTTTGTTTTCAGGGTTGGGCACATCAGAGTTTTAGAAAGCAGGGCCTCCTGTTTTGGGGTAAGGATGCTGGATCCAAAGCCAGATCGCACGAAGACCAGCCTAAGCCCCACTGCCAGCTGTCCCGCTCAAGCCCAGACTGGAATTCTGAAACTGAAGACCCTTTAAAAATAACAATGGAAAACAACTCAGCGGCACTATCCCAACTCAAGCACAGAAGAAAGAGGGAGGAGAAATCGTTTCCATATTTCACATAAACACAGATCTTCCTGTGGCCGCGAGGAATGCATGAGTCAAACCAGGGCTGACAGTGATCACCACACAAATCGAGCCCCCTGCGGAAGATTCATAGGAAGATGTGCAATTCAGAGCTGTGACGGCTTTGTGCAACAGTCGTGTTCACATATTGCAAAATGGCTTTTTAAATAACCAAGTGTCTTTTTTCTGTGGAATTCTATCATCTTTGGTCTAGAGGAAGCACCTGGAAGAAACAAATGTAAAATCTGTGCCAAAGTCATAATTTGAGATTGTGTGCTTGCAACTTACTGTAACTCTATATGGTAGGCTCCCCCAGCCCCCACATGCCTTCACACTGTGGTTAAAATTAGTTCTTCCCTTGAACAGACCTGGGGTTTACTGCACTGCAGTGGTCAGGCTGGGGGAGGGACAGAGGGAGACAGATGGCGGGATGGCTGCAACTCCAGGAGGGTGATTTTTAAAGAAGCGAACTTTCGTTTTGTTGACTGTAAATCACAGAGAGTTATCCCTGATGAATGAGAACCAAGCACCAGAATGTCCAGGGCCGGGGCCATCTCATTTAAGGACAGGGGAGTATGAAAGACAAAGAAAGAAATCACAAGTTCCATTTCTGGATCTTTCTGTATTCGGTAACATGAGCTGGGCACTCACTCCCAGGGTCTGATTAATCCTCAGAAGAACCCTATGATGTATTATTATCTTTCTTTCTTCTCTCTCTTTTTGTAATTGGAGGAAAGTTGCTTTACAATGTTGTGTTGGTTTCTGCCATACTAGAAATTAGTCACAGTCATAATTATACATATAATCAGTTATAAATATATACATATATCTCCTCTCCCTTTTGAGCCTCCTCCGCTCCCCCATCCCACCCCTCTAGGTCATCACAGAGCAACCAAGATGTCCATCGGCAGGTGAATGGATAGAGAAGAGTGGTACATATATGCAATGGAACGTTGCAGGCATGCATGCTCAGTTGCTGCAGTCGTGTCCAGCTCTTTGGGACCCTATGGACCATAGCCTGCCAGGCTCCTCTGTCCATGGGGTTCTCCAGGCAAGAATGCTGGAGTGGGTTGCCATGCCCTCCTCCAGAGGAATCTTCCCGACCCAGGGATCGAAACTGCATCTCCTGCGGCTCCTGCATTGCAAGCAGATTCTTTACTGCTGAGCCACCACGGAAACCCCACAATGGAATGCTACTCAGCCACAAAAAGGAATGAATCTGAGGCAGTTGTAGTGAGGTGGATGAACCTAGAGCCTCTACTACAGAGGGAAGTAAGTCAGAAAGAGAAAAACAAATATATATTGAATGCATATATAAGGAATCTAGAAAAATGGTACTGATGAACCTAGTGTCAGGGAAGCAATGGAGATGCAGATGAAGAGAATGGACTTATTATCCCCATTAAAAAATATATGTATTTATTTATTTAATTTTTGCTGCATCAGATGTTAGTTGTGGTATGCGGGCTCCTCTCTGGTTGAGGCTCCCAGGCTCAGTAGCTTAGTCATTCCGAGACATGTGGGATCCTAGCTCCCTGACCAGGGATCGAACCTGTGTCCCTGGCAGTGGAAGGTGGATTTTTAACCACTGCACCACCAGGAAGTCCTATTAGCCCCACTGGCAGATGAGGAAGCACGCTCTGAAGGGCTCCATGTGTAAGGTTAGCCCCCCAGGAAGCACTGGAGTGGGAACTCCACACAGGGTTTTCTGTTCCGCCCAACGCTGGCTCTGCCTTCTCCCTCCCTCCCTGCGGTGTGACCTCCCCGGGCAAGCACTGCCCTCAAGTGTGGGAGGATCACAAAAGCAGGATGGATCCAGGCAAACAGAGCTGTCTCCCTGATTGGTCCTTCATGTGATCAAACTGGCTGATGCTTCATTAAGCAAAGGAAGGCAATGGGTGACAAAGAACAACACGCGAGCCTGTCCCTCTCATCCACTGTGACATGACACCACAGAGCTGCAAAGCGCAATTTCACAGCTGACGGAATACCATGCTCCTAACCTCTTTATCTCCCACCAACCCCAATTTCCTTGAAAGCCAGAGTAAAAAGCACTGCACATGTGCCGTTACAGCTAGAAATTAGGATCTCTTTATAAAGCCACCACATGGCCCCACATGGTCAAGAAATGTGAAGGCCACTGCAGTGCTTATTTGATAATAGCTAATTCCAGTAAAAGATAAAGTCCATCTCTCCTCTAGAATGTCCCCTTTAAGGCAGCAACTGGCCACATGAAATATGAGCGACTGGTGCATCAAGAAAACAGATGAGGAAAACCGGCACCCACTGCCATGTGTCCTCTGTAATACATCAGCGTCTTGGACTTTGTGATTTTACACGTGCCCATGTTGTTATTTTTACAAGAGGCCTGATGACCATGTTCTGGTCACTTTCAAAGCACTGAAGAAAAAGAATGACAGCAGGTGGCTGGCAAATTGTCAAGCCGAGAAGGCGTCTTCCCCCTTTGTCTAAACAACATGCACAGAGGTCATAACGACAGCATTCCAACAGCTCCTGGGACAACTGCTGCTGTACTTTGGGGAACAGCCACAAATGCCCACAGTCTGTTTGGGTTTGGCAAGCTTAAATGAACAATTTTAGCAAGAGGTCATCAACTGCTTCCCATGATGTCAGCAGCCCATGAATGTATCACAACAATGACTGGTCCCATTTCCCCTTCCAAAGGTTTCCCTCTCATCATTTCTGGGTCCCAGTTCGCTGGGTTATAATTCAAAGTTCCCTTGTCCCTTGGGTCAACTTCTCTTAAATAAGCTCTGCAAAATTATGAAGCACACTTTGAGGAAAGAGTCAAGTCCCACATTCTCTTGATGAAGTCAGACATCTCAAAGACTGTGTATCAGCCGTCTCTCACTTCAATATGATTCTGGCAAGAAAAGACTAACTGTGTGCTTGAAACCAAGCTGGTGTCACAGTAATAAACTCTCACAGCAAGAGATCAGTTCTCCCGTCAGGCTGACCCAAGATATTTTGCCAGGTGCCAGCCCGTCTGCCATAAAACATCCTGAATCCTGGTTAGGCATCAACACATAAGCCACCACAACCTCCTGTTCCTAAGAGACACCCAGATCTCTATACCACCATTCCCAAATCCCTGACAAAGTTAATTGAGTTTGACTGTATAAAAAAATTACTTCTAAAATGGATTATCTAAATAGAATGACAGACCTTTAAGACAGTATGAAATGTGAAAAAAAAAATATGGATCAGATTCAAACTATGGATCAGATTCAAACTACAAGTAAATCCATTTATATAAATGAAAATAATTATACATGAACCTGTATAAACATGTATGTAAACATCTAGGAAGGATTCTAGAAGGTGCTCACACTCAACTCTGACAAAGGAAAAGCGTTTCGCACAAAGGTGGAAATTAGATATACTTTTTAATTATCTAGTGTGTGAGCTCAGTCGCCCAGTCGAGTCCGACTCTTTGCAAATCCCGGCACTGTAGCCCGCCAGGCTCCTCTGTCCAAGGGATTTCCCAGGCAAGAATACTGGAGTGGGTAGCCATTCCCTTCTCCAGGGGATCTTCCCAACCCGGGGGTGGAACCCAGGTCTCCTGCATTGCAGATGGATCCTTTACCATCTGAGCCACCAGAGAAACCCTAATCATCGAGTTAGCTTGTGTAAATTTTTTTGCAAGGAAACATTTCTGTGTTATTGGATGAATAAAAATAAAAGCTGCAAGCAACAGAAAGACAATGGGGGGAGGGGGGTAAATGGACGAAAACAAGCCACATTCCACAGCACCCACTGTTTAATCAGAGAGGACTTTGCATGAATATTCTCGTGATGACCACGCTGCTCCATGAGGTTGCATTTCTGGCTGCCACGTTAGGAGCAGCTGTTTCCTATCATTCGTTATCTGTTTCCTCCAAAGCCATGAAAACTGAAAGGCAATGGTATCTGGTTCCAGAAGCTGAACATGTAAACCTGCACCCACACCTTCACCCAACGGCATCCTGGAGGAAGGGCAGGAAGGCTCCGGACAGAACCTGCTGCCTTTCTGAGTCCAAAGCCAAGCACTATTCCTGAACCTTCTTCCCTGATGACACCGGAGCCACAGAGCCCCCAGGGACCTGGCAGTCCACACTCGTCACCGCCTCTCCCGGTCACAATCTCCCGGTCACACCAATCGTCCTATTCAAAGACACTTCATGTTCTTTAGCCCAAAAGGAAACTGAGAGTCACTGATGAACTTTCCATATCTCTCTCCATTCTGAAACAGACTGGAGGAAGTGAACAATGTGAGTACCACCTAGAGACATCTGCAGGCAGCCGTGATCCCGCCCCCCAGTTCATCCTCCAGCGCCGCCAATGGACTGCTGTTTAGTTTCCCAAAATCTTCACCTAGAAGACTCCATCCTCAACCTCCATCTGGCCGGCAAACTCCCCTTTATCTTTAAAAACCTTCACTAACAACTGTCCCCTAAACACACACGCGCACACACACACACAATGCATTCTCTGCTCCTCTATACAGCTTCTGGACCTGTAAATACGTCCATCACTGAATGTACTGCCCCATATGGTATAATAATCAGTATTGCCACCTCCCTGCTAGATGGAAAGCTCCTCCCCACTGGACCCCCCATAAGTCCACACTCAGTCTGCATCACAGATGGTTAATCAGGCTCACTGCCCTCGACTGCAATACAGACGGGCAAGTGATGTTCCACACCACTGCTGGTGGGTGGCACCTACAAGGCTATCAGTTTTATAGGATTTGTGGGTAGAGGGCAATTAGGGTAAAGTTTCGGAAATACTATAATCAGAAACATCCAGAACTGGGAATCCGGAGAATTCCCTTTCTAGTCTAGGTCCTGCCATTACATCTTAGCCATGGGACTCTCTGGCCACAGTTTCTTTAGCTTTAAAATGAAATAACTTATTTATTTAAAAGAACATGTATTTGGACTGCATGACCTATGGTTATTGCCAACCCTCAAGATTAGACAGCAGTGGGGGAAAAAAAAAAAAAAACATGAAAATCAGATTGCTAGAACCACGGTAGTATATGTACATGCTGGTGGCTCAGAAGTTAAAGTGTCTGCCTCCAATGCAGGAGACCTGGGTTCGATCCCTGGGTCAGGAAGATCCCCTGGAGAAGGAAATGGTAACCCACTCCAGTATTCTTGCCTGGAGAATCCCATGGATGGAGAAGCCTGGTAGGCTACATACAGTCCATGGGGTCACAAAGAGTCGGACACGACTGAGCGACTTCACTATTAACTAAGTCACTTCAGTTGGGTCCAGCTCTTTGTGATTCTATGGACTGTAGCCCTCCAGCCTCCTCTGTTCATGGGATTTCCCAGGCAAAAATACTGGAGTGGGTTGCCATGCCCTCCTCCAGGGGATCTTCCTGACGCAGGGATCGAACCTGCATCTTCTGTGACTCCAGCACAGCAGGCGGATTCTTTACCGCTGAGCCAGCAGGGAAGCCCACTGGAACCATAACCCTAGGGGAAAAAAATACCCTTTTCTTTATACTCCCAGCTTTCCTGGTGGCTCAGGAGTAAAAAATCCACCTGCCAATGCAGGAGACGCAGGAGATGTGAGTTCAATCCCTGGGTTGGAAAGATACCCTAGAGAAGGAAATGGCAACCCACTCCAGTATTCTTGGACAGAGGAGAAATTCCATGGACAGAAGAGCCTCAAGAGCTACAGTCCGTGGGGTCGAAAAATCAGACATGACTGAGCGACTGAACACACACGTTTTCAAGGGGGAAAGGGCCTGATACAGATTTATCTGGTTTTAAGAGAACTTGTCTCCATTCATCACTGCTGAAACCCTGTTCTGGAAGCAGGTACACATGGAGTAAAATAAAAAACACCCCCTCCACTCAAAGATGCCTTACAGAAAGTACTCTACCCCCTCCACTCAAAGATGCCTTACAGAAAGTACTCTACCCATAGACAGGCAAGGCAGGTCAATGCCAAGCTTTCTCTTTAGCCCCCCTGTGCCTTCCTAAGAAATATCAGGGAAGTGTCTTGCCTCCAGGTCTGCCCCAGGATGGCTCACCTCACTCCAAGTACCTACCTGCAGAGATGCCTCTTTGAGATCCATGGGGACCATTCTTTCTCCCTCTGCATGGGGTAACCCTAAAAATCCTTTGAAAAGTTTGCCACTTTCTGTGGTTCTCAAACTGAGGGAATCAACCCTGGGGACTAAAGAACCCAAATAATCACCATGCTGACAGCTATTCCCACAGTGCTTACAGGAGCACGTCTTACGAAATAACTCCTTGGCTCCCAAGAAGAAACCGGGCTGGTTTCCTTAATTGGGGCTTGGCGAGACGGAGCACCTTCCATGTGGGGCTAATGGACGGTAGTTGATGACACAGACGATTAGTCAGTGGAATACACACTCCAGCAGGGACACACCCAGGGATTACTATCACACCCACCGGTTATCAAATGCCACGGCAGAGCAGGAAATGGAGTAAGTCGTGGACTTTAATTGTGATAAAACAGAAAATACAAACTGAAAGGGCCTATTGCCGGCGACAGCCTTTCTTCTGACTTTTGTGAATGTATCCTACAGATTGCTATTGGAAGCTCTTAAGCCTCCCAACCCACCGTTAATGGAATAACTAGGGAGAAAGATTCAGAAATCGCCCTATCTTAAAGTTTCAGAGGCAGAACTGGCATCTCCCATTTTCGGTGCCCCCTGATATCAACACACTCCCCAAAGGGTGTGTGGGCCAGTCTCTCTTCACCATTCTCCTCTCTGAGTTGCAATTTACCATTTGTTAAATGCTAAGTCGCTTCAGTCGTGTCCGACTCTTTGTGACCCCCTGCACTGCAGCCCGCCAGGCTCCTCTGTCCGTGGAATTCTTCAGTCAAGAACACTGGAGTGGGTTGCCATTTCCTCCTCCAGAGGATCTTCCCAATCCAGGGATTGAACCTGAGTTTCCTCTGGCTCCTGCATTGCAGGCAGATTCTTTATCACTGAGCCACGGGGAAATTCTCTCAGAAATGTGAATAATGTTTTCTCCAGGATATCCCTGTCATGTATGTAACAAAACAAGGGCTAGAGTTTTTTAAAGCACTGACTATATGCATATAGTTTATTTTATCATTTATTGTGGGAAATACTTTACCAGCATTATCTCACTGAATCCTCAACATAAACCCTAAGAGTTTACTAACAGTGTGATCCCAAATTTAAAAATAAGTTAGTTGAAGGACCTCTCAGGCGGTCAGTGTGATCCCAAATTTAAAAATAAGTTAGTTGAAGGACCTCTCAGGTGGTCAGTGTGATCCCAAATTTAAAAATAAGTTAGTTGAAGGACCTCTCAGGCGGTCTTAGCGGTGAAGATTCTGAGCTCCCAACGCAGGGGACGTGGGTTCAATGCTTGGTCTGGGAACTAAGATTCCACATGCCACGTGGTGTGACCATGAAAACTAAAACAAACTAAAAACTTTAAAAAAATAAAAATAAGCTAGTTGATTACACTAGGCAGAGAAACTGGTGCACATCACACATCTAGTAAGTGACTGGTAGAGAGAGGATCCAGACGTAAGCAGCCCTCCCTGGTCTTAACCGCTATGTACTACTGGAGCAGCCACAAGTGTTTTTAGGATGAGAAATGGCCCGAACACAAACACACAAATTTAGACAATCATAACAGACAGAAAAGAGGGAGGCTATGAATGGATACACGAATACATTTTCTCTCCAGGCAAACTCCTTAAAACAGTTATTCCTCTACCACAGGCAATTAACTACAGAGTAAACACATTCCATCGACAGCCATGATTTTTAAACGCTGACTCCAACTTTGCTAGGTTTTACCTTCTCCCCCATCAAGTGCTGACCAAAGAGGTTTATTGCACAGGCAGGCCCTCATTTGAGTAGAAAAAACACCATGCCTGACCACCTCAAGTGCAAATGTTAATCCTGTCATGGGGCTTTGGAATGAAACTGTGTTGTTATTTTTTAAAAGAGAAAAAGAATATTAACTGCATGTAACCAAGAAAAAAAAAAAAAACTCTACATCTCACTGCAACAATGTCACTTTCATTATACTTTTGGATCTATAAAAAGCAAACAAAACCAACAATTATAATAACAAGATCTATGAATGAAGTCTGCTTTTACAAGAAAAATAGCCTAGCAACGTTTTTATAACATTATAGTTATCACCTATCCCTTCTCCATGGGATCTTCCCAGTGGAAGATCAAACCAGGAATCAAACTGAGGTCTCCTGCACTGCAGATTTTTTTACCAACTGAGCTATCAGGGAAGCATAGTTATCAGCAAGGATGATAATTACCTTCATGGTGATGGTTTAGTTGCTAAGTCATGTCCAACTCTTTGCCACCCAATGGAGCCCACCAGGCTCCTCTGTCCATGGGATTTCCCAGGCAAGAATACTGGAGTGGATTGCCATTTCCTTCTCCAGAGGATCTTCCAGACCCAGGGGTTGAACTCACATCTCCTGCACTTCAGGCAGATTCTTTATGGCTGAGCCACCTGGGAAGCCCAATTACCTTCCTTAACCCATAAAACTGTTTTTAGATATTCTGATGACAATTATGTCATTACAAAAGATTGATTTCACTGCATTTACCACTTCCAGGAAGTCTACCACAGCTACTTTTAATAAGACAGTTTTTTCTTAGTTCCTTTGCATTCTCCCTGAATTTCTATGGCTGCGTCTAGGCATTTGTACTTTTCTTTTGTCATTAGTTAGTCATAAGGTCATACTTTTCTCCTTGATTCATTATAACATGATTTTAGAAGCTGGAATTTCTATAGCAGAACTGGAACATTACATACTATCTTAAGGTAACTAGTTTCAAAACAGAAAATAGGAAAAAGGCATCAATATACACGCTACCTTAATAAAATACTTTAATTTTTATTTTATATTGAAGTGTAAGGGATTAACAATGTTTTGTTAGTTTCGGGTATTTAACAAAGTGATTCAGTTATGCATATACAAGTATCTGTTCATTTTCAAATTCTTTTCCCATTTAGGTTATTACAAAATATTGAGCAGAGTTCCAGTGCTATACAGTAGCTAATAAAATACTTTTGCAATATCCATTCTAAGGCTTTTTTTTTTAAAGATGAAGGAGAAACAGGAACACCTTCAGTGATGCAAAAAGAACTGATATTACAGAACTTCCAACTGTTAAAACATACAGAGAACGATGTAAAATTGATTACAGTAAAAGCTATAAAGATCTTCCAAGAGATCCCATACTCAGAAATCACAGGGAAGCAGGCAGGGGGGATAGAAGCAGAAAAACTGGCTGGGATTTTCAAGTGGTAACTATTAAAACTAAAATTTTACCTTGTTAAATTATTTTTAAAACCACATTCCCTGAATGATCACTGTGGACTGTTGAAGATGGAAGCTTTCCCAGAACTGGGTATATGTTTAACCCTGGGAATGATGTGGCCACGTCCACCACCCAGAACAATGCAGAGCAGGAGGAAGGGCAGCCACGCCCTGCAGAGGTGGGTCCCCATTTGTTGTTTTTCATCCTACCATAATCAAGTCCCATTAGTTTTAAGTATAATCTGCGTGTCCTTCCAGAGTTCAGGACCTCAGAAATGAATACCCAGGCAGCCACTTCTGGTAGAGCCAGTGTGATTCATCTGGGCTTGCATCTGAAATGTTCGTAGTATGTACTGTTAAGATTTCAGTGATCAACTGCATCAAACTAAAACTGGAATCAGGAGTAGGGGACAGTATTTCTTACATGCTCCAGCATACTTTTGGGTTGGAGGGATGGGGAGACTTTCAAACCCTTGGATATTTATGACCACTTCTTTTTTTCAAGGTTTTCCTAAAAAGAAAAAAACTTTTTACTTCATATTGGACTATAATCGAAAAACTGTGTAATAGTTTCAGGTGTGTGTGTGCATGCTAAGTCACTTAAGTCGTATCCGACTCTTTCCAACCCCATGGACTGTAGCCAGCCAGGCTCCTCTGTCCATGGGATTCTCCAGGCAAGAATATTGGAGCGGGTTGCCATGCCCTCCTCCAGGGGATCCTCCTGACCCAGGGACTGAACCCACGTCTCTTGCATCTTGTGCACTGGCAGGCAGGTTTTTTACTACTAGTGCCGCCTGGGAAGCCCCAAGTTTCAGGTGCACAGCACAGCAAGTCATCCATACATACACAAGTATCCATTTTCCCCCAAACTCCCCTCCCATCCAGGCAGTCACATTATGACCACTTCTAGAGCGTAAATTCCTACAAATAACTCCGCTATTGCTTTAGCTCACCCACTAGAGTGAAAACTCTGAGTCACATAAAGACTGCATTATACTCAGAGCTAGGACGGATCATTAATCATTAATCAGCCACGGGCAGCAGACTGCAGGTGATAACACACTGAACACCCACAGCTCAAGGTGTGACCTCCAGGCCACACCCCCTTAGCCTCACTTCCTCCAGCTCCCTGGCCCCCTCCTCCTCCTCAGACGCCTTTCCCCGCCAATCCTCACCACCTCCTCCCCTCTCCCATTGCCTAGCAGCCCAACTCCTATCTCGTTTTTTCAATCAAGTCAATGTTTTAATAACTTCTTTTTTTTTAACGAAGAGTTATGTTCCCTTGTGCTATAAAAGTCTGGTCAATTTCACATTTACAGATCAAAGGAAATAAATACCCAGGAAGTCAAGTTAATTTTTGCACAAAGGCTTTAACCGCTATTTCTCCTTGAGATTCAAGGGTTTCCCGTACATTTCGTGTGTGCTCAGTCATGTCCAACTCTTTGCGACCCCACAGACTGCAGCACGCCAGGCTTCCCTGTCCTTCCATCATCTCCCAGAACTGACTCAAACTCATGTCCATTGAGTCAGTGATGCCACCCAACCATCTCATCCTCTGTCATCCCCTTCTCCTGCCTTCAATCTTTCCCAGTATCAGGTCTTTTCCAATGAGTTGGCTCTTCGCATCAGGTGGCCAGAGGATTGGAGCTTCAGCTTCAGCACCAGTCCTTCCAAAGAATATTCAGGATTGATTTTCCTTTAGGATTGACTGGTTTGATCCCCGTGCAATCCAAGGGACTCTCAAGAGTCTTCTCCAACAGCACAGTTTGAAAGCATCAGTTCTCTGGCACTCAGCTTTCTTTATGGTCCAACTCTTATATCCATACTTGACTACTGGAAAAAAACCATAGCTTTGACTAGACAGACCTTTGTTGGCAAAGTAACCTCTCTGCTCTCTAATATGCTGTCTAGGTTTGCCATAGCTATTCTTCAAGGAGCAAGAATCATTTAATTTCATGGCTGCAGTCACCATCTGCAGTGATTTGGACCCCAAGAAAATAAATTCTGTCACAGTTTCCATTGTTTCCCCATCTACTTGACACACTTCTTCCCAAAGGAAAGCCACTCCAAGACATAAAGTCCTCCGTTGAGTTCCACCTGCTAAGAAGCATAAACAGGTCCCTGGGGACGCAGCCCACTCCACAAACATCACTCCTCCAGGCTCATCTCTCTCCACAGCACTTCTGGACAGACCCAGCACAATCAAGTTCTTTCAGTTGCAAGTAAATGCCATGTCTCTCTGGTCACCCAGTTTTCTCCCAAACCTCTCTTTCCCCTCCTTTCTTTCCCCTTCTCCCTCCTCTAGGCCTGGCTACCTTCTGCTCACCCTACAGGTCTGGACTTGGATGTGGCTTCCTCCAAGAGCCCTCCATGCTGTGCCCGTTCAAACACTCGATTACTCCTCTGCACTCCTAGGATGCCCTGGAGCTGAAGTGCCTATGGGCTTGCCTGTAAACTCCACTCAACAGAAGATGCCAAAGACACAGGGACCCCATCACTGCACCTACTAGAGACAGGATAGGTGCTTGATGAATGTTTGATGATTTACATTTAAAGTTGACTGGTTTATCTCTATTTGCACCAGTTTTCCTGCTAACAAATGGCTTCCACCTCTGGGCTGTAATAAACATCATTTATACATGATTTCAGGACTTCCCTGGTGGCTCAGACAGTAAAGCATCTGCCTACAACACGGGAGACTCGGGTTCAATCCCTGGTTCAGGAAGATCTCCTGGAGGAGGAATTGGCAACCCACTCCAGTACTGTTGCTTGAAATATCCCATGGATGGAGGAGCCTGTTTGGCTGCAGTCCATAGGGTCGCAAAGAGTCGGACACGACTGAGTGACTTCACTTTCACTTTCATACATGATTTCACTGCATTCAAAACATTTCATATAAATATTATATGAAGGTGAGTATCAGCAACAAGGGATTCTTCCGAGGTTTGGGGTCCATCCATAATAAACATTTTCTACCTAAGTGGGTAAACTATGGAATAACACAAAACCCACATATATATATATATATATATATATATGGAAAAACATGGAGCAGAGAGGGATTCCCAGGAGGTACAGTGGTAAAGAATGCACCTCCCAGTGCAGGTGATGCAAGAGACACAGGTTCCATCCCCAGGGAGGAGATCCCCTGGAGGAGAAAATGGCTACCCACTCCAGTCTTCTTGTCTGGAAAATTCCATAGACAGAGAAGCCTGGCAGGCTACAGTCCATGGGGCCACAAAAAAGTCGGACACGACTGAACACGCACGCATGAAGCAGAGAGAGAGTTTCTGTGGAATAACTCTTCTCTATAGAAGCCACTGGTCCACAGTCATTCAGTGAATGAATAGCTTTGTTAGTATTAAAAGTTAAGAGACTCCATAATCTACGGTGTTCTGTTACCCAGTTCAGGGAGGGCGAAACACGTCTTAATTCATCACATATCTAGTTACCAAGCAGTCGTCTATTCCAAAAGATTGTTACAGATTTTAAACGATTAAAATGCATTCAGCCCTTAAGTCATACTGAGACTAAAACAGTGCTGCATTCATTCGGGAAGTTGCTTTAACACTACGTGGTCTCTCGGGACATCAGTGTCTCTTCTCCTGTTTGCTCTTGAGTTTATTCAGACTTTTGCATCCATCAACCCACCAAAACTGTCAAGTTCACCAATATCTTCCACACACTAAATACTCTGGTCAATTTTCAGTCTCCCCTTATTGGCCCACCAGCAGTACTGGGCCCAGCTGATCGCTCTTTCCTGTACATCATCCCTCCACACACACACAAATGTCCTTCTATTTACCAGCAGCGACTTGCTGGTTGCTCAACTCCTCCAGACTTGTAAAGGTGGGGATACCCCAGATTTCTTCTCTTCTCTTGTCTCCCTCTGTCCACTCACTGGGTGATAACATCCAGCCTCAGAGATTTTAACACCACATCATATACCCCTGCTGCTGCTGCTAAGTCACTTCAGTCATGTCCGACTCTGTGCGACCCCATAGACCCCACCAGGCTCCTCTGTCCCTGGGATTCTCCAGGCAAGAACACTGGAGTGGGTTGTCATTTCCTTCTCCGACATTCAACGTATACCCCAGGGGCCACCAAATGTCTTTCTAGTCCCAAGCTCCCCCACTAATGCACACACTCATCCAACCACTGGCTTCATTCAGCAAACCAGTAAGCACTGGATACTTCAAATCCAGATACTCCCTTAACCACCTCCTCCCACACTCTCCCACCTCTCCATGGACAGCAACTCTGTCCTTCCAACTCCCCAGACCAAAAGCATCATGGGTATTCTCTCATACCACTGCTCGATTTCTTGGTAAACCCACTGGCCTTTCAGAACACCCAGGACATGGCCACCTCTTGCAGAGGGGCCACAGCTCCCACCGGCTCCCAGCATCATCTCTCAGATGATTACGGCCCCAGTGTCTCTTTTCAGTATTACTATTTGGGGGCCATGCTAGGTCTTTGTTGCTGCACAGGCCTTTCTCTAGTTGCAGAGAGCAGGGGCTACTCTCTGGTTGCAGTGAGAGGGCCCCTCATTGCAGTGGCATCTCTTGTTGCAAAGCACGGGCTCCAGGGTGCACGGCCTTCAGGAGTTGTGGCTCCCGGGCTCTAGAGCAGAGGCTCAATAGTTGTGGTGCCCAGGCTTAGTTTCTCCACGGCATGTGGGATCTTCCCAGACCAGGGATGGAACCCGTGTCTCCTGTAATGGCAGGTGGATTCTTTATCACTGATCCACCAGGGAAGCCCACCTCAGTGTTTCAGCTAGCTCCCTGATCCCCACCGCTTGCTCACTGCTGTCGACTCAACACAGCAACCACTGTAACCTTAAAACGTATGTCTGATATCACTCTTTGGCTCCAAACCCTCCAAAGGCTCCTCAAACGCCAAATTAGAGCCAAAGCATACACAACGATCCCTAAGGCTCTGCACGATGTGGGGCCCCCTCTCCTCTGACCTCATCTCTTGCTGCTTTCCTCCTGGCTCCCTCTGCTGGAGACACCCTGGCCTCCCCGCTCCCTCCACATGCCAGGACCTGGCCTGTCTCAGAGCATCTTCCCTCTGCCAAGAACATTCTTTCACCTATTTAGCCGAGGTGCCCACCAAAAGCTTTCCCCTGGTCATCCCAGCAAACGCTATATCCACGACTTCCCTCTGCATCCACCTATGGGCCTGGCCAGCAGCATGTACCACACCCAGGTGCTACAAGTTTTACTTACTGTCTGTCTGCCCCGTTAGAACATCCGCTCCGGGAAGACAGGAACTACACTCTCTTCTTTTCACTGCTGGACCCTCAGCTCTCAGAATAGCGCCTGTACAGAGTAGGCACTCGATACAAATCTGCTGAATGATTGCCTGGTGACTAGCTACCCTCACCAGGCCTGGTGCAAGTGCCAGCTAACAGGGCACTCGAGTTAACAGATGGAAAAGTTAAATGCATAAGAGTTAGGGTTATATTTCTCTTAACATGGCCTAGTGACACTACTTCATCCAAACTTCATTTCCAGAGCTACACTTAATGTGAAAGACATGTGGCATCATTTCAGAATACCAGGTAGGGCAGTTAGCATTTAAAAGTCACAGCTGAGAAAGGAGTAGATTTTAAAAGAAATGCCAGGCATGCAGAATACCAGGCAAGATGTTGTAAGAGAGATCGCCTATCATTTTATGGTGATGCTAGTCGCTCAGTCATGTTCCACTCTTTGTGATCCCACGGACTATAACCCGCTAGGCTTCTCTGTCCAGAAGGATTCTCCAGGCAAGAATACTGGAGTGGGTTGCCATTCCCTTCTCCGGGAGATCTTCCCAACCCAGGTATCAAACCTGGGTCTCCCACACTGCATGCAGATTCTTTACCGTCTGAGCCACCAGGGAAGCCCCATCGTACTACAGTGGTTCCTGTTAAGTAAGGAATCTATTAGCTTTACCTGAAACTCACAGAAAAGATCATATCTACTTCTGAGGTCTGGTAAAGCCAATGACGAATAAGAAAACAGGTCATGTCACGCCTGTTGAGGACAGACCTGTCATCCCCTTGAGTGCCAGGCCCTGGTCAAGACCTACACACCCTTGGTGCTCTTCCAGCCGCTGTAATGCAAAGGGGCCACTAATCCCAGGGAACCGGCTCCTCAACCCACACAGGAATGGCAGCCAGAAACGCTGATCTCACTAGGCGTTGAACAAGACTGAAGGGATTACTCTAAATGCATTTTTTGCACTGAGCACTGCCTGTGTATCTCCATGACATGCTGTCCTGTAGGGCTCTAATCTTCTCTACTTCACTTCGTGTGCCATGTCTTAGACTGCGCCGTACCGAAATAATTCAGGGTGTCAAATTCATGTGTATTGCATCATTTCACACTCAAGGTGGAGGACCTAAATTTCCACTAACACTCTCCTATTTTAACACATTCCGTGTGCCAATCTGCATGATATTTACACCTCATTAAAACATGAGATGATCAGAGTGCCGCCGTGAGAGAGGGCACTCTGTTTTCCAGAGTGTTTGAATCATGCAAGATGCTGGTCCCGTGCAAAAGATGTCTCCTCTACAAACCAGAACGTCTTCTGAGGTTGGTCCCTGTAAGGTGCGCTCACTCCCAAACCCGCAAAGCAGCTCTTCCCAGAATTCCACAGACTCCAGGGTGGCACTGCCATGCTAAGGCAGGGAGACACAAATGGTCCCCTCCTCTCCACCCCCAAGAGCAACCCTGCCAAGGCTTCAGGACCGCCCGTGGGCCATGCCTCTCTCAGCAGCCCTTCCTCCCACCCCCCTCAAGACCCCTGCTCTTACACAGGCCTCTTCAACTCTCCCCAAGAGGCCAGATCAAATGCCTCCTGGAGCTGGTCTCAGACTCCAACCACTCCTCCGTCCAAAGCCCACCCCCACCCCCCAACATCCCACAATTCTGCCAGCAATACGCCTCCTTTCAAACCCCTGTATTACTTCTCCATTATCCACTGAACTAAGAACAAACTTCCTAAAGGCCAGTGGCTCTCAAACTGTCGTTTATAACTGGTCTTTCTGTTCCTTGCATGAAGCAGAGGAACCGGTACCAAAAAGGAAATCTATATTTTTTTTTCATTTTAAATTTTCAAAACGGAAAAATAGTAGAAATAAACACGTAATGAAAGTTTAACAAAAGATGATCCATAATGCATATGTGTATGTATTTATATAAATACAGCCTGTATACTCACATTTATGTGTGTGTTTATACACACATACATACACTGTTCCTTTACAGATGAACTGTTCCCTTACAAAGCAAGCTGGAACGCTGAAATACCCTGAAATCTTTGTCATGAAGTTTTGTGGATTGCATTTTGGGGTGAGTACTACCCCAGTGTGACCACTGACACTACTGCTTTTCCTGTTTGTCTCCCAACTCAGCACTCCAGGAAGACAGGAAGACCTTGAGTAGACTGGTGCCTTTTCAAACACGACCACAAAAGCCAGCAGAGAAGTTAGGAGCAAATGCCTTATTTCAGGGCATTTGTTTTATTTGATACATAAAATCTTACTGTACAAACAGAAACACTTCCTATCGGGCACCAATACCACAAACCCAGTGGCAAAGTAAACTCAATCAAGAGAAGCCAAATTCCTGTTTTCACACTGAAGAGTAGCAGTCAATGGTCTGCTGAGTTCATCAAGGCATCGGTATTTCTGGCTTAATAATACTTGTAGGGAATTACATATTACAATACTAGGAATAAGAGAACTCGTTAAGTAGCAAAATGAAATTAAAGATAACAGATTTGCTAAATAGTTAATGGACTGCTATATAGCTAAGTGTATCCACATCTTATAAGTCTTCTTCTAAGACAATTAACATCTGACCACAACTGTCCACAGGCTTCCCAGATGGCTCAGTGCTAAAGAATCCACCTGCCAATGGAGGAGACGTGGGTTCAGTCCCTGGGTAGGGAAGATCTTCTGGAGTAGGAAAAGGCAACCCACTTCGGTATTCTTGTGTGGGAAGTTCCATAGACAGAGGAGCCTGGAGGACTATAGTCCATGGGATCACGAAGAGTCAGACACAACTGAGTGACTGAGTATGCACACACAGCTATCTGCAGGAGAATCAACACACTAGCCCATAGCCCATACCAAAAAAAAAAAAAAAAAAAAAACCGTTGACAGATTCCTAAAAACTAGAAAACGACACAAATAAAGCCAGACAGCCAGCTTCATTCGAAAACAAAAAGAACAACAAAACTCAGAAGATTCTGGGAACTGGGTTCGTGGTCAGCAGAGACTGTGTAGCACACATATCTTGGGGTTTGCCACAGTCTCCACCACTCCCTGTTGCTCACTTGCCCCCACATTTCAACCTCTGACATTGCCTCCAGGCCCCTATCAGCATCTAAGTCTGTAGCTCTTGTTGCAAATCTCAGCACCACCTCTGGTCCTCAGGGTTCACCTCTGTAGCAGCTTTTCACTTCTGGATTCTCTTGGCCTTTGTCAACTGCAGGAGGGGGCTCTCAAACTCCACCTGCACTGACTCCAGTCCATGGACTAAAACAAAAGAGCTTTTCACCTTGGACTGCAGCATGTTTGCCAGTGGTTTCTGCCTTTTCTTTCCCTCCCTGCCCTTTACAACTACATGGCTTGTTCAAAGCCAGAGTGCTCAATAAAACAGAAAAACTATCCTCTCTCCCTCAAAGTGCAATGGGGGAGGAGGTGTCACATTCTGCTCCTGCCTGAGTACCAGGCCTGGAAATCCCACACAAAAACCTAAACAGGTGCTGTCTGACCGTAAAACATTCCACTCATTCTGTGTTTACCTGGGGCTGAACACTCACCTGGGTGAGGTATGCAACCAAAGGATCCCCTGAGCCTGGGGTGGTGCAACTGGCTAGGAGCCCAGAGGTGCAAAGGCTTTAACCCTTCCCTGCCCACTCTGTGGAAAGGATGCTTACAGACCTCGTTGCATTGATGCACCTACCAAAATACGTAACAACGGTCCCTACTAGAAAAGTTCTCTTTCCTAATCAACTGTTATGTGCTAGCTGAAAACCAACTGGAGACAAGAATTATGGAGGATGGTCTCACAAACATCATTTATGGTTCCACACAAGTGATACACATCGGTGGTTCTCAAATTTTAGCCAGCACCAGAATCACTGACAGATTGGTTAAAACAGAGCTTCCCACATTCCACACCCAGAATCTCTGAATCTGTGAGTCTCAGATAGGGCCTGAGAATTTACATGTCTAAGCTCTGATGTTGAAAAGGGAAGGCGAATGGATAAGCAACCAGGCCCTACTATATAGCACTGGAAATTATACTCAATATCCTGTGATAAACCTGAATGGAAAAGAATATGAAAAAAATGTATATATACATATACCTGAATCACTCTGCTGTACAGTAGAAATTTGCAAATCAACTATACTTCACTAAATTTTTTTTTAAACTTACACTTAATTAAATTAAAACAGGATCCAGCTTTTATTTATATTTATATTTATATACACTTGTTTAAAACAAAAAGTAGATTGCAGTTTGGAAACACTAAAAAAGAAAAAAAAAAAAAAAGAAAGTTCAAGAGCAGTGGTGACAAGACATTGAGCCACATTATGCTTACTTCTTGCAAATGTCAGGAACCAGGGACAATTGTCACAGATTTACAGGTGCTCATTAAGTAGCCCAACTAAGTGGCCCAGTGGTAAAGACTCTGCCGGCCAAGCAGGAGACCCGGGTTCGATCCCTGGGTTGGGAAAATGCCCTGGAATAGTAAATGGAAACCCATTCCAGTATTCTTGCCTGGGAAATCCCATAGACAGAGAAGCCTGGTGGGCAACAGTCCATGGGGTCCCAAAGAGTCGAACAAGACTGAGCGAGTAAGCACAAGTAAGAATTAGTGTTTCTCCACCTCCAAAAAGAGTCTTTCTTTGCATATCAGCTTTAGATGAGATTCTTAAACCTGGCTGAGGGGTTCAGTTCAGTCATTCAGTCAAGTCTGACTCTTTGTGACCCCATGGACCACAACACTCCAGGCCTCCTTGTCCATCACCATCTCCCGGAGTTTACTCAAACTCATGTCCATTGAGTCGGTGATACTATCTAACCATCTCATCCTCTGTCATCCCCCTCTCCTCCAGCCTTCAATCTTTCCCAGCCTCAGGGTCTTTTCCAATGAGTCAGTTCTTCGCATCAGGTGGCCAAAGTATTGGAGTTGCAGCTTCAACATCAGTCCTTCCAATGAATATTCAGGACTGATTTCCTTTAGGATGGACTGGTTAGATCTCCTTGCAGTCCAAGGGACTCTCAAGAGTCTTCTCCAACACCACAGTTCAAAAGCATCAATTCTTCTGTGCTCAGCTTTCTTTATAGTCCAACTCTCACATCCATACATGACTACTGGAAAAATCATAGCTTTGACTAGACGATCTTTGTTGGCAAAGTAATGTCTCTGCTTTTGAATATGCTATCTAGGTTGGTCATAACTTTCCTTCCAAGGAGTAAGCATCTTTTAATTTCATGGCTGCAGTCACCATGTGCAGTGATTTTGGAGCCCCCCAAAAAAAAGTCTCTCACTGTTTCCACTGTTTCCTCCTCTATTTGCAATGAAATGATGGGACCAGATGCCATGATCTTCATTTTCTGAACGTTGAGTTTTAAGCCAACTTTTTCACTCTCCACTTTCACTTTCATCAAGAGGCTCTTTAGTTCTTCTTCACTCTCTGCCATAAGGGTGGTGTCATCTGCATATCTAAGGTTATTGATATTTCTCCCGGCAATCTTGATTCCAGCTTGTGCTTCTTCCAGCCCAGCGTTTCTCATGATGTACTCTGCATAGAAGTTAAATAAGCAGGGTGACAGTATACAGCCTTGACGTACTCCTTTCCCTATCTGGAACCAGTCTGTTGTTACATGTCCAGGTTGCTTCCTGACCTGCATACAGATTTCTCAAGAGGCAGGTCAGGTGGTCTGGTATTCCCATCTCTTTCAGAATTTTCCACTGTTTGTTGTGATCCACACCGCCAAAGGCTTTGGCATAGTCAATAAAGCAGAAATAGATGTTTTTCTGGAACTCTCTTGCTTTTTCGATGATCCAGCAGATGTTGGCAATTTGGTCTCTGGTTCCTCTGCCTTTTCTAAATCCAGCTTGAACATCTGGAAGTTCACAGTTCACGTACTGTTGAAGTCTGGCTTGGGGAATTTTGAACATTACTTTGCTAGCATGTGAGATGAGTGCAATTGTGCAGTAGATTGAGCAACAGTATGAAAATGCCTAGCATGCTTGTAACCAAATCACTTCATACCATCAACACTTCATGTCTAACTAGCAAGGAGTATTTGTGTTTTTTATTTAATTCTTATTACCAACAATTTTAGCTTCTGGTATAGACAGTCATTTTCATAAACTCTACTCACAGCTGTGTCATCTGCTTACAGTGAGTTTAAGACTCCAGTTGAAATCCATGCTAAGATGGTGCTGACGGTATCAATGATGCTTCGTGAAGTCTGGTCCCACTCTACACAGTGAGCTAGTTTTCCTGTTTCAAAGGTCATATTCCAGGTAGACTTTTGACTTGATTCTCTCCAAGACATGGTAATATAAAACTACTCAGAACACAAAAGTCTGTTCAATTAACATAGGTTAAAGTTAGAAACACATAAACACACACTCACTCACGTACACACACATCCACTCCTAAACCCCAAACTTCTGAATTTCCCGTCTGCTGCAAATCTCTGAAAATAGGAAATAGAATATTTCCTTTCACTAAAAGGTCTTCCTCAGGAAGGCATGATTCATACGGTCATGCTCGCCGCCTTTTCTGACTGATGACACAGAGGGGGTTTCCTCTAAAAGCCTGAGAGATACCCTCCTTAAAGGTGTGGGGCTGACATCAGGTGTGCAAGGCAAAGCTTCTAGGTTATTCTAATGTCAGCCTGTGCTGCTGTGCTAAGTCGCTTCAGTCGGGCCCAACTCATTGCAACGCTACGGACCACAGCCTGCCAGGCTCTTCTGTCCATGGGATTCTCCAGGCAAGAATACTGGAGTGGGTTGCTGTGCCCTTCTCTAGAGGATCTTCCCAACCCAGGGATCAAACCTGAGTCTCCTGCATTACAGGCAGATTCTTTACCATCTAAGCCACCAGGGAAGCCCAAGAATACTGGAGTGGGTAGCCTATCCCTTGTCCAGGAAATCTTCCTGACCCAGGGATCAAACTGGGGTCTCCTGCATTGCAGGTGGATTCTTTACCAGCTGAGCTACTAGGGAAGCCTCAGTATAAACCTACTGACCTTCAGTTCTCTCCCACTCACTCCTTCCCTGTTGATAAGTGATGCACTGTGGTTTGAAAAAAAAAAAAAATGTGTTCAACCCATACCCCAAAGAAGGCTCAGTCGTGTCCGACTCTTTGCGACCCCATGGACTGTAGCCTACCAGGCTCCTCTGTCCATGGGATTTTCCAAGCAATAGTACTGGAGTGGACTGCCATTTCCTTCTCCAGTGTCCAACTCTCACCTGTTGAAAATTTCTCAAAATACCCACTGCTCAATCAAAACTATGGTGACTCAATTTTCTAAAGTAAAATTATGATAGTCTTTTAGTAGAGCAAAATATTTTCCATTAGATCTGTTGACCAGCTCCTTTGACTCAACTATTTTCAAGTTTTCATACAAAAAGCTTTCTGATTTTTATAACCTACTGAATCCTAAGGAACTGTTTTGCTCTAGTAAACACAACTGCCTCTGCCCTCCTGATCCCAGGTTAAAAACTGTTCAGTCATTTGATGTCAAAGAAAACAAACTAGGCTAAGTCCACTTTCACAAAAACCCTATTCATAGATGGATAAACAGCCTCAGAAACTGTAGCTCCCAGCAAAATGTGCCAGAAGAAAACAATGACGTGAACGAAGCATGTGAACGCAGAGAGGAGGGCTGCACCTCCCTTTTAAATGACAAGAGAGTAATCAGGATGCGGGGAGCAGAGGGGAGCTCCTAACCCTGGCAGAGAAAGGAAAAAAAAAAAGAATCTACATCCCAACTTCAAAGATAATTTTTATATTATCCGATGTGATGTTACCAGTGAACCAACAGTACCTAGACCTTGGCTTCTCAGATGCTGGAGTCAGCAATACCTTCACCCAATATAGTAATAATATTATCTCCAGAATATCGCAGTGCCTTCCAGCAGGGCTCCCTAAACTCACTTCTGCCTCGAGAATCCAGATCAGATCATGTCACTCCCCTGCCCTCCACAGTAACTAGAAAATATTGCAAATGCCTAAGACCTGTAAGACCCTCCATGATCTGACCATTGTGTCTCTCTCTCACCCCAACCACATCCAGCACAGCCCCACTGTCTTTGCTCTTCATGACTCCACTGTGCTTCCATTCTTCAAAGGCTCCAAGTTCATTTGCACCTCAGGGCCTTTGCACTGACTGTCCCTTGGCCTACAATGGTGCTCCCCCTAATTTTCCAGTGACTAGTTCCTTCTTGCCTTTCATACCCAAGTATCATCTTCTCAGAGGGAGACACCAACCAAAGAAGCCTACCAATCAGTCATGTTCCTTCACCTCTCTGATCACGACTGGCTATTTTCTTGTTCATCTGCTTTGTTCAGAGAAGGCAATGGCACCCCACTCCAGTACTCTTGCCTGGAAAATCCCCCGGGTGGAGGAGCCTGGTGGGCTGCTCTCCATGGGGTCACACAGAGTCGGGCACGACTGAAGCAACTCAGCAGCAGCAGCAGCAGCAGCATCTGCTTGTTTGGGTGGTGGTTTTGTAACTGTTGCTTGTCATCCCTACTTCTGCCCCATTAAAGCAGGCACCCAGCTGGACCCCTGCACCTAAAACACAGATGGATCTCCAGCGCCTGGACCTGGAGGTGCTAAGTTCCACAATGCCTGGAACTTAGTAGGTCCTCAGCAATCAGCTGCTGAATGAAAAAAATTCTCTTTTTACTCAGCATGGAATTTGACATCAAGGAAAGTGTTCTTCCTGAGCTCTCTCCAAGGCAGCCACGACTAAACCTTTCCATGGTATCACCTTCCCACAGGACATGTGCTCAATTTTCAGTCGCGACCAACTCTTTGCAACCCCTTGGATTGCAGCTCACCAGGCTCATCTGTCCACAGGATTTTCCAGACAAGAATCCTGGAGTGGGCCGCCACTTCCTCCTCCAAGGGATCTTCCCAACCCAGGGATCGAACCCGCACCTCCTGTGCCCCTGCATTGGCACATAGCTTCTTTACCACTAAGCTACCTGGGAAGCCCCCTACAGGACACACAAGGTGCCCAAAGGAAGTGAGAGAAAAGTGCCCAAGGAAATAATGAGGAGAAGGCAGAGAGTGAAGCTAACTTACCACCTACCTATCAACACAGAGGAGGATGGAACTGTCATAAATTATTAGTAAGCGTGAAAGATGACGATCAGTCACAACAGAATAAAATATTTAAGCGATAATAACTCAATTATAGTACATATTAACTTGGAGTTATTATGAATTAATCAATAACGAGTTTGTGAACACATATATGCCATACATTATGCAAAATGCTTTCTTTACGTTACCTCTTTTAATTCTAACAAAAACACTAAGTTAATTAGCAGTCCCATTTCACAGATAAGAAAACTCAGGCAAGTTTAGGGAAGACAAGATACTTACCCAAGTTTTCAAATCAGTTACTGTCAAATACAGAATCTGAATCCAGCTCTATTTTATTCCAAACCATGCATATAATTCACCAGGCCTAGTCTCTCCCATAGCAGTTACAATGAAAAAGCTGTGACGAATCAAAGGCAAGCAGGAAATGAAGCCATAAAAATCACAGGTGCTATTGAAGAAAGTTAAATGTATGGACAGATTGATGGATGTGGTTCCATCAAATAGAAATGTTAACTGTAGCAGACAAAAAGAAAACTATCATATGACACTCAAAATAAAATAAAAAACAGATTAAGAGAATCAAAAAGTGAAATGATTCATTCTATTACAGAGCTGCGTTCGGAAACAATACAACATAGTCAACAAACTACAATAAAAATAAGTAACTGGCAAGAAGAGTCTCAAATGCTAAAAGCTCAGGTCCAAAATACGTAGAGTTCTGCTCAAGCTGTGAAATAAAAAAAGAAAGAAGGAAAGAGAAAGAAAAGGAATGTATCCCAAGAGTAGAAACCTTGAAGGGATCCTCAGGAAATACAAAAGTCCAAAGTTCTTTGAAGTTGCCCCTCCCATCACTTGTTGATGGAGAGAGAACAGAAAGCACCATCTTGACCAGAGGAGGCACAGGGGCTGCCCAAAACAAGAGAACCAGAAGTCTGTGGAGTCTGGCCTTCTGACCTGGGACAACTCATGCCACGTCTGAAGCCTCTCTCCTCATCTATGGTAGAGGGATACCTTCACTGTGCCCCCCTGGGGCTTGCGAAAATATCAGATGAGCACAAATATGGACGAGCTCGGGTAAATAAAACCTGGTTGAAAGCCCAGCTAATGGCTAAACCACGGGTGAAAACCCCAGAAACCTCACGAAATGAGAGCAAAGAGGAAAAAGAGGTAAGAACACGGATGTCCCGGAGCTGGAACACAAGCTAGGAACGGACAAACAGCAAGATGGTGATGACACAGAAGCAGCGAGACAGAACAGAGAAGCGCCCGCAGCTTTCCGCAATGATGTGAACGCAAAAGGGAGGCGTGCAGGTGCGGTGTGAACAATCTCCACCATCACAGAGCTCAGACACCCAGCCTCAATGTGCTTCCAAATTTTGAGACCTGCCCTGAAATGACATTCAGTGTCATTTTCCAGCAACGAAGAAGTCTCCCTTCAAAATCATCTAAGTTTGGTGAACCTGGTGCAGTAGCAGACAGTACGGCCAGTGATTGGCTAAAAGGCCATCTCATCCTCCTGAATCCACCTGAGGATCTTAAGAGCACACTTCAACCATACACACCCACGGCCACCCCCTGACGCCCTTCCTACTGCTTATCTTTAAAAAAAAAAAAAAAAAACTAGGAAAAAAATGTTGTTATGAGAACACTTCACGTCCCAAGAAATATGGAAGAAAGCTCAAGAGAAATGTCTCATTCAGTTTGCGGAGAAGCACCTGATGCTGTTGCTAGGTGGTGCTTATAAACATAAACACACACCCTAAGATTGCTTTTCTGCTTTAATTAGTGGCCAAGTCAAGCACCCTGAAGTTAAGTGTCATCCCTGGGGACCTTAAATGAAACAGATGGAGCCCAAGTCCGTCCGATCAGACCAGCAGGACCTACCAGCGAAGGGAGAAAACCCGTTTGCAGCGGCTGCTAGAACAGAGCTCTCCAGCCGCATTGAGCACACAGATCACCAGGGCCTCTTGTTAAAATGCAGATTCTGAGTCAGCAGGCTTGTAGCTTCTGCATCTCTAACAAGCTCCCGGGTGATGCGGGAGCCACGAGTCTTGGACTAGGCGCCAGACAGGGGTCCACAGTCCAAAGCAAGGGCCAGTCCTAACGCCATGGTCATTGGAAGTCCACTTACTGCAAGAAAACAGTTGAGAAAATACAACTGGAACTTATTTACCCAAAGAGAGTGCAGGATATTGGCGAGAAGCACCTATTATCACATGGCAAACTAAGACTCTTCCCCTGATTAGTGATGTTGGGCATCTTTTCATATACTTGCTGGGCATCTGTGTGTGTCTTGTCACTTTTTATTATTTCTGCATTTTAGTATTTTTAAAAGAAATTTGCCTAAGATGAATTAATAGTCTTTCATATGCTTTTTTCTAATATTTTTAGTTTACTCTTCTTAATTAAGCTTTAGCGACACCTAGAATTTACTTTGCAGATAGGATGCAACACTATTGTTATGAGTATAAAATGTAGAGAATTTAATAAAATATCAACTTAGAAAAAGCCAGAGGAGGAGGGGCCAGGAAACAAGAACCTTCTTAACCAGCTACAAGTCCCACCCCGGGTCCTCTGCGTGCCTGGCAGAGAAATCTCCACAACACCGACTGGTGTCCCTGAATGGTAAGAATCAACCTTTTGACAGACAAGGCCTCTCAGAGAGAACAATTTATGACCTGGAGCTATAGGATAAAAGAGGAGAGGAAGCAATAAAAACAAGGAGTAGTAATATAAGAGCTTACATAAGCTCATACAGGCAGAGCAGATACCAGGATACACACTCAGAGTCTGATTTCACAGCCCCTGCTCTCTAAGTTCCAATACCTGGTATAAGCCGCAGAAGTAATGAAATAATGGAGCAGAGAAAGGCATTTAGAGCATCATCGCCTATCAGCATGGGACCAAACACTCCCTCTCTCTGCTTTAGTTTCTTTGTCTTTACTAGGGGTTAATAATGGTTCATACACCTCTCTGAGTTTTCTGAGGATGAAATGAAAAAGCCTAAATGAAGTATGTGGCCCACTGTCTGATACATAATAAATGCTTCAATGAATGTTTTTCTATTATTATGATTAAGAAAACTCTATGGCTGGAGTCCAGGAGATAGAACTGGCAAGAAATTGGAATAAAGCAGAGTTCTTGACCCATGGCCAAATGGTAGATCTACGGCTGCCAAAAGAAAAGGACCTTCCTTTTTCAGCAACCCTAGAGGCTAAAGGAAGAAGAACCAGCTAACTGGAACCAGGATGACGAAGAGCCTGAGATCCTGACGGCACCACGAAGCCCCCATGAAGTCCTAAATTCCCTATCCCCAGACTTCTTTTACAAGGAAAAAACAAAACTCATTTGGTTAGTCCACCAAAAACTGGGTTTTCTGTTACACAGAGCTGACCTTTTTCTTGCCTGATACAGGTTATAAAAGTTCATTTGCTTTGCAAAATCCTTTACCAAATCATCTGGCAGGCATGGTGCCATGAAACGATGAATTGATATGACTTACAAATAACTTTCCTGACACATACAGAATAGGGAGAATAAGACACACACAGCAGATGAGGCTCCTGCATTAACACATGATAGAGGACTCATGGTGGGGCTTCTGATGGTCTCCTTATCAGTGTGGTAAAGATGCTGCCAGTCCTCTACGGGTGACCCTGGGAAGAACCTCCTGAGAAGACGGAAGGAAACAAAGCCCACCCGTCTGTGGCCAAACACTTCTCAGCTGTGTGCCAATGGTCAGGCTACTTAACTTGCCTGCGCCTCGGTGTTCTCAAGTGCAAAATGGAAATGACAGCTCCTGCCTCAAAGGGTGCTTGCGTATTTAAGTGAGCTAACATATATACAATGCTTAGACCTGCGCTAATACTCACTGAGGATCTACTAATATCATGGTACAGTTCCGCTGGTGGCTCAGAAGGTCAAGAATCTGCCTGCAGTGCGGAAGACCCAGGTTCGATCCCTGGCTTGGGAAGATCCCCTGGACAATGGACTGGTAACCCACGCCAATACTCTCGCCTGGAGAATTCCATGGACAGAGGAGCCTGGGGGACTACAGTCCATGGGTGTGCAAAGAGTCAGACATGACTGAGCGACTAACACTTTCGTTTCGTTTCACTTCACTACTAATATTGCAACACTGGTGGTGGTAGTGCTGCTGCTGCTGCTGCTAAGTCGCCTCAGTCGTGTCCGACTCTGTGCGACCCCACAGAAGGCAGCCCACCAGGCTCCCCAGTCCCCGGGATTCTCAAGGCAAGAACACTGGAGTGGGTTGCCATTTCCTTCTCCAATGCATGAAAGTGAAAAGTGAAAGTGAAGTCGCTCAGTCCTGTCCGACTCTTAGCGACTCCATGGACTGCAGCCCACCAGGCTCCTCCGTCCATGGATTTTCCAGGCAAGAGTACTGGAGTGGGGTGCCATTGCCTTCTCCGGTAGTGCTAGCGATTAACAAATAAAAATAGTAACAATAATAAAAACCAAATGAATTACTTCATTCTGTAGACATCAACCTTTTTCCTAATGTATGCATCTGCCTAATAACATCAGCATGAAAGCAAGCTATAGATTCTGGTTGGATTTAGACAGTTTTAAATCTAAGGCTTTCACCAGTGTTCACCATCACCGCTACCACAATCATAAGATGCCAAGAGTGGTAAAGTCTACACGAAGAGCTGCTTATCAGTAGGATGTATTTATAAAATGGGGGTTGGGTAGAAAGGTTAACAAAGACAGCTAAAAATAGTCCTATAAGCAAACAAGTTCGCATAAGCCAACAGTTCATTAAAAAGTCAATACTTTCACATCATGACTCTTGAGAAATATTCAAGTAATGTGTCACGCAATTTGGGAGAATGTAGCCTCTTGTCTAAGAGTTGGCTACACACTTGCTCTTTTTATCTTTTCTAGATTCTAACACAGAAAGTATCCAGGTCACTATGGGGCTGCACCTAAGGGTCTAAAGGACATAAGCATTTTGTATAAAGTTGCCACATGGTAGCCACAGGTATGTACCCTAATCAGCACCCAATGCTCCAGACATCAAGACACTGAAAACTGAACCACCCATAACTGCTCTTGCGGGCCAATAGGAAACCTTCCCTCAGTGAGAGCGGTCTCCACTAAGTCACAATGTCAAGGCAGGAGGAGCCCAAAAGCAGTTTAATCTGCTCTCTCTTTTAAATGCTAAACAAGCATAACAGATTGTTAACTTATACTTCTCTCCTAATCCCAAGGGGGATCAAAAAAAAAAGGCAAAAATCTTGAGGGTGTGAAGACCTCACTCCAAAATACCCCTGTGTGCCTGTTACCACTTTTCTGGTTGTACATTATCAGGTAGGCTGGCAACTGCTCAGGAAAGCCAAAGAGTGGTAAGTTTAACCCTTTCTTTCACTCTGGCGCAACACTATCCACAGAAATATAATGGGAGCTGCACAAGTCAGCCGCTTGTGTAACTTTACATTTTTCAGGAGCCACCTTTCAGAGGGTAAAAATACACAGGTGAAATTAACTTTAGTAATAAACTTTATTTACCCCCAATGTCAAAATACTATCAACATGTAATAACTATTAAAAAAAACTAGTAATGAGATAGCTTATATGCTGTTTTCACCCTAGAGTGTATTCCACACTTAGAGCACAGGGCAATTCGGACCAGCCATATGTCAAGAGCCCAAGGCCCATGAGTGACTACTAGCTACCATATTAGACAGAGGAGCTCTCCAGATCAAAAACTGATGTCATCAGTTTTCTAGGTTGCTTCTCTGATGGACACACTGGTAAAATAGATCAACCAACTCAGACCAGACAAGTTGCTAGACAAGGGACCTAGTAGTATCTTGGATAGGGGAACACATCCCATTTCAAAATAGCATCTGGGTCTCTACAGATTCTATGTTTTATATCAAGCACGGACATTGTTAGTTACACATTACTCCACATAGAAGTATTTGGTGTTTTCATCTTCGCTTTAAGTAAGAGCCCCCAAAACTTTGGTCCCTGGACAAACCTCTTTTCAGGAGAGAGTGTATCCTGTCCCTTCTCCCAGAATGAATGGTCAGAGATGCCCCCCACTGACACCCCACATCTCCCACACGTCTGGGACACCCCATTGCACATGGTCTGTGTGTATTCGGCAGGCGGGAGAAATGAGATGCAGAAATGACCAGTGTTGGAGATGCTGCAGCCATGGGTGAGACAGTTAGAAAGATGACCTGATCTTACCCGCGTTACCTACCTCTCGGGCTTACGGATGACCAAGGGCAATAACAGAGACAGAGCTCTTAGCCAACTGTAAAGCGCTACACAATTCTAGTTATTATTATTGAGAAAGGACACCATTCCTCACCTGAAAGAGCAGATAGAAGAAAGAAAACAAAATAGTAACTTGACACAGACAGATGCTGAGCTGGGCGGGGGGTGTGGAACCCACGAAAACACGGGTTGTTCTTGGCGGACCCATTCTCTTGAAAGGATTCGTAGAGCCTTGAAGAACCTCTGTCACTTTTGCTTCGAAATCGTGGGAGGTACTTAACAGCAAGAGGGACAGCTCAGAGTCCAAGCCCCCAGCCTCGGTCCAGCACCCGCGGCCTCTTCAACCCACGGCCTGTCCTCGTCCCCAAAGACGGCGTAACTCAGGATAATGGTTCCAAGCAGACTTCTTCACAGGGTTTAGATGTGGCCTAAGACTGCGGCGCCAGCGGGGGGTACTGGCGCCTTTCCGGAGCAAAAGTCACCGAGTCCCGGGGAGTCTGGCTCCAGGCTTCTCGCCGGCGCGAATGCCTCAGTGTTGGCTCCGGTGCTGCCCCGGCTCCTTCTCCAACAAAAACAGAGAGGCTCGCCGGGCCGCCGGAGTCTCCCCGTACCTGTCCAACCGCCTCTTCACGCTGCGAACTGCTCTGGGCAGGCGGCGTTTTTACGAGGTCCGAGGGGAGTCACCCACACAAAGGCGCCTTGTGCTTCTGCGCTCCCGGGTGGGCAGCCGGGCCTCGGGGCACCGCACCCCGGTAGGGCAGGGCGGGCGCCCCGGCCCGACATCCGCGCCCCCAACCCTCATCCTCAGAGGCCACCCGTACTCCCCGGGTTTAAAGATGAGGCTCCCCTCGGCTGGCCACAACCCGCATCCCCGAAAGCGGGCACCAGAACGACAGGCGCAGAGAAGTTTGCAGGCTCACCGCGCTGCGCTCTCAAAGCTTCTCGCCTGCAGAAGGGGCTGAGCGCCACCCCCCCACCCCCGATCCCAGCTCCCCGCCGGCCCGATCCCCCGGGCTGGAGACGCCGGGGGACCCCCAGGCTCGCTTACCTCTAGTCCAGTCCACCACTTGCTTGGGGCTCCACTTGGTCACCGGTTCCATCGTGGAGGGCCGGGCACCCAGCGGGGCTGGAGTCGGCGGTGAAGTCCTGCTGCCCTCCCGGGACGGCGCGCCCCGCGGCCGGTCCCCGAGCCCGAGCGCCCTGTCAAGGCTGCATGGCCGCCGCCGTCAGCGGGGCATCCCAGCGCGGCGCGGCCCGGGCGGCGCGGCCCGCTCCCCGGCGCACGGGACAGCGGCGCGGCTCCTCCTCCGGCTGCCACCGTCCAGCTGCAGCTCCTCCTCCTCGTCCCCCGCGGCCGCCGCCGCCGCCGGGACTCCAGACACAGCTGCCGCTCCTAGGCTACGGGCGCTGCGGGAACGCGGGGCAGGGAGTCCACATTCCCCGGGCCTCAGTTCCGAGCGCGGGACCTTTCGGCCGCCCCTCTGCGCCCCCGGGCCGGGACCGCTGCCTCCGGTTCTCGGGCCGCGCGCTCGGCTCCCAGTCCAGCTCCTCCTCTGGGCGGCTGAGCTCTCCGGGGTCCCCGATCCTCGTGCGCCGGCGTCCCGAGCCTTCCCGCCCGCAGGTCCCAACTCCTGCTCCTCCCGGGAGGGCCGCACCGGGGCGGGGAGGAGCGCAGAGCTCGCGCGCTCGGGTTACAAAGTTCCAGCTCCCGGTGGCGAGCGCGGAATAAAACAGGGGGCGGGGCCGGACACCCGGCGAAACTCGTGGGAGGGGGCGGGGCCGCCCGGGTCGGCCGACTCCGGTTACTTTCGCCCTGGAAACCTGCTTTCGCTCACCCGGAGTGGTCCCAGCCGACTTTCCTTTTCAGGGGGCGCACTGTAGATGCGCGTGCATCCTGGAGAGCCCGTTGGGCTTGGGGGAGGCCAAGGACCTATTTAGTATCAGTTCAGTTTGTCTGGCTGTAAGCAGCAAGACAATGAAAAATAATAAAGTCAAAAACTAAAGTTCAGATCTCCGTGTTTAAGTGCTTTGCGTCAATATTGCTCTGTGATCCAGACCTCCTCCTTTTACATTTCTTAGGGAAAATTGTTTTATTTACATCTTGGAGGACATTGTGGCAATTTAAGCCACTGCTCTTCTGTAAATTTATTGAAGTATGGTTGATCTACCATGTGTTAATTTCTGCTGTGTGGTGCCATGGTAAAGAACGTGCCTACCAATACAGGAGACACAGGAGACTCTGGTTCGATTCCTGGGTGGGGAAGATTCTCTGGAGGAGTAAATGGCAACCCACTCCAGTATTCTTGCCTGAAAAATTCCATGGACAGAGGAGCCTCGCTGGGTACAGTCCATGGGGTTGAAAAGAGTCGGACGTTACTGAGCAGGCACATGTACGCAGTTTCTACTGTACAGCGAAGTGATTCAGTTGTGCATGTGGTACATTCTTTTTCATATTCTTTGCCACTATAGTTAATCCCAGGACGTTGAATATAGTTCCCTGTGCTGTGCAGTAGACTCTCGCTTACCCATTCTATGTATAATAGTTTGCATCTGCTAATCCCAAACTCCCAATCTATCCCTCTTCCACCTCCTCACACCGGGGCCACCACTAGTCTATGTCTGTAACTCACTTCTCTTTTAACGCTGTGGCAATATTTCCACTTCGCAACGAAAATGAATCAGAAAAAACTGGTAGCGTTTAGCGTTCTATATTGCTGTGTTGTAATACTCATCTTTGCGAAGAGAGCTAATGCTCATTTGAATTAGTCATCAATCGTGAAGGGAAAGTTGTTAGCCAGCTCTTTTAAAAAAAAAAAAAAAGGCCTGTGCAGTTTCGGCGACTGACAGGGGGCCCTTTTACTTTCATGGACTCAGTCTGAGGCCAGAGTTAACCCGGAACTGGGAGGAAGTCCTAAATTCGAATGTCTACCTCTCCTCCCTCAAGCCTCACTGCACCGCCGCCCCACCCCAGTCCCTGTGCTCTCCGCCTCCCACTCACAGAGATTCTCTGGCACTTAGTGATTCTTACCTTCCACTGCATTATTCATTTACGTCTTCCCGTTGGAGACTGGTAACTTCGCGGGGCGGGGCGGGGGCGGGCAGAACTTACCTGATACTGCTTAGTGCTTTTCTCTTCTCCCTCTTCCCATCACTTGGCTGGTGGCACCTAGCAGGAGTCAAAGGTGTGGCTGGTGTTTATCCATTCGCTTAATATGTATCTGTGGATACCTCCTGAGTGCCAACCAGCCACTGCATTCATTAACTATCTGTTGAATTGGTGATATGGGTGGCTCAGACCGTAAAGCGTCTGCCTGCAATGCGGGAGACTCGGGTTCGATTCCTGGGTCGGGAAGGTCCCCTGGAGAAGGAAATGGCAATCCACTCCAGCACTCTTGCCTGCAAAATCCCATGGATGGAGGAGCCTGATAGGCTACAGTCCATGGGGTCGCAAAGAGTCAGACACGACTGAGCGACTTCACTTTCACTATTTATAGAGGTCTGCTTGAATGCACATGTTGGAAGGATGGCTGACAGAAGGCCTACGCTTCTGTTGTATGGTATGATGAGCTGGAGTGCCCAAGAAGAATAAATATATTTAGAAAAGTGAAACATCAGACCCACCTTCCATGCAACTTACCTATAGGACAGAGAAGCCATAACAACACCGATATGCAGTCATCAAATATAGCGATTTTTGTTATTGTTGTTTGAGGAAGAGTTACCGAGAGTTACCGGTAGACCAGGAAACTTGGTGAAGGCAATGACAAAATTCCGGATGGAGTAGTTGTCTTTCAAAAAAAAAAAAAATGCCTTTTTAAAATTAATGACATCAATTGTCAACCATCTTTTCTTTATGGCAACAGATAGGGAAGCTCTCAACGTTTGTCACTGAATTCACTGGAAAATGTAATCAATCTTATTCACAGCTTTATTTACAGTAATCACTGAATTTTGTGACTTCTTTTAGTTGTGATTAGCATGACCACACAATTTATCTCCAAGCCAAGATATTCCTGAATCTGAAAGGGGCTTTATCAGTACTTAAGATGGAATAACATGAATTAACTGAGCCATATGGTCCCTGTAATTATGAAGAAAACGTCAAATGATTTTACCATAGCGTTCTACTTGATGTTTTCACAGTGTTTTCAAACTCATTTGCATTTATCACTACCAGAGAGTTAAAAGGTAAAATTCTGAGAGTCAAACAAGAGTTTGCAAAATTTCATCCCACTGAGAGTTAAAATTTCATCCCACTGAGAGTTAAAAGTTAAAATTCTGAGAGTCAAACAAGAGTTTGCAGAATTTCATCTCATACATTATCTGTGTGTTGATGATAAATACATCATCGCTAAAAAGGAAGGCCATGTGAAGATCTCTAACCCGGAAGACCAATTAACTACCTAAATGAATTAGCATTCTGTTTACACTTCAAGTCCTGAAGGCTAATTACTATTTAAATAAGGCCTTCTTTCTTAATTACAGCTGTTAGCATGTGAAAGTTTGAGGGAGGCCTGCCTTCCTATCTGAAATACAGACTTGAAGATGTCCAGTCACTAATGGCAGATAATAAAGGCAGAATCTTAGGTAAATAACTTTGGAAATTAAAGTGGATACAAAATGATCATTTATAAATGTGCCAGTTTTTCTTTTCTGCCTCCTATAATCTTCACCATTCTGTTACACTGCACTTGCGTGCACATTACCAAACAGCAGCCAGGCTAGATTCTTGAAAAGTAGAATTTCTTACTGGCAGCTTGATATTCACCACAATCCCAGACACAGAACAAAAAGCTAAATAAATCCTTTTTTTAACTGAATATATAGAACTGATACTAGAGCTCAGGCTCCCTAGATTTCTCTTTTCAGCACCTTTATTTTTCTGCCGTGGGGTCTCCTTACAAACATAGGTAGTTTATTCAGTCAATGAGATATTTACTCTGTATTAGTAAAGCCCGAAACTAGGCACAGAAACAAATGCCAAGTAGCCTTTGTCAGTCCAGTTCAGTCGCTCAGTCATATCTGACTCTGTGACCCCATGGACTGCAGCACGCCAGGCTTCCCTGTCCATCACCCACTCCCAGACCTTACTCAAACTCATGTCCACTGAGTCAGTAATGCCATCCAACCATCTCATGCTCTGTTGTCCCCTTCTCCTCCTACCTTCAATCTTTCCCAGCATCAGGGTCTTTTCCAATGAGTCAATTCTTCACAGCCTTTGTAGAATAAAGGTATCATGTGATTTTCAGAGGGGGGAGTTTCTTCTCTAATCTGTAATCAGAGGAAAGTACCCTGCTTGACCCAAAGAATTCTAAGGATCAATATGATATGAATATTTTTGAGCCAGTCCATACTTTATTAATTTTTTGAGAACTAGAGATAAAACAATTTGTGTTAGTAGTTATTACCATAATTTAGTTGATAAACACAAGCCAAGAAAAATAAGCAAACCTGTAAGCAAATTAATCTGTAAAGACCCAGGCCCCTCCCCCAATCCAAAGCAATGCTTTCCAGAATGAGAGAAAAAAAGTAATAAAGTGAGCTTCTCCAGTCTACTTTATCTCACAATTTATGATCCTTCTTTTAATTATCATTTTTTCCTATCACATTGGTTTTTTTATTCTTTTCAGAACATTCAAAATTACTTAATATTCTCTGCACATATAATTGTCTCATGTATATCTCTTATGTTATCTTTCATCTTGAAAGATACCAAACCATTCTTCAAAACGCTGCCTGGGATGTATTCTACTTGGTTTGCATTAAGCATTCTTATCTGTGGCATGACCTCACTTCAAAGTCATTGGTTAAGCAAATTATCCAAGCTGTTGATGATCTTGTCTGTCAGTCAATTCCATTTGATCTGAACTTCACACCACAATCATGCAGTTACCCTCCTAAATATTCTGAGTTTCCTATCAGATATTTTAAGTAGGAAAGTCCTCCAACTTTTTTTGTTTTGTCTTTTTAGCTCTCACAAGAGCTGCCCTACTTATCCATATTCTTCTGATCAGTTACATTAACTCCTCCTACAATAGGAAAGTTGATATTTGGCTTTCTTTTACTGAGCCCTATTTGTAACTCAGATCCATTTTGATTGGATAAATGTTCAGAAACCTCATCTTTTGAAATCAGAGTTGCAGAAGTTGGTGACACTTTTCTAACACAAAAGAGAAGTGTTGACACTGTTAAATCCTCTTTTTCAGGACTTAGAGCTGTATTTTGAAAGAATTGTTACATGAGGCCATACGCAGAAAAAAACTTCTTTATGTGCAACTATTAAATTAGCCATTAGGGGAGCTTGCTATAGACCAAGAAGAAACACTCAATCCTACACATTCCCCCACGAAATTTCTGCTACTTTTCCTTCCAGCTCTCAAGCTGCCAGGAGTCCAGAAGGGAACCAAATGCCATTTGTACTAGTTGCTCTTATAGTTTCCATGTAACTTTGTGAGACTCATCATCTCTGAACATGAAAATACAATGCCAAGAGTTTCAGAGCCAATGATTTCTGTTTCAAACATAAGTTCCATTTTGATGATAACAGGCAAAAGCTTAGGGTGAAAAAATACTTTTGTTTGTCATAATAAAACTTAAAAATAAAACTATAATTAAACAAATCAAGTAAAAATCATTTCTTTATATTTTTTAAATTGAGGTACAGTTGATTCACAATGTTTCAGGTATACAGCAAAGTGATTCAACCGTATGCACATATATGTGCATCTATATATTCTTTTCCAGATTCTTTTCCATTTTAGCTTATTATAAGATATTGAATATAATCCCCTGTGCTATACAGTCGGTCCTTATTGTTTTACATACAGTAATGTGTATACTAGTATGTATACTGTATATAGTGTGCATACTATATACTATATATGTATAGTAGACCCATTTCATATATAGTAGTGTGTATCTATTTATCCCTCTCCCCACCCCTCTTTCCCTTTGGATAACCATAGTTCGTTTTCTGTGTCTCTGAGTCTCTTCTGCTTTGTAAATAAGTTAATTTGTGTCATTCTTTTAGATTCCACATATTAGTGATATCACGTGGTATGTTTCTTTCTCTGTCTGATTTATTTCACTTAGTAAGATAATCTCTAGGTCTGTCCATCTTGCTATAAATGGCATTATTTCATTCTTTTTTACGGCTGTGCAATATTTATTGTACATATATACCACATCTTCTTTGTCCATTCATCTGTCAATGGACATTTATGTGGCTTCCTTGTCTTGGCTACCATAAATACTGCTTCTAAGAACATTGGGGTGCATATATCTTTCCTATTAATGTTTTTGTCTTTTCTGGATACATGCCCGGGAATGGGATTGCTGGATCCCACTGGTAACTCTATTTTAATTTTTCAGGGACCCTCCATATTGTTCTCCCTAGCAAACCAAGTAAACTTTTAACATTAGAAATAAAACACAGACTTGAGAATCATAAACACACTACACCAGAATTTCACAAAAATCTCTAAAGTGTTAACAGGGAGGACATAAAAGTAATTGTTTACTTACTATTTTATGTTTTCCTAATTTGACTTTGGCATAACAGAGATATTTTATAATGTCATTGTACATCAAATAGAAATATAAATCCAAGTGCTCAGACTATAATTAAGCAGCTTTGATGAACTTTGAGTTCATTAAAGAAGTTTGCTCTTTCATTACATACACTTGCGCACCAAAGAGGAAAATTTCTTCTAGTTGTAACCTATCAGAATATTTAAATTCTTCAGCCTCTGCTATTCAACACATCCAGATTTTCACTAAACGCACGTTTATGCCTTCCATTCGGGATCCTTTTTGAGGATCTGTAACAGGACCTTATTCCTTAATTTTCCACAACCAGGCCTTGTATTCAGAAATACTGTAGTCATCGGGGATGGAGGAAAGGTAGAAAGAAAAGGAACATATTAGAAAAGCAGGAAGTGTTTCCGTCTACTTCAGCATCAAAAGGGAAAGGATGAAAATTAATACCAATCAGTGTTTTCCTGGAGGGAATCAGATGATTCCATAGGATTTTAAGAGCACTCCCAAAGGTCTAATTGAACAGGAAAACTCACACTTGCTGCCAAAAAGTCAGCAAAATGGTTGTTAAACCCACAACCAGCTCGCAAATGCCAGCAACAATAATTGTTTTACAGTAATCATTTGACAGTACGCATGCAACTCTGGGGGGAAAAAAGAACCTCCCAGATAAAATCTCTTTTTCCATTTGAGTTCCATGTAAGTTTTGCTTTGAGTTACAAAGGAATGGGGTTGTATTTGTTCATTTTTCATTCCCTTCTCCTGGGTTTAGTCCCAGTGAAAGAGCTGTGGGGTGGGAGTGGGGGCTGATTCCAGAAGATTAAGGAACCTCAGTTTAAGGGCCAACAGAAAGCCCTTTGCTGGTCGAGCTTGTGATGCCTGGCTCCTAGAAAATCCTTGGTGCTGGCAGGAAAGAAACAAAGGGAGGACCCGCATAGAAAGGCCTCACCTCTGTCCTGCTTCAAATGTCCACTGTGGACGCCAGCCAGGTGGAGCAAGAGATAAGAACAGGAGAAATACGATGCTGGCCTCATCTGCGAGGACCCAGGCAACATGGTCAGGAGGCCAGGTTTGCCGTCTACATCACTTCTGCTTCCAAGGCCACCTCCTCCCGCTGTGTGCTCATGTCCTGTGGTTAAAATAAACTCATCTCTACTAAGGTGCTGGCCCAGGATGGTCTTATTCTTAGAGAATCCATATCTTGAAGGGAAATTCTTTGAGATCCTAATTGACTTAATCACCCCAGTCCTGAAGCAGTCTATAAGCCACCCTGTCACCTTGAGCAAGCCAGCTTCTCTGGGCTTATGTATTGAAGATTTACGTCTAAAGGAATTTTGGGAATCCTTCTAGCTTCTAAATTCTCTTTTCTCGGACTTCCCTGTGGCCCAGTGGTGAAAATTCCACCTTCCCATGCAGGGAACCCAGCTTTGATCCCTGGTCTGGGAACTAAGATCCCACTTGCCATGGGGCAACTAAACCCATGCACCACAACAGAGATGCTTCCACGCCACAGTGAAGAGCCAACACAGAAGAAGAGGTGAGAGGGACCCCTGGACCGACCAATGCCCGCGTGCCCCTGCATGCCCGGGCGCAGCGTCTGCGTCCCGCCCCCATCACCGCCATGCCCAAGAGAAAGGTTGAAAGTAATGCTACAGGAGATTAAAGTCAAGGTCAAAGACGAACCACAGAGAAGATCTGCAAGGTTATCTGCTAAACCCGTTCCTCCAAAGCCAGAACCCAAGCCTGCAAAGGCCCCTGCAAAGAAGGGAGAGAAGGGACCCAAAGGGAAAAAGAGGAAAGCTGATGCTCACAGGGATGAGAATAACCCTGCAGAAGGGGAGTTGATAAAACAGACCAGGCACAGAAAGCTGAAGGTGCTGGAGATGCCAAGTGGAGTGTGTGCATTTTTGTTAACTGTGTACTTCCGGTGACTGAACAGCTGGAAATACTATTTTTTTATGAAGTTTTATAAAAATGCAGAATTTTTTAAGCTATGTTGTTAGCACAAAGAATACTTCATTGTTGTTTTGGGGGTTGGTGGGGGGGTAAGGATACATGTCACTAATGGAGCATCTCCAAAGCTGGGTTGACATGGAGGGAGAAACATCTTTCCCGTCTAGCTTTGAGAGACTTCTTGATTCCCAGGAAGGAGGGATTCCCTGATGTTGACACACATTAGCCACCTCGGCACAAACGCCTTGTGATATGGAAAAGCTAAAGTTAGCTTTTATGTCCTCTTCTCCCTCTCTACTTCAGCATAGACTTGACTCCCCTAACCCCAGAGACCTGTCAGAACCTGACCTCCCCCTCCCCAAAATTGGTTGCCAGTATGTCAGGCAATTTGGACTTTCCAGTGTCAGCACTGAGACGGCATTCCTCGAAAGAGCAGCGGTTCCTTTTTTTAGACTGTGGCTCCTCGGATGGATACCTCCCCCATTCGCATTCCCGTTTCCTGAAAGGCAGGGTCAGCTTGTGAAAAGCTGTTCAACAACATGCAAAATGTAAACTGTCAGCCCTCACTCTAAACTTTTCCTATTCAGAGCACCGCACAAAGACTTCACTGGGTTTTATAGTGGCTTTCTGATTTTGGTGGTCCATTGAAAAAGGGAGTTTGAAAGTTGTATACTGTTAATGATTGCCCATGTCCTGCCTGAAATACCATGATTGTTTATGAAAAGTATCTTTAATAGAGCTAGATACAGTTTGGCTTGGGGAAAAAAAGGCCCAGTGCAGACAAATTTTTTTTTTAATTTTGTTTAAATCATCAAAATTCTCTTTCCTAATACTGCAATATCAATTAGCTGGGCAGATGAGAGGGAGGGCAGTTTGGCATGAGGAACCTGACGCCCTGTTTCCTGGCTTCTATAAATCTGGACAACTCATCGTGATTGTGTAAGCTGACTTGCTGACACTGAGTTTCAGAATAAGATACGGAGTAGCGATAAGAGGAGAAACGGAGGAGATTCAGTACTCTGTACATTGTTTATAGATTTTAACTCGGAGTGGAGATAGAAAAGTGAAAGACGAGAGAGAAAAAGTTGGCTTAAAACTCAACATTCAGAAAACTAAGATCATGGCATCTGGTCACATCACTTCATGGCAAATAGATGGGGAAAAGTGGAAACAATGAGAGACTATCTTTGGGGCTCCAAAATCACTGGAGATGGTGACTGCAGTCATGAAATTAAAAGAGGCTTGCTCCTTGGAAGAAAAGCTATGACCAGCCTAGACAGCATATTAAAAAGCAGAGACATTATTTTGACAACAAAGGTCCGTCTAGTCAAGGCTATGGTTTTTCCAGTAGTCATGCATGGATGTGAGAGTTGGACTATAAGAGCTGAGCGCCAAAGAATTGATGCTTTTCTGTGGTGGTGGAGAAGACTCTTGAGAGTCCCTTGGATTGCTAGGAGATCCAACCAGTCCATCCTAAAGGAAATCAGTGCTGAATATTCATTGGAAGGACTGATGCTGAAGCTGAAACTCCAATACTTTAGCAACCTGATGCGAAGAACTGACTTGATAGAAAAGACCCTGATGCTGGGAAATATTGAAGGCAGGAGGAGAAAGGGATGACAGAGGAGGAGATGGTTGGATGGCATCACTGACTCAATGGACACGAGTTTGAGTAAGCTCCGGGAATTGGTGATGGACAGGGAAGCCTGGGGTGCTGCAGTCCATGGGGTCACAGAGTCAGATATAACTGAGCAACTGAACTGACTGACTGGAGATATGCCATTTGTCAGGATGAAGTTTGTGAGAAGCTATCAATAATGTAATGATACAAATCATGCTTTTCTTGTTAAACCTAGGGTCTCACTTGTGCCAGTATTAAAATAAAATAAATATTAAATGCACAGAAAAGTACTTACTACTATCAGATGCTCACTCTGGCCTCAACTTGAGGGTCTGGCTCCCCATGAAATAAATGTCACCTGGTGTGAAGGGAGGTACCCCAGTTTCATTTAGGACCCAAACTACTGACTTACTTCTTGCCCATTCACCCTATCTTCTTCCCAGCCCAGGAGGTCCCACAGGCAAACACTGTTTGAATTATGATTTCAATGGGTTGTTGCTTTTTTTTTTTTTTTACAATTCCTATTCTATTTAATTCTGTGGCTCTTGTTTCTTTTTCTTTCTCCCTCTCAGATGAAAACATATCCACACAATAACCTCTAATTAAATTACTGTTTTATAAAATGTAAAAATCCAAAAATCAGTGGTTTGGTTTTTTCAGAAAAAAAGTGACGTACTGGAAGTTTCTAGAACTAGCTCTGACCACATCCCTTCACCAAGTAATGATTCATGAAATCATTCCATCTCTCTGGGGTCAGAATCAAACCCTCTACAAAGTCTCTCCCAGCTCTGGGTCATCATGAATTTAACCATTGCAACACTGTATAACGTTATTTAAAAACAAACCTAAGTACTACATCTGAGGATTGCTTCATCTCATTCAAAGGAACCCTGGATCCAACTATGGCTTTATTCAGCACTTGTTTTTTTTGTTTGTTTGTTTTTCTCCCCTCAAGGAACCATCTGACCTGAGTGAGAAGTCAGGGATTTTTTGGGGGGAGGCGGGGAACTATGCCAAGTCTTGGTTACTCTGCCCGGGTTTTCTCTAGCTGCGGTGCATGGGATTTTCGTTGTGATGGCTTCTCTTGCTGTGGAGCACGGGCTCTAGGCATGCACGCTTCAGCAGTTGTGGCTCATGGGCTCTAGAGCTCAAGCTCAGCAGTTGTGGCACACGGGCTTGGGGCTCCGTGGCATGTGGGATCTCAGTTCCCTGACCAGGATTCCAACTGGTGTCCCCTGCATTACGAGGCAGATTCTTAACTACTGGACCACCTGGGGAGCCCCCCACCCTTAATATTGTTCTTCATTTTGCTCTCAGAGCTTCCCAGGTGACGAAAATAGTAAGGAACCCGCCTGCCAATGCAGGAGAGGTCAGAGGTGCAGTTTCGATTCCTGGATCGGGAAGACCCCCTGCAAGAGGGCACGGCCCCGCACTCCAGAATTCTTGTCTGAAAAATCCCACGGACAGAGGAGCCTGGAGGGCTACAGTCCATAGGGTTGCAAAGAGTTGGACACAACTGAAGTGACTTAGCATGCATGCATATGTAAACTAGTATGTTTTTCTGAAACAACTAGCTTCCATCCTTCTCTACAATTAGAAATGTCTCAGATTTTCAAGACAGTAAACTCCCACCAATACAGGGGGAGAAAAACTGCTTCTTTTGTTCCCCTTCTCCTCAGCACCTATCAGTAGCTTCTTCTATCTGGGGCAAGATCTAGGAGTAGGGATGAAATCTTCACATAAATGATAAGGTCTGAAATTTGATCATCTTTTATTTGTTTTTCTCCTTCTGATGGCACTTGTTTCTGCCATTATTTGTTGTAAAAGTGGGAAGAATTCAAAGAATGGTGCTATTTTCAGTTACTAATTAATCTACTAAGAAACTTAAGAGCATTCTTCCCTTCTGAGAAAAGGAGGCCTTATACAGCTGACAAGGGTCTTTTATCTTTAAAGGTCCAAAGGCTAAATCATTGTCCATCTCCAATAGAGCTGCTGTACTTTTAAAGACTCACTAAAGGCTTCCCATGGAAGACTGCCCAAAGGGGAAGTCCAGTCACAGAGAAAAGTTAAGCTTGATGAATTCCAAATTTATCATTTCAAGTCATTAAGAGATAAGCCCTGGAACGGTCGCCGCACATGGGCCACAAAGGGGTGCCTCTCATCTGTTCCAATCAAATATACAAATATTATAGCCACATAGCCAGAGAATCACCCATGTTTCTCTATGTGTTATTTACATCCTCTGAGCAACCATACACAATCTCTCACCAGGTTTCTAAGCTAAAGTGTTGCTGACCACAATTTTAAATTGTCATCTCATGGTACAGCATTTATGGTTAGACAAGTTTATGTGGGTTCCATGTAGGAGTTATGTTTCCATAGACTTTATTTTTTTAATTAATTTATTTTGGGCTGTACTGGGTCTTTGCAGCCTTTCTCTAGTTGTGGCAATCAGGGGCTACTCTCTTGTTGTAGAGCACAACCTCTTGACATTCAGATTTCAGTAGTTGGGGCGCACAGGTTTAGTTCCTCCGAGGCATGGCATATGTGATCTTCCCAGACCAGGGATCAAACCTGTGTCCCCTGCACTGACAGGCGGATTCTTATCCACCTGTTTAATACAAATATGGAGTAATATAAACACCCTTAAATTCATCAACTAATTCCAGAAATGAAAAAAAAAAAAATCTCGGGTATTTTCATCTGTGGAACCCTAGACAGTGTTGACAGCATAGTAACAAAACAGCCAAAACAGCAAGAAAAAGGTAAAGTTCAGAAAACCTAAATTTTCAATGATTTTTTTTGTCTAAAAATGATAGTAATAAACAATTTTTTAAAACCAACAGCTGCAAAATAAGGCATAACAAGGCATAACAAGGCATTATATACTGACAATGTATATTTTAAATGGCATAATTCATTGTGGAATAGCTCTGTAACATTTAATTTGCTTAATTTGCTTTTCAATGTATCTAAGTAATTATGGTGGTTTTTAAAAAATGTACAAATTCTTAATATTACCCCTTTAAATGGTAGACCCTAATTCCCCCTCCTTGAGTGAGTGACTCTCTTCTAACAGAATAAGGCAGAGGTGACGATGTGTTATTTTAAGACCATGGCACTTTAAGGACATGTGGCTTCTGCTTCTTCCTCTTGGATCAGCCTCACTGGGGGAAGTCAGCCTCCGTTTTGCAATGATTCCCAAGCCCTGCAGAGGGTCCACATGGTCAGGAATTGAGGCGGCCTGCAGTCAAAGACCAGCACCAATTTGCGAGCCCTGGGAGCTTCCTTGGATAGCTTCATGTCCAGTTCACCTTCAGATAACTCCAGCCTTGGTCAACATCTTTATCATGACCTCATGAGAGACCCTGGGCTGAACCATTACCTAAGCTAGTCCTGGATCCTGACTCATGGAAAGAGGGTAAGATAACCTCTAAATTAAGCAGCTAAATTTAGGGTTACGCTCTGTAGCAATAGATAACTAATACAGAATATTTGAACCATTTCTACATAGACTTCTTTCACATATACGGTATGTTACTATCTCAAACATTATTTATTTGCCCGTTGTCAAACCCCTCTCAACAGAATATAAGCTGCATGAAAGCAGAAATTTTCTATTTTGTGCTGTCCATTTACAGTGAAAAACAGTGCATGGCACAGAGTGGGTCCTCAATAGATATTTCTTGAGTGCACAGTTCATTTGATGAATTTGTCATAATCTCTATCCGATGAAGAGTGCAGGATTAAAAAAAAATGTTTTCAACTGCTGTTTCATCAGTAGTAAACTTAACTGTGAGCTTCCCAATTTAGTTTGGGAAGGTGGTGCAGTGGTAAAGAATCCGCTTGCCAATGAAGCAGACGCAGGAGACGTGAGTTCGATCCCTGGGTCAGGAAGATCCCCTGGAGGAGGGCATGGCAACCCACTCCAGCGTTCTTGTCTGGAAAATTACATGGACAGAAGAGCCTTGCGAGGTACAGCCCATGGGGTCTCAAAGAGTCAGACACGACTGAGAAACAGAACACACACACAAACACACTAAATAAATATCAGCAAAGGTGCTAAATGGTAACAATACTTATACTAAATATGGAATAACCTTTCTAATGTTCAGATAATTTTTATTTTATAGGCATAATATCTGTGAAGTTTATCTGTTGACAAAAGGAACAGGCTCAACTGGAGATAAATTCTATAATCTTTCCACATAATGTTAACCAACAAATAAGTATGAGAAGAGAGTTTAATAAAGAAACAAACGAAAACCAAAATAGTAACACACATGCACACCACACCCTAGAATCCAGTGTGGGAGAATGGGCTAAAAGTTCTCTAAGTCATGTGATTAACTCTATTGATAACTTGAAAAGGCTGAGAGGCTGTAACATGAGTGCAATGTGGTAAGTCTTCTCAGAACCAAAATAAATAGTACAGTGTTCATTTTCAACAATTACAAAGCAGCTGCTTTCCTGAGTTTACTACAGACTCAGATAGGTCCATTGGTTTTCTCCATTTCAACAGCTTTCCTATTTGCATCTAAAGACCCATCTAGTCAATCTAATTATTTTCCACTTGTGTCCAGCTAAATCTTTCTCTATTAAATTAACTCTTTATTAAAGTTGTATAATTTCTCTGTGCTCTTCCATGGCACTCATTGTGCCATGTTACTTTTTTTTATACTCGGTAGACATAAAAGAGATGCTTAGTAAATGACTATGCTATATTTTTACTCTTCAGGTCTAAGACAGCTTTAAAAAGTCTGTGCTTTATCTTGTCATTAATTCATGAAGGAGGTGAGTATCTACCACCAGCCCCTACTGCTCCAAGTAATTTATTAAATGAAATAAGATTTTTTTTAATTAAATAATCTTTTCTAAGAGGAAATTAAACCCATTCCCTGAAATGTCACTGTAATAGACGGGATTATCACACTAGTCTTCTGTTAGGCAATTGCAGAAATTGCATATTGATTAATTCAATTTCCTGACTGAATTATGTAACAGAAATGGAAATTATGGAAGCTTGGCAATATCAAAAATACATAAACACCACTCCAGTATTCTTACTTGGTAAATCCCATGGACAGAGGAGCCTGGTGGGCTACTGTCCATAGGGTTGCAAAGAGTCAGACATGACTAAAGCGACTTAGCAAGCAGCAAAATGCAAATATAAGTATCTAGAAATCCTCTTTAAGATAAATAAGTAACATATAGTCATCGGTTTTTAGGTAATCTGGTATTGGCAAAAAGACATGGATTAGCAGTCTGAGGACTGGTATGTCCAAGTACACGAGTGACTGGGCTCTGTCACTAATTAGCTGTGGAATCTCTCTGCCTTAATTGACAAATAGGAATCTATCATAAGAGAACCACCCTAATGATTAAATGCTAAAGGTGCTTCATAAACCATAAAGCACTGCACAAACATCAGTCTCTTGCTCCAGAGCCTACCATGAGACCTGACACAGAGCTGGAATTCAAAATTCACAGAGCTAAATGAGTAACTGATGAGCTGTGTGATCTCAGACAACAAAAATCTCTTCTCTGCTTCCTCCTGCTCCTCCTTTGATATCACTGTCACCCTTGTTCACTGGACTACAGTCATACTGTCCTTTTTCCTGTCTTCCTAAACAGCAACCTGACTGCTGCCTCAGGGCCTTTGCACCTGCTGTTTCCTCTGCCTGGATCACTCTTCCCCAGCTCTTTGCGTGGCCATCCCATTCTCATCAGTCAGGTCTTAAGCCAAATGTCGTTTCTTCAGAAGCTTTCTCTTACCACCCTGACTCATGTTCCTCTCCTGTCATTCACCCAATATATATTCCTGTTTTATTTTCTCTACCTGTTGACTTATTACACTCTCCTTCATAGAATGAAAGACACTCTATTCGAGAGAAAAAAAAAATACATAAACATTTCAGGAGAAAACTTTAATGCCGGGTCTTGTATGAGTTGTTTGAGCTAAAACCAAATTGTCTTACACATCTTGAAATAAACAATCTTAGAAAATAAAGAGAAAGAGAACAAACAGAGAAAAATGGTAGCACACAAGTCAATTAGTTACATAAAAAGTAACTAAATAATGAGATTTCTGCTTTAATAGAAAAATAACAGAATTTCTGCTTTAATAGAAAAATAATTATCTCTATTAATTATTGGTGCCAGAGGAAATAACTAAAATAATTTTATGATCTTGTGTTGGGAAGAAGAGGGGGTGAGCTGAGGGGTGTGTAGGTAACCAGAGTGGTTCCTGGACGGGTCTGGTCAGGAGACAACCACATCTCTCTGTTGGTCAATTAGTTTGGAAATGCAGACACCAATAAACATCATGAGCCAGGTGGAAACAGCTCTCAAATAATCACAATATTAAGGGGAAGGAAAATAATGGTAAAGACAGAATAAGATGATAAAATGCAACATCACAAGTAATCTGATGTATGAACACTACTATCTATACATAGCTCATGGACAGAGGAACCTGGTGGGTTAGTGCCCATGGGGTCGCAAAAAGCTGGACACAACTGAACGGGCACACACACACACACACACACACACACAGCCATAAAATAGATAACTAACAAGGACCCATTGCATAGCACAGAGAACTCTACTCAATACTCTGTAATGACCTATATGGAAAAAGACTCTTTAAAAGAGTGGATGTATGTATATGTATAGCTGATTCACTTTGCTTTACAGTAGAAACTGACACATTGTAAACCAACTATACTCCAATAATATATTTTTTTAAAGTAACCCGAACTTGGCCTCCTCGCTTTCCTCCCCCACCCCATGAGTGCTGTCTTTCTCCCTCATCATCCACATTCCCAGATGGTACCACTCAGCCTCCCGTGTGCCAGGCCCTGTGTTGGCTTGGGCACCCAGCAGTCAACCAAACAAACAAAAATCTCTGTATTCTTGGGGCTTGCTCTTTAATGTGGAGGAAACAAACTAGATATAATACATAGGAAAAAATATGTCTATATAGGATAATTCAATGTTATTTTTTCACATTAAACAAATACCTTTCAATGAAATTTTTAAATGGGGTGCAGGGGAAATCTGTGATATTGACCTACATAATTACCCTTGCCACAGAATTATCCTTCCCAAAGAACTAAGAACTTCAATATCTGTGTCCCAGCCATCCTCATCATGGGGTGAGGGCTGCTCCCCGGGTAGTGTTAGTTCCTTGGCACAGAGCAGGCTCCTTTAGCCAGAGAGAACCTGCCAGCCGAGGGAGGTAGATGCTGGCGGGAGCTCATAGACCCAGCTTGTGCTGGAATGGCAAAGGCCAGAGGAAAAGGTGGGGCAGAGTTTGGTACAGTTTATAATTACATATTGGAGAAGGAAATGGCAATCCACTCCAGTACTCTTGCCTGGAAAATCCCATGGACAGAGAAGCCTAGTAGGCTACAGTTTGCGGGGTCACAAAGAGTCAGACATGACTGAGTGACTTCACTTTATAATTACATATGCTACATTACAGAGTGCATTGCTCATGGGCACATTACCAACTGGGCCCCTGTGGTCTTCCTCTGTATAGGTCTGGGACCTTCCTCTGCTAAGAGGACCTGGCCACATGGAACCTATAGACCCTTCTGGGCCATGCTCCATGGAATCCCAGGATTTCTGTCTGGTAAGGATAAATCATGTCCTTCAAACAAAAAGCAAGATGGAAGTCCTAATCCCCAGCACCACAGAATGTGCCCTCATTCGGAGACTGTATTTACAAAGATGAGTTAAAATGATGTCATTAGATATTTGCATGTTTGTTTTATTTGTTTGGCTGTGCTGTGTGGCATGCAGGATCTTAGTTCCCTTACCAGGGACTGAGCCCATGCCCTTGCAATGGAAGCACCAAGTCTTAGCTACCAGGGAAATACCAAAATGACATCCTTAGACTGGACTCTACACTAATACGACTGGTGCTCTTATTTAAAAAAAAAAAAAAAAAAACACAGGAAATTTGAGTACAGAAGCAAACCCAAGTAGAGCAGAGATGATGCAAAGACACCCAGGGACAAGACGGCCATCTACAAGCCAGGAGGAGGGGCCTCCCAACCCTCAGAAGGAACCAATTTTGCCAACATCTTGACTCAGACTCCCAGCCTCCAGAACTACGAGGCAAAAAGTTTGTGTTGTTTGAGCCACCCAGTACCCAACGTACCCAAATGGTCCTTTGTTATACAGCCTTTTAGTTTAGGAAAATGTGTGAAAGTCACTCAGTTGTGTCCGACTCTTTGCAACCCCATGGGCTATATATTCCATGGAATTCTCCAAGCCAGAATACTGGAGTGGGTAGCCTTTCCCTTCTCCAGGGGATCTTCCCAACCCAGAGATTAAACCCAGGTCTCCCACATTGCAGGCGGATTCTTTACCAGCTGAGCCACAAGGGAAGCCCTTAGGAAAATAATACCGCCCCAATAGACCCAAGTCTGCGGCCAGTGCCTGTGCAAAGCTCTTCCTCGAGTCCATCTTCCCAAGTGTGGAGAGGTTGCCAGCATGCTCCATCAAGTTCTAAGGTGGGCTATGTGCAGGGGGTGGAGATAAAGTTTGGGTATCCACACGCTCACAGCATTAGCCTGTAGATGACAGTGAAACAAAGCCAACCCTCAGAGATTCCCGGAGCAATTAGATTTCAGCTCTTTGTTTTTTTTTTCAAGGGATCTAATCACAAAACTAGATTCAAATAACAATTCTGTTCTCAATATTAATTATTATATATAATTTAAGAGCAATGGACAAGGGCAGAAACCATAATAGAAGCACTTAGGCTAAATAGGATCTGTTGTGGGTTGAAACGTGTCTGCCTAAAAGATACATTGAAGTCCTAACCCCTGGCACCTTGAATGTGACTTTACTTGGGAACTGGGTCTTTGCAGATGTCATCAAGTTAAGATGAGGTCATTAGGGCGGGCTCTAATTCAATATGACTGTTGTCCTTTTAAGGTAAGAAGACACAGAGAGACGGAGACATACACCAGGAAGAAGATCATGTAACAATGGAGCTGGAGGTTGGAGTGACACAGACAGAAGCCAAGGGACTCAAGGGCTGCTGGCAAACGTCAGAAGCTAGAAGAAGCAAGGAAGGATTCTCCCCTGCAGGTTTCAGAGAGAGCATGGCCCTGCCAGCACGTTGATTTCAGACTTCTAGCTTAAGAGTAAAGTAAGGCAATAACTTTCTATTTTAAGCCACTCAACGGTTGTGGTGGTTTAGTCATTAAGTCGTATCTGACTTTTTGCAACCCTATGGACTGTAGCCTGGCAGGCTCCTCTGTCCATGGCATTTCCCAGGCAGGAATGCTGGAGTGGGTTGCCATTTCCTTCTCCAGGGGATCTTCCCAACCCAGGAACTGAACCCAGTCTCCTACATTGCAGGCAGATTCTTTACCCATTGAGCTAGTACTTCGTACTTTTGTTTCAGCAGCCCTGTAAACTAACAGAAGAATCTTTCGTGGGTCATCATTTTACCTAATAGGAAATGGCCAACCAGCAAAATGAAAAAAATTGCCAGAGTTCCCACAACACAAGCAAGACTAGAACCCAGAGAGTTTCTGACTCTTTTTCTAGTCTTGTATGAACTTCTTGCCTCCAATTCAAGCATAAGAATTCATTCATTCACTCACTTCACAAATATTTATTAAGCACCTACCAAGTGACAGCCATTAATATAGACAAGGACATGCACTGGTCCAGAAAAAAAAATTTTTTTCCCATGCCGTGTGTATAAGCGCTCTGGAAAATAGATGATGACTAATACAGATAATCAGTTCAGTTCAGTTCAGTTGCTCAGTAGTGTTCAACTCTTTGCGACCCCATGAATCGCAGCATGCCAGGCCTCCCTGTCCATCACCAGCTCCTGGAGTTCACTCAGACTCACGTCCATCGAGTCAGTGATGCCATCCGGCCATCTCATCCTCGGTCGTCCCCTTCTCCTCCTGCCTCCAATCCCTCCCAGCATCAGAGTCTTTTCCAATGAGTCAACTCTTCACATGAGGTGGCCAAAGTACTGGAGCTTCAGCTTTAGCATCATTCCTTCCAAAGAACACCCAGGGCTGATCTCCTTTAGAATGGACTGGTTGGATCTCCTTGCAGTGCAAGGGACTCTCAAGAGTCTTCTCCAACACCACAGTTCAAAAGCATCAATTCTTCAGTACTCAGCTTTCTTCACAGTCCAACTCTCACATCCATACATGACCACTGGAAAAACCTAGCCTTGACTAGACAGACCTTTGTTGGCAAAGTAATGTCTCTACTTTTGAATATACTATCTAGGTTGGTCGTAACTTTCCTTCCAAGGAGTAAGCGTCTTTTAATTTCATGGCTGCAGTCACCATCTGCAGTGATTCTGGAGCCCCCAAAAATAAAATCTGACACTGTTTCCACTGTTTCCCCATCTATTTCCCATGAAGTGATGGGACCAGATGCCATGATCTTTATTTTCTGAATGTTGAGCTTTAAGCCAACTTTTTCACTCTCCACTTTCACTTTCATCAAGAGACTTTTTAGTTCCTCTTCACTTTCTGCCATAAGGGTGGTGTCATCTGCATATCTGAGGTTATGGATATTTCTCCCAGCAATCTTGATTCCAGCTTGTGCTTCTTCCAGCCCAGCGTTTCTCATGATGTACTCTGCATATAAGTTAAATAAGCAGGGTGAAAATATACAAACTTCAGTTCAGTTCAGTCACTCAGTCGTGTCCAACTCTTTGCGACCCCATGAATCGCAGCACACCAGGCCTCCCTGTCCATCACTAACTCCCAGAGTTCACTCAGACTCACATCCATCGAGTCAGTGATGCCATCCAGCCATCTCATCCTCGGTCGTCCCCTTCTCCTCCTGCCCCCAATCCCTCCCAGCATCAAAGTCTTCTCCAATGAGTCAACTCTTCGCACGAGGTGGCCAAAGTACTGGAGTTTCAGCTTTAGCATCATTCCTTCCAAAGAAATTCCAGGGTTGATCTCCTTCAGAATGGACTGGTTGGATCTCCTTGCAGTCCAAGGGACTCTCAAGAGTCTTCTCCAACACCACAGTTCAAAAGCATCAATGCTTCGGTGCTCAGCCTTCTTCACAGTCCAACTCTCACATCCATACATGACCACTGGAAAAACCATAGCCTTGAGTAGACAGACCTTAGTCGGCAAAGTAATGTCTCTGCTTTTGAATATGCTATCTAGGTTGGTCGTAACTTTTCTTCCAAGGAGTAAGTGTCTTTTAATTTCATGGCTGCAGTCACCATCTGCAGTGATTTTGGAGCCCCCAAAAATAAAGTCTGACACTGTTTCCACTGTTTCCCCATCTATTTCCCATGGAGTGATGGGACCGGATGCCATGATCTTCATTTTCTTAATGTTGAGCTTAAAGCCAACTTTTTCACTCTCCACTTTCACTTTCATCAAGAGACTTTTTAGTTCCTCTTCACTTTCTGCCCTAAGGGTGGTGTCATCTGCATATCTGAGGTGATTGATATTTCTCCCAGCAATCTTGATTCCAGCTTGTGTTTCTTCCAGTCCAGCGTTTCTCATGATGTACTCTGCATAGAAGTTAAATAAGCAGGGTGACAATATACAGCCTTGATGTACTCCTTTTCCTATTTGGAACCAGTCTGTTGTTCCATGTCCAGTTCTAACTGTTGCTTCCTGGCCTGCATACAGATTTCTCAAGAGGCAGGTCAGGTGGTCTGGTATTCCCATCTCTTTCAGAATTTTCCACAGTTTATTGTGACCCACACAGTCAAAGTCTTTGGCATAGTCAATAAAGCAGAAATAGATGTTTTTCTGGAACTCTCTTCTTTTTTTGATGATCCAGCAGATGTTGGCAATTTGATCTCTGGTTCCTCTGCCTTTTCTAAAACCAGCTTGAATATCTGGACGTTCACAGTTCACATATTGCTGAAGCCTGGCTTGGAGAATTTTGAGCATTACTTTACCAGCATGTGAGATGAGTGCAATTACGCGGTAGTTTGAGCATTCTTTGGCGTTGCCTTTCTTTGGGATTGGAATGAAAACTGACCTTTTCCAGTCCTGTGGCCACTGCTGAGTTTTCCAAATTTGCTGGCATATTGAGTGCAGCACTTTCTTTCTTTTTTTTTAACGTCCTAAATTGTTTATTAGGTAAGAACTTTACAAACATCACCTACATTAGCAGTAGCGGCGGAGCTGGAGAGTATTGCGCGTTCTCCACGCTGCACGACGACAGCCACCCACAGTGTGGTGGCACCTGTGGCCCTTGCCCAGGCCGCGGCTCTTTGTGCCCGCAGATGCCAGCCCCCGCTTCTCCCTGCGCTTGTGGGCTGGTTTGGTGATCCACTGGGTGTCAGGGTTTCTTCGGATAGTTTTATGGAATGGATCAATCAGGATAACCTCAAAGAATCTGTACATAGAATCTTCACCAACCCAGTAGGAATTCAGGACCCTCAGGGCCCCACAGTGGCGGCCAGGGTGCTCTTCTGCAACCGACTGCAGGCTTCGAGCAAACTTGAGCTGATTGACACCATGGTGGACAGGCTTGCCGTAGGTGGCACCCTTAGGAACTGGGCGTTTGCAGCCCCCGCGGCACACACGGATCCGGCATATGACATAGCCTTGTTTGGCCTTCTAACCCAGTCTGCGCGCCTTGTCGAGCCGGGTGGGGCACGGGGCGCGGTGCAGCGCCGAGAGCTGGCGGTACTGTCAGCAGCGCACCCGCAGCAGGAAGCGCATCACATCCGACTGCTTCTTCCTCCACAGCTCCTGGATGTACTCATGAGCGCCCTTGTCGGCTCACCCTGATGGCTGCCGCCTGACGGAAAGGAATGAATCTTTTGAGTGCAGCACTTTCACAGCATCATCTTTCAAGATTTGAAATAGCTCAACTGGAATTCCATCACCTTCACTAGCTTTGTTCGTAGTGATGCTTTCTAAGGCCCACTTGACTTCACATTCCAGGAATGCAAAATTAGGAAGTCAAGAAACACCTGGAGTAACAGGCAAATTTGGCCTTGGAATGCGGAATGAAGCAGGGCAAAGGCTAATAGAGTTTTGCCAAGAAAATGCATTGCTCATAGCAAACACCCTCTGCCCACAATACAAGACTCTACACATGGACATCACCAGATGGTCAACACCAAAATCAGATTGATTATATTCTTTGCAGCCAAAGATGGAGAAGCTCTATACAGTCAACAGAACCAAGACCAGGAGCTGACTGTGGCTCAGATCATGAACTCCTTATTGCCAAATTCAGACTCAAATTGAACAAAGTAGGGAAAACCACTAGACCATTCAGGTATGACCTCAATCAAATCTCTTATGATTATACAGTGGAAGTGAGAAATAGATTTAAGGGACTAGATTTAAGGGGCCTGATGAACTATGGACTGAGGTTCCTGACGTTGTGCAGGAGACAGGGATCAAGACCATCCCCATGGAAAAGAAATGCAAAAAAGCAAAATGGCTTTCTGGGGAGGCCTTACAATTAGCTGTGAAAGAAGAGAAGCGAAAAGCAAAGGAGAAAAGGAAAGATATAAGCATCTGAATGCAGAGTTCCAAAGAATAGCAAGAAAGACTTCCTCAGTGATCAATGCAAAGAAATAGAGGAAAACAACAGAATAGGAAAGACTAGAGATCTCTTTAAGAAAATTAGAGATACCAAGGGAATATTTCATGCAAAGATTGGCTCAATAAAGGACAGAAATGGTATGGACCTAACAGAAGTAGAAGATATTAAGAAGAGGTTGCAAGAATACACAGAAGAACTGCACAAAAAAGATCTTCAAGACCAAGATAATCACAACGGTGTGATCACTCAATATGGGTAATAATCATAATAAAAAAATAATTACAAGAAAATGTAGCAAATATATATACAAATTCAGTATTCTGGTAAGGGAAACAAAAATGAAAGAATGAAAGCAAAAAATTAACAATAATAAAATAGTTTCACAAAATGAAAAAATTGAAGAAGGATATTAAGTCCAATATTCTTGCACCCATTTTGCTGAAAATTAAGTTAGACTAAACTGTTATAAATTTACAATGACAAGACCAGCAGTCTTCAACAGGAAGTGATTTTCACCCCCAGAGGACATTTGGTAAAACCTGGAGATACTTGTGATCATCGTGGCCAAGGGGGTGCCATGGCACCCGGCAGGTTGGACCAAGGGAGCTGCTGAACACCTGACAATGCTCAGAACAGCCCCCGGCAACATTGAATTAGTTATCCACTCAAAATGTCAGTGGTGCTCAGGCTGAGAAACTGAACTACACTAAAATAAAGGCTATATTTCTCATTTCATACTTAATAAATCCTTCTGTCTTCCCAATAATTTCATAGCTATTATTTTATACATGTATCTGGACTGGGTGAACTCACAACAGTTGCTACCAAGATTCTGGCAAACTCTAATAAGCAGCACCCTTTATAGGGTGCTGTCTCAACCAAAGCCATCTCTGCTAGGGAACACCATGTATTTCACTTGTATCAGGAATCTGCTTCTCACATAAATCTGTGCATTATTCAGATAGGCATGGTCAGATTTGTTAGGCACCAAGAACTAGCAGATGAAGCTTAGACACTTGTGAAGTGACCATCAAGGAGCCAACCCAAAAACATGGATGTGAAGAATGCAGAAAATAATCATATAGATATTAGGTTAAGTAAGAGTGCATTAATGCAGTACAGGAATGAACATACACGGAGGGACTTCCCTGGTGGTCCAGTGGTTAAGAATCCACCTTGCAATGCAAGGAGGCAAGTTCAACCCCTGGTTAGGGAACTAAGATCCCACATGCTGCGGAGCAACTAAGCTTGGGCACTGCAACTACTGAGCCTGCTCGCCACAACTAGAGAGTTTGTGCATCACAACAAAGATTCTGCATGCTGCAACTAAGACCCAATGCAGCCGAATAAATATATAAATTTATATATTTATATATATATATATATATATATACACCGAATCAAAATCAGAGGAGCGGGAACTTACAAATTTAGCCTAGTTGAGCAGAATAATCAGGAAATTAAAAGTTTACTAAAAATAGATGGCTCCAAATCCCATACAGGAATGACAGGGCAGAATGAAGCACAATCAAGCATAGCACAGGCAAAAGGCAAGTTCAGACTGCTTGCCTGAGAGCTAGAGATTCTGCCTCAGAGTTAAGCAACCCTGGACTGAAGAGCCAGGCCCAGCTTAAGTGTGACCAAGGACAGGAGTGAAACATAAGGTGTATGGTTATGCATGAACAATATTAAGCATAAAGATAAGAAGATGTAGTCAAAACCGATAGAATAATCTAGAATTTTTTAAGCAATTATTTATTTATTTATTTTTGTTTTTGTCTGTGCTGGGTCTTTCTTGCTGGGTAGGCTTTTCTCTAGTTGCAGTGAGTGGGGGCTACTTTCTAGTTGCAGTGTGAGGGCTTCTCTTATTGTGGAGCATGGGATCCAGGGCTCATGGGCTCAGTAGTTGCAGTTCAAGAGCTCCAGAGCACAAATTCAATAGGTGTGACACCCAGGCTTGGCCGCTCTGCAGCACGCCGGATTTTCTTGGACCTGGGATCGAACCCTAGCTTCCCACATTGACAGATAGATTCTTTACCACTGAGCCACCAGGGAAGCCCAATCTAGACTTTTTAACAAGTCTTCAATGAGCTGATCATGTATTGTCTAATGAAACTTCAGAATCACCCAATAAAAGGAAAATTAAATAATGCTTAGTAACTTTCCCAAAATAAGCCTTTGATTCATAAAGTGATGATGATGATGATTAGCAATATGTAAAACAAATGCTTCGATGGGCCAAGAATAAGATATTATTTTTACTTTCTCATTTAATACAGTAGTCTTATGATGTGGATACTATCAGTAACTTCAACTTGCAGGTTAAAAAACTTGGTAAGAAACAGGTCAAGTAATTAGGTCTAAGTTGTGTGGACTTCCTGGTAGCTCAGACGGTTAAGAATCTGCCTGTAATACAGGAGATCAAGGTTTGATCCCTGGGTTAGGAAGATCCCCTGGAGAAGGAGATGATGGCAACCCACTCCAGTATTCTTGCTTGGAAAATCCCATAGACAGAGGAGCCTGGTGAGCTACTGTCCATGGGGTCGCAAAGAGTCGGATGTGGCTGAGCAACTAACACTTTCACTTTCACACTCTGTGTGGGTAATAAATGGCAGACTAAGGTTCTAAATTGAAGGAGATCAAAACAGTCAATCCTAAAGGAAATCAGTCCTGAATATTCATTGCAAGGACTGATGCTGAAGCTGACACTCCAATATTTTGGCCACCTGTTGCAAAGAACTGACTCATTGGAAAAGACCATGATTCTGGGAAAGATTGAAGGCAGGAGGAGAAGGGGATGACAGAGGATAAGATGGTTGGGTGGCATCACTGACTCTATGAACATGAGTTTGGGCAAGCTCTGGGAGCTGGTGAAGGACAGGGAAGCCTGGCGTGCTGCAATCCATGGGGCTGCAAATAGTGGGACATGACTGAGTGACTGGACTGAACTGAACTGAAGGTTCTAAATTAAATCTTTCTGATTCTAAAGGTTTTGTTGTTTTTTCCTTTTGTTATTAGTTACATCTTTTAATTGAGAAACTATTACATGCAACTGGTTAAAAAATGGTGGGAACTTCCCTGGTGGGCCAGTGGTAAAAAGTCTGCTTTCACTGCAGGGGGCACAGATTCAATCCCTGGTCAGGGAACAAAGATCCCCGCCGCACCCCCCATGCCTCATGGCATGGACAAAAAAAAATTTTAATAAAAAATAAATCATGAACCATAAATGGGAGGATTGTGTGTGTGTGTGTGTGTGCGTGCGTGTGCACGCACGTGCACGCACACACACACTCAGTCATGTTCAACTCTTTGAAACCTCATGGACTGTAGCCGGCCAGGATGCTCTGCCCATGGAATTTCCCTAGCAAGAATATTGGAGCATGTCACCATTTCCTACTGCAGGGGATTTTCCTGACCTAGGGACTGAACTTGTGTCTCCGTGGATTCTTCACCACTGTGTCACCTGGGAAGTCCATAAATGGGAGGTAATCATTCTTTTCTACTCTAAGATTCTGTTCCCTAGTCATCACACCAAAAATAAGCACTATTCCTAGCTTTTTATATATTCTTCTAGAAAGTCTATAAAAGTATCTCTTCCTCACTCTTTATTTTTAACACAAAGGGAAGCACACAGTGCTCTGCACCTTATAAAGCAATTTTTCTTAACCATTGTATTATGTTGTTTACTGCCAAGCATTAGGATCTTCTGATAGCATGTAAAAGATGAAATTCACCAAAAAAAAAAAAAAAAAAGGAAATCTCAAATGCAGTCATGGAAAGGTACCCTACAAGCACACCTGTGGATAGCTAACATTTTGGAGGGGTTTTTTACGGAAACTGTACCTATTAGAAATAGCCTCTTAGGTTCTTCTAAGCCTTATCATGGTGGTTGAGTGTAGCTGTTATCAGAGTGTGGTTTGGAGGCTATCATGGTCCCAAGACTCTCCTGGTGTTCCATAAAGTCAAACCATTTTCATAATAAAACAAAGTTATTTGGGCTTTTTGCAGTAGAATTTTCCAGAGGCTACATGATGTGTGATATTGCAACAAATCAAAGCAGAAGCAGAATCAGCTATGAGAAGAACTGTCTTCTTTCTTTAATTTATTTATTTTTAATTGAAGGATAATTGCTTTACAGTATCAACTGCCTTCTATTAAAGCAGATAGTGAAGTCATTTGCCAGAATGTAAAACAATGCCATTCTCACAAATTCTTTTGGTCTGGTATATTTTTTTATTAAAAAATAATGTTGCTTCACTTAACATTATCATCACTACTTTAAATGAATTATAAACAAATATATCACAATTTTCTCAGTTTTAATTTCCATTATGGGTAAACATTGGTGATCTTCCTGACTTCCCTGGTGGTCCAGTGGCTAAAATTCCTTGCTCGCAATGCAGGGAGTCTGGGTTCAATCACTGGTTGGGAAAATAGATTTCATATGCCACAACAAAGACTGAAGATTCTGTGTGCTGCAACTAAGACATAGCATAACCGAATAAATAAATAAAAATATTAATAAACTTATTTTTTAATTAGTAATTCAGTCACAGTCGTGTCCAACTCTTTGCGACCCCCATGAATCGCAGTATGCCAGGCCTCCCTGTCCATCACCAACTCCCGGAGTTCACTCAAACTCACATCCATCAGGTCGGTGATGCCATCCAGCCATCTCATCCTCTGTCGTCCCCTTCTCCTCCTGCCCCCAATCCCTCCCAGCATCAGAGTCTTTTCCAATGAGTCAACTCTTCTCAGGAGGTGGTCAAAGTACTGGAGTTTCAGCTTTAGCATCATTACTTCTGAAGAAATCCCAGGGCTAATCTCCTTCAGAATGGACTGTTTGGATCTCCTTGCAGTCCAAGGGACTCTCAAGAGTCTTTTCCAGCACCACGGTTCAAAAGTATCGATTCTTCGGTGTTCAGCTTTCTTCACAGTCCAACTCTCACATCCATAAACGACCACTGGAAAAACCATAGCCTTGACTAGATGGACCTTTGTTGGCAAAGTAATGTCTCTGCTTTTCAATATGCTGTCTAGGTTGGTCATAACTTTTCTTCCAAGGAGTAAGTGTCTTTTAATTTCATGGCTGCAATCACCATCTGCAGTGATTTTGAAGCCCCCCAATATAAAATCTGACACTATTTCCACTGTTTCCCCATCTATTTCCCATGAACTGATGGGATCAGATGCCATGATCTTCGTTTTCTGAATGTTGAGCTTTAAGCCAACTACTCTCTTCTTTCACTTTCATCAAGAGGCTTTTTAGTTCCTCTTCACTTTCTGCCATAAGGGTGGTGTCATCTGCATATCTGAGGTGATTGATATTTCTCCCGGCAATCTTGATTCCAGCTTGTGATTCATCCAGCCCAGCATTTCTTATGATGTACTCTGCATATAAGTTAAATAAACAGGGTGACACTATACAGCCTTGACATACTCCTTTTCCTATTTGGAACCAGTCTGTTGTTCCATGTCCAGTTCTAACTGTTGCTTCCTGGCCTGCATACAGATTTCTCAAGAGGCAGGTCAGGTGGTCTGGTATTCCCATCTCTTTCAGAATTTTCCACAGTTTATTGTGACCCACACAGTCAAAGGCTTTGGCATAGTCAAGAAAGCAGAAATAGATGTTTTTCTGGAACTCTCTTGCTTTTTCAATGATCCAGCAGATGTTGGCAATTTGATCTTTGGTTCCTCTGCCTTTTCTAAAACCAGCTTGAACATCAGGAAGTTCACGGTTCACATATTGCTGAAGCCTGGCTTGGAGAATTTTGAGCATTACTTTACTAGCATGTGAGATGAGTGCAATTGTGTGGTAGTTTGAGCATTCTTTGGCATTGCCTTTCTTTGGGATTGGAACGAAAACTGCCCTTTTCCAGTCCTGTGGCCACTGCTGAGTTTTCCAAATTTGCTGGCATATTGAGTGCAGCACTTTCACAGCATCATCTTTCAGGATTTAAAATAGCTCAACTGGAATTCCATCAGTTCCACTAGCTTTGTTCATAGTGATGCTTTCTAAGGCCAACTTGACTTCACATTCCAGGATGTCTGGCTCTAGGTGAATCCCATAAAAAACCACATAAAAAGATCCCAAGACTAAAGAGTTTGAGAATCACTGATTTGGTCATTTAGAGACCTGCTAGTACCTTATAAGTAACATAAACCTCTCTCAACTTGTAGAAAAATCATCTGAACATGAAATTCAGAAGGCAAGCATAAAAAGCAAGAGAAAAGTCCATATGAGTAACTATTCCCCAGCTGCGAAGAGTGGGCTGAGAATATTTTGCTATCTAAAAACAACAGATTTTTAAAATCTCATTTAAAAATTAAATGAACTTTTTTTCTTATTTTAGAATTAGAAAAGAGTAGGATTAGCAAGGAAGCAGTTCAGTATTTAATAAGCTATGGCAGAATGTTTTATACATGGAAGAAGGTTTCCTAAGATGACTCATAGATACAACAGGCCAGATGTCAGCACGGTTGAGCATTTTTACGGTTCCTTCAAATTCAGAAGGATAAACAGAATGTGATAACATGATTCAAATGAAAACTGTAGGAAACAATTTCCAAAAATAGGGTAGTCTTTTTTTCATGTTTTCAAAATTGCAGTTAATAATCCTTGCTGAGATGAAAAAGTGGGCTCGCCTTCCAAGGGCCCAGTTTCCCTTTTTGATGGTTCTTCTCTGACTGCACAGAGATGAAATTGAACTGAGGCCAGGACAACAAAAGGGGAGGGGGGAAGACAGGAATTTCCTTCTCAGGTCTCCTCCACCTTCCCTTTTCTTTCCCTGCACCCCACAGCATCTCTTCTAAGCCCCCCACTTCATGAGCCAGGGTTCTGGCTCCACCACCAGCTAGCTACAGGACGGCTCCTCTCTGAGTCTCAAATGAATTGTTTAAAAATAGGTATAATTGAAATTTCTTTGTTTTTTTTGTAAATATCATAATTTTTTTAGTACTTTTTCTCTGGCATAAGATGATGCTCCAGATGCATTTTTTTAATTTATTTATTTATTTTATTTATTATTTTTTTAATTTTTATTTTTACTTTATTTTACTTTACAATACTGTATTGGTTTTGCCATACATTGACATGAATCCACCACAGGTGTACATGCGTTCCCAAACATGAACCCCCCTCTCACCTCCCTCCCCATAACATCTCTCTGGGTCATCCCCGTGCACCAGCCCCAAGCATGCTGTATCCTGCATTGGACATAGACTGGCGATTCGATTCTTACATGATAGTGTACATGTTTCAATGCCATTCTCCCAAATCATCCCACCCTCTCCCTCTCCCTCTGATTCCAAAAGTCTGCTCTACACATCTGTGTCTCTTTTGCTATCTCGCATACAGGGTTATCATTGCCATCTTTCTAAATTCCATATATATGTGTTAGTATACTGTATTGGTGTTTTTCTTTCTGGCTTACTTCACTCTGTATAATCAGCTCCAGTTTCATCCATCTCATCAGAACTGATTTAAATGTATTCTTTTTAACGGCTGAGTAATACTCCATTGTGTATATGTACCACAGCTTTCTTATCCATTCATCTGTTGATGGACATCTAGGTTGTTTCCATGTCCTGGCTATTATAAACAGTGCTGTGATGAACATTGGGGTACATGTGTCTCTTTCAGTTCAGGTGTCCTTGGTGTGTGTGCCCAGCAGTGGGATTGCTGGGTCATAAGGCAATTCTATTTGCAATTTTTTAAGGAATCTCCACACTGTACTCCATAGTGGCTGGACTAGTTTGCATTCCCACCAACGGTGTAGGAGGGTTCCCTTTTCTCCACACCCTCTCCAGCATTTATTGCTTGCAGATTTTTGGATTGCAGACATTCTGACTGGTGTGAAGTGGTAACTCATTGTGGTTTTGATTTGCATTTCTCTAATAATGAGTGATGTTGAGCATCTTTTCATGTGTTTGTTAGCCATCTGTATGTCTTCGTAGGCAAAACACTCTCTGACATAAATCACAGCAGGATCCTCTATGACCCACCTCCCAGAATTCTGGAAATAAAAGCAAAAATAAACAAATGGGATCTAATTAAAATTAAAAGCTTCTGCACAACAAAGGAAAATATAAGCAAGGTGAAAAGACAGCCTTCTGAATGGGAGAAAATAATAGCAAATGAAGCAACTGACAAACAACTAATCTCAAAAATATACAAGCAACTTATGCAGCTCAATTCCAGAAAAATAAACAACCCAATCAAAAAATGGGGCAAATAACTAAATAGACATTTCTCCAAAGAAGACATACGGATGACTAATTGATATTTCTTAAGAGAGTAGACTTTATTTTCTTGGGCTCCAAAATCACTGCAGACAGTGATTGCAGCCATGAAACTAAAGACGCTTGGCTCCTTGGAAGAAAAGCTATGACAAGCCTTCAGTTCAGTTCAGTCACTCAGTCATGACCAACTCTTTGCGACCCCATGGACTGCAGCATACCAGGCTTTCCTGTCCATCACCAACTCCCAGAGCTTGCTCATACAAAAGCAGAGACATCACTTTGCCGACAAAGGTACATCTCCTCAAAGCTATGGTTTTTCCAGGAGTCAAATACGGATGTGAGAGTTAGATCATAGAGAAGGCTGAATGCCAAAGAACTGATGCTTTCAAACTGTGGTGCTGGAGAAGACTGTTGAGAGTCCCTTGGACAGCAAAGAGATCAAACCAGTCAATCCTAAAGGAAATCAATCCTGAATGTTCATTGGAAGGATTGATGCTGAAGCTGAAGCTCCAATACTTTGGCTACATCTTTGGCGAAGAGCTGACTCATTGGAAAAGACCATGATGCTGGGAAAGATTGAGGGCAGGAGGAGAAGAGGGCAACAGAGGATGAGATGATTGGATGGCATCGCTGACTCAATGGACATGAATTTGACCAAACCCTGGGTGAGAGTGGACAGGGAAGCCTGGCCTGCTGCAGTCCACAGGGTCTACTAAACAACAACAGCCAAGACAGGTAGAACTTAAATGTTCTCATGGAGGAAAAAGAAAGATAAATATGTAAAGTGATAAACTTGTTAATTAACCAAATGGGGGAATCCTTTCACAATATTTTGTTGCTGTTTGATCACTAAGTCGTATCTGACTCTGCGACTCCATGGACCATAGCCCACCAGGTTTCTCTGTCCATGGGATTTCCCAGGCAAGAATACTGGAGTGAGCTGACGTTTCCTTCTCCAGGGGCTCTTTCCAACTCGAGGATTCACCCTGCATCTCCTGCACTGGTAGACAGATTCTTTACCACTGAGCCACCTGGGAAGTCCTCACAATATATAAAAGTATATCAAATTATTGAGATGTATGGTTTAAATATCTTACAATTTTATACATCTGTTATACCTCAATAAAGTTGACATTTGTTAAATTATTTTTAAATGGGAACAACAGTTATGCTTATCTGAAAACACTGTCTTTATAATTCCAGACCCAATTGGCATGTTATTACTGCATTGGCCCAAAAAGGTTGTTTGGGTTTTTCCATAACATTCTAGGGGGAAATGGACAAACTTTTTGGCTAACCCACTGTCATTAACCTCCTTATATTCAATCTACTGTAGAATATTCACAGTAGGCATGCAAGGTGGGGGTGTCCGAGATACTCTGTCAGTCCTGATGAGAGCTGGGTGAGAAGTCTGTGGCTTTGGGTCTGGGTGGGGGATGGTGTTGAGCAGAGGGTTAATAAGGTGGTTGTGAGGATTCTGGGGATTCAAGGATTCTGGGAAGCCAGGCTTCAATCTCAGTGGGCCCTCTTATTCCTATATGACTGTCCTTGAACTTCGGCTTCCTTCCCTATTACATCAGACTGTTACTTTCTTACTCACCCTTTTATGATGGATTATCATCTTCTGGCTCACCCACCATAGAGTCCACAGGACTCGTACTCACTCCTTGGTTTCGGGGTCAGGAGGGGTGGTGTAAGGGCCCCCCTAGTAATGGGTAGTGCAGCAGGATGGAGGAGGCTGGGGGAGGGTCCGAGTGTGCAGGCAGGATGTTGGCGCTGGGGAGACAGAAGGGATGCTGTAGAAGGCAAGGGGTCCCAAGTACTCTGTGAGTAAATGCTGTTGGAGTTGGTGCTGATGATGACAAAAAGGAACGGCAGGTTTTACGGAGAACATTCTGGACTGATTACAAATACACCAAAGAAGCAATTAAAAACCTCTGCTTTTTTAATTAAAAAAATTATTATGATAGTAATTTATACAAGATGCTAACCATCGCTGCTTGCTTACCATCTGTCTCTGCGGTGATTGTGTCTCTTGCTGGGCATATGCAAGCTCACCTGTGTTGTTTTCTTTGACAATAGAGCTCAGCTGCATCTGGGTGTTCACAGGTCACCATGCGGTGTGGTCATCGGTTCCCGGTCCTGAGCAAGACAATGAAGGCCATAAAACACCAAATGAGCCTGCAGGGTGGTCACAGAGGCAGCCGTGTGTGTGTGTGTGTGTGTGTGTGTGTGTGTGTGCCCCTTATTCTCTGTGTCTTCCATCTCTCCCTTTTATTGACCTGCTTTAGTTTGAAGAAGAGAAAAGGTTGGCAAGTCCTGAAGACTTGCCCACAATAACTGTGTCTCGGGTAGTGATTTAAGAGTTCTTTTAATGGTAGCAGCAAACTAAAACATTCAGACAAAAGGTCCTTGTGTGAGTTTTCAGCTATAAAAGAATTTGGAGAGACAGTCCTGATTTTATGTTCCTTATTTGTTTTGCAGTTTTTCATGCTATTGAAATAAATGACTAATTGGCACAAAATAAATTTTACCTCTTTTAGGAGGTATATACTTACAATGACCTTACTATTTTTTGTAAATCATCTTCCAGGAAGAAAAAAAAAACAGTGATGAGAAATATTCTCCCCCTAATAATGTATTAAACATGTTAAAAGCCAAGGAGAGATGCAAAAATAAATAAAATCTAGCCCTGATTTCAGAATTTATTACAACATAGTACCAGGGTCAAACAGCCGCGGATTCTGTAATTATGATATCAGGAGACACTGTGGCCTTTTCCCATTTAGCAATGCACTAGGAAGCTGCAGAACAAAAAGCTTATGTTTTCATTAAAGCTTTAGGTTAAAAAAAAAGAAGAGGAGGGCAAACAATGCTTAATTACAATATGTGATCAAAATCTGCTGAACAGATTTAGCAATAATCGTGATAATTTTTTAAGCACTAAATCCTGTATTAAGAAGCTCATCAGTGAAATGAGAGGGTTTTGATTTGTTTTATAGTGTCTATTTGTCAATTTGTTTTTAGTTTTTAAATACTAAATTCCTTCCCCAGCCACACATTCCCTGATGCCATTATCAAGTACGGTGGACTCACTTTACTAACTACAGCATTTAGATCACAGCAAAGATTGCAAGAGACACAGGTTTGATCCCTGGGTCTGGAATGTCCCCTGGAGTAGGAAATGGCAACCTGCTCCAGTATTCTTGCCTAGAGAACCCCGTGGACCGAGGAGCCTGTTGGGCTACAGTCCATGCGGTCGCAAAGAGTCGGGCACACCTGAGACACACACAAGCAAAGCAGAAGCTGAGGTTTTCGTGATCGAGTCAGGTACAAACCTTGAACATAATGTGAGAGTTTATGGGAAAGCAAACCTGAGACTCAGAATGCTTACAGGGGCCAGAGAGATTCAGGCACACTGGCAAGAAGTGATCATGAGCGGAGCTAGGCCTGTACAACCTGTATCCTGGTAGCAGTGAGGATAGGGGTTTGGGAAACTGAGAAATGACTAACTATACCAAACAGCTTTAGTAAAAGTTTCTCCAATTTTTTCCCATTGCAGCTATTCAGGTCTGCACCTCCTGGGATCATACAAGGACCCCAGAGACCAGCATTCATAGCTCTCGAGTATGAAGCCTCTTCTGGCTCTTAACGTGTGACTGGAGAACCAGAAAGGGGGAAAACTACTAGGATCTATTTTGTTATAGAGTAAATTGAATTTATTTAAAATCTTAGAAAAGAAGGAGAGAAAGAAAGCTCCTAGCTACAGTATATGACAAGAAATAGTCCCTTGAAAGTGACTCAGTCGTGTCTGACTCTTTGTGACCCCATGGACTATACAGTCCATGGAATTCTCCAGGCCAGAATACTGGAGTGGGTAGCCTTTCCCTTCTCTAGGGGCTCTTCCCAACCCAGGGATTGAACCCAGGTCTCCTGCATTGCAAGCGGATTCTTTACCAGCTGAGCCACGAGGGAAGCCCAAGGGTACTGAAATGGGTAACCTATCTCTTCTCCAGGGGATCTTCCCAACCCAGGAACTGAACTGAGGTCTCCTGCATTACAGGCGGATTCTTTATCAACTGAGCCATCAGGGAAGCCCCTGTATTCATTATTATTAATTTAACATGTATAAGATACTACCAAAAACATTTTAATTCAGTGTATTCTTTTCTTTAATTAAATGTAAAAATAGGCACAAGGGACTGCACAGACTACGTGAATTTTCATCACACAAAGATTGTTACTAATCAGATCTTTGTCTGCTCTGTAAAGAATTAGTTTTGCTTTATACAGAGAAGCCACACTGAGCCTCTGCTATAGAGACGGCAAACACTGGCATTCCAGTATTAACCGAACAGTGGTAGAAATGCCTCCACTATTTAAACAGAAAGCAGATTGTTGATACTTGGCACCTTCACCAAAAATTAGGACTAGAAAAAGAGACTCACATCCCATACATACATATAATATTTTTTAGGTATGATAGTGACAACCGTAAACAATTAGGTAGACATTGTATGCTTGTAGTAATGTTCTTAACAATAACGACTTTTACTTTAGCTATTTCCAACAATGCACTCTTGAAAAACTGTGTTGATTAAAAACTCAGCCATGATTCTTTTACAAAAAGTTCCTAATGTCAGTCTGCTAAGAATAAGAGTGTGCCACCTTGCAGCTGCCACTCTCTTCTCCCCAGGATTCTCTTCTCTCTTAAGGATGTCATCGAGACATCTCCTGGTTTAAACAGCCAGGTTGAGAGCACCCAAACTAGCAGACCTGGCAATGATTCCATTTGCCTCCATGTTTTGGAAGTGTCTGTAGAGCATCTCAATCTTCTGAGAAAGTTTGCAAAATGTGCCAACTCTAGCTCTCCAACTACAGGGGATCTGTTTAAAAATGTGCATATATTTATTCACTTAGCTGCACCAACTCCTGGTTGTGGCACACAGGATCTTCAATCTTCATCGCAGCACGTAGAATTTCCTTTTTCTTTGTTTTGGCTTGTAGGATCTAGTTCCTTGACCAGGGATCAAACCTGGGCCTCCTGCATTGGGAATGTGGAGTCTTAGCCCCTGGACCACCAGGGAAGTCCCCAACTATACATGATCTTACAACAGCTGCAGAAGTTTTGGGGTGCTTTGTGCTGATTAATGTTCCAAGTTTGATTGTTATTAGCGAGAGTCGGTAAATCTGAGGAAAGAATCGATTGGCTTATGGCCTAGTCTCCTATCTCTATTTTGTTTTCCCATAAGGTATCACATTTCTGAAATGTGAATTCTTTCATATCTTCTGGAACTCTGGAATAAGGGGAACTTTAGATCAAGAAAGGCACAACCTGCTACTATGATCACAACTAACAGAACTAAAAGGATCTACGGAGTCCCAGAGTCAAAGCCCCTGCCCAAGCTATCATCAGGGGCAGGGGAAAACACTCCCGCTGAACACACTTTACAGAAGAGGAAAACAAAGCCCTATTTTGGAATTTATGCTGTGCTCAGTGTATTCATTCTCATTGTTCTTTTCTCTTTTTTTTTGGCCTTACTGTGAGGCTTGTGGGATCTTAATTCCCTGACCAGTGACTGAACCTCAGCCCTCGGCAGTCAAAGTACTGAGTCCTAACCACTGGACCACCAGGGAATTCCCTTCATTGTTTTTAATAGAAGCAAATAGGCCAGGCATAAAATTAAATTTTCTCATGATGGCCAAATTGTGTCCACTTGAAATACATAGGAATTAACGTCCCCATACACAATATTTTGGAGAAATAAATTCAATTCAAAACGACTCTCCTTAATGCCAAAGCCTGGGAACAAAGTTAGGCTAAACTAAAGTGTTTGGCTAAGGTTGTGCATTCTCTTTACATGTTCTCCTCAGGCTTAGGTCTCTTTCTTGGTTTTTAGGGATCTCTTTTTAACTAGGGTGACGCTTCCTCATGGTCTTGAAGCCAGAGACCGCATCTTATTCATCTACAGAGATGACGCTCGTTTTATATGGCGCAAAGCGTTATGCAATCAATTCTTACTAACTTTTTATTAAATAAATTTCTTTAGTCAGTTTTAAAATGAATTTATTTATTTTTAATATGTTTTCTTGAGGGCTTGTCAGTCAAAAATCGTATGTGCTGTTATTATCCCATTTCACAGCTGAGGAAACTGAGGCTCAAAGAGGCTGAATAATAAAAGTAAGGTCCCACAGGAAGAGTTGTGCCTGAATTCACAGTGATGCAGGGTAACTCCAGAGGCTGTGCTCTTAATAACTTTACTGTATGCCTATTTTCTACCGGTTTGCTCTATTAAAAATACATTGAGTTCCTGCCATGTGCCAAACTGTCGCAGATGTTAGAGACAGAGCAGGCCTGGACTGTTACGGAGCTTACCCTCCAGGGTGGAGAGTTCAAAAGAATACGGGAAGAAGGGGGAGGGAGAGAGAGGAGTGGAGCTCCCCAGTCACACAGGAACTCCGTGTTTAAGCACTTACGGAAGTGCCAGACTGTTTTCCAAAGTGGCTGCATCACGTTGCATCCCTTCAACAAACTATGTAGGTTCCAATTTCTTTACATCTTCGCCAGCATTTGTTATTATCTGACTTCCAAAAAATAACCATAATGAACCTCATTTTTAAACTGATATATTTACTTCTGAAACAAAATCACAGATAGTGTCACAAATCACCCAGATTGTGGGGTTGGGGGGAGGCGGGGAGGGAACTTCTCTGGTGGTCCAGTGGCTGAGACTCCACGCTTCCACTATAAGGGGCACAGGTTCAATTCCTAGTCGGGAAACAAAGATCCCACATGCTTCACAGTGCAGCCAAAAAATAGAGAAAAGAAAGGAAGGAAGAAAGAAAGAAATTCTTGAATTCCGGAGCCCTGGTTAAGCCGGTCACCGTTGCAGAGCTTCTCTGTGCTATGCGGGGCTACGCTGCCCAGCACTTGGTGTTCAGGAGGCCCACCATCTTCTGCGGGCAGGTTTCCCAGATGGTCTCTAAAGGATCAATCAGGCTACTTTTCAACACAAGACCCTTTCTCACACAACTTCCTCCCTGCTGAGTCTGTGAAAAACCAAGTAAAACACTGCCTATTATACAGCCAACAGAAAGCCAACTGAGAAGTATGGGTTCGTTTTCTTTCTTTCCTTTGCATTTGTATTTTATAAGGGTCATATCTCATTAGGACAAAAGCAGATCAAGAGTGTATTCGACCTTTACCAGAAAAAGCAAGTCACCTCGGCTTACATCAGACTTGAGGTTGTTTTTAAAGACATAAAAAATGAATTATTTTATACTGGGGGTGTATTTTTTTACACCTACAAGTGTAACTTTTACCTTTTAAAAGACATGTTCCAACTCTTGGGAATATTTTAAAAGCTAGCCTAAGACAGTGTTTAAACAGTGTGTCCGTTTAGCAATTACATTACATATGGTACAAAATGTAATATCTAAAACCTCAGCATAGCAACCTCAGCCCACATATACTCCTGCAAGAAGATGCTGCAATTTGTAATAGGCACAAAAACTTAGTACACATTTGGACTTCCCCATTTCTTTTTGTTATGATTAAAGAACTGCCAAACTCAGTAGAACAACCAACAGTATTTGTACTAAAAGTTGAGAAAGAAGTGAAGTGGGATTAAAACCATGACTTCATGCTCTTTTAACGCTGAAAAAAACATCAATAAAATGTAACTGAAAATTCTTACCCTCAGAATTCTTTAGATAGAAGTTACATAAAATTCTTATTTCCTGGTTTTTCACTTCACGCTTTGATCTTATAACTGTTTTTTCAGTGGGAACTCCCACTGACTCCAATTTAAATAAATACGGTTTGTTATGAGCTCGGCTTCCTTGGCCAGGCACCACTGGGAAGCGTGTGCTCAGTACCTATAGTACAGTCAGTCCTTCCAGAATTTTCTTTTGCTAGTTACATAAAACATCTCACACTCCTTTGCCTACACCATTTATGACTTTCAAAATAATACTATATTCAAATCATACTGAATATAACTTGTATCTTTCATTTGAAGACCTCACCAAACTTAATTTTTTTCTCATACGAATAAAATCTCTCCCTGCCCTTGTTTTCCAAGTGCCATGAATGTATAAACTTTTGTTTGTTGAGAAAGTTAAGGTAAGAAGGTTAAGAATTTTTCATGCAGCATCTATAATGGAAAAGATCCCAAAAAAGAATATATATGTATATATAAAACTGAATCACTTTGCTGTACACTTGAAAGCAATACAACACTATAAACTAACTATACTTCAATGTAAAAACTGGCTAAAAAGAAGAAAAAAAATGACACTGACTTCAGCAGGGCATTGGGGAGCTTTTTGCCTTGACGGAAAAATCTTAACACCTTGCCTTTGGTGGTGATTACATGCATGAATACATTTGTCACAGCTCACTATTTCCTTAAGATTCATGCATTCCACTGCATATAAATTACACCTTAATAAAGTTGATTTTTTAAAAAAGAATGCTTTTGTGCAGGGAAGGACCTTTAAAATTATCTCTAAGCCACTAGTTTTCAAAATGTGGTTCTCAGACAACCTGCAAACCTATCAGAAAGGCAAATCCTCGTGCCTCACCTGGACCTATAGAATCAGAAGCTTGGGAACTGAGCCTACACAACTACTTTTGAACATATCCTCCAGCTGATACATGGTAAAGCTTCAAATCACTGATTTAGGCTAGCCTTTTGTTTTTGTTTTTGTTTTTTTTAACAATTGAGGCATCTAAGCCTAAAATCATTAATGTCAAAATTGGGATTCAATTCCAAATCTCTTGCAGGCTTCAAGGTGTGAAACATAGCAAGGCAAATCTCATCTGCATTTCCCCCTGATAACTGCTTAGTTAGCTCCCTTTGGTTCAGAGTTGTGAGTTCCAAAAAGGCTCGACTCAGCAAAGAGAATTCAGTGGTAATTGCTTTCAAAATCCTGCCCAGCCCTCCTTATTCCCCCTACCTCTACTTACATGATTTGTTGGCTAATAAACAGAACATTGAATCTGGAGGCCTGAGTTCAAACCTGGCTCCATCTCTACCACTAAAAGCTGAACACCTTCAGACAAATCACCTCCTTCTTCTGCTTTCATCTTTGTAAAAATAGGAGCATTGTATTAGATCATATTAGAATTAAAGATTCTCCATACCTCAGAATTTCATGATTCTCTCATCTGGGCTTCCAAATTTTCTCCCCATCATCATGCTTGAAGGGGGAAAAAAATATCTATTTCCTGGTGACCAGAAAATCTAAATCCCCAATGCTTTTATTTCGTACTTACCCTCCATCCTGACAGAATGTGGTCCACTGGAGAAGGGAATGGCAAGCCACTTCAGTATTCTTGCCTTGAGAACCCCATGAACAGTATGAAAAGGCAAAATGATAGGATACTGAAAGAGGAACTCCCCAGGTCATTAGGTGCCCAATATGCTACTGGAGATCAGTGGAAAAATAACTCCAGAAAGAATGAAGGGATGAAGCCAAAGCAAAAACAATGCCCAGTTGTGGATGTGACTGGTGATAGAAGCAAGATCCAATGCTGTAAAGAGCAATGTTGCATAGGAACTTGGAATGTCAGGTCCATGAATCAAGGCAAATTGGAAGTGGTCAAACAAGAGATGGCAAGGGTGAACGTCGACATTCTAGGAATGAGCGAAATAAAATGGACTGGAATGGGTGAATTTAACTCAGATGACCATTATATCTACTACTGTGGGCAGGAATCCCTCAGAAGAAATGGAGTAGCCATCACGGTTAACAAAAGAGTCCTAAATGCAGTACTTGGATGCAGCTTCGAAAACAACAGAATGATCTCTGTTCATCTCCAAGACAAACCATTCAATATCACGGTAATCCGAGTCTATGCCCCAACCAGTAATGCTGAAGAAGCTGAAGTTGAACAGTTTTATGAAGACCTACAAGACCTTTTAGAACTAACACCCAAAAAAGATGTCCTTTTCATTATAGGGGACTGGAATGCAAAAGTAGGAAGTCAAGAAACACCTGGAGTAACAGGCAAATTTGGCCTTGGAATGCGGAATGAAGCAGGGCAAAGGCTATAGAGTTTTGCCAAGAACATGCACTGCTCATAGCAAACACCCTCTGCCCACAATACAAGACTCTACACATGGACATCACCAGATGGTCAACACCAAAATCAGATTGATTATATTCTTTGCAGCCAAAGATGGAGAAGCTCTATACAGTCAACAAAAACAAGACCAGGACCTGACTGTGGCTCAGATCATGAACTCCTTATTACCAAATTCAGACTGAAATTGAAGAAAGTACGGAAAACCGCTAGACCATTCAGGTATGACCTCAATCAAATCACTTATGATTATACAGTGGAAGTGAGAAATAGATTTAAGGGCCTAGATCTGATAGACAGAGTGCCTGATGAACTATGGAATGAGGTTCGTGACATTGTACAGGAGACAGGGATCAAGACCATCCCCATGGAAAAGAAATACAAAAAAGCAAAATGGCTGTCTGGGGAGGCCTTACAAATAGCTGTGAAAAGAAGAGAAGCGAAAAGCAAAGGAGAAAAGGAAAGATATAAGCATCTGAATGCAGAGTTCCAAAGAATAGCAAGAAGAGATAAGAAAGCCTTCTTCAGTGATCAGTGCAAAGAAATAGAGGAAAAGAACAGAATGGGAAAGACTAGAGATGTCTTTAAGAAAATTAGAGATCCCAAGGGAACATTTCACGCGAAGATGGGCTCGATAAAGGACAGAAATGGTATGGACCTAACAGAAGCAGAAGATATTAAGAAGAGGTAGCAAGAATACACGGAAGAGCTGTACAAAAAAGATCTTCACAACCCAGATAATCATGATGATGTGATCATTCATCTAGAGCCAGACATGTTGGAATGCTAAGTCAAGTGGGTCTTAGGAAGCATCACTACGAACAAAGCTAGGGGAGGTGATGGAATTCCAGTTGAGATATTTCAAATCCTGAAAGATGATGCTGTGAAAGTGCTGCACTCAATATGCCAGCAAATTTCAAAAACTAATCAGTGGCCGCAGGACTGGAAAAGGTCAGTTTTCATTCCAATCCCAAAGAAAGGCAATGCCAAAGAATGCTCAAACTACCACACAATTGCACTCATCTCACATGCTAGTAAAGTAATGCTCAAAATTCTCCAAGCCAGGCTTCAGCAATACATGATCCGTGAACTTCCTGATGTTCAAGCTGGATTTAGAAAAGGCAGAGGAACCAGAGATCAAATTGCCAACATCCGCTGGATCATCGAAAAAGCAAGAGAGTTCCAGAAAAATGTCTATTTCTGCTTTCTTGACTATGCCAAAGCCTTTGACTGTGTGGGTCACAATAAACTGTGGAAAATTCTGAAAGAGATGGGAATACCAGACCACCTGACCTGCCTCTTGAGAAATCTGTATGCAGGTCAGGAAGCAACAGTTAGAGCTGGACATGGAACAACAGACTGGTTCCAAATAGGAAAAGGAGTACGTCAAGGCTGTATATTGTCACCCTGATTATTTAACTTCTATGCAGAGTACATCATGAGAAACGCTGGACTGGAAGAAACACAAGCTGGAATCAAGATTGCTGGGAGAAATATCAATAACCTCAGATATGCAGATGACACCACCATTATGGCAGAAAGTAAAGAGGAACTATAAAGCCTCTTGATGAAAGTGAAAGAGGAGAGCAAAAAAGTTGGCTTAAAGCTCAACATTCAGAAAATGAAGATCATGGCATCCAGTCCCATCACTTCATGGCAAACAGATGGGGAAACGGTGGAAACAGTGTCAGACTTTATGTTTTTGGGCTCCAAAATCACTGCAGGTGGTGACTGCAGCCATGAAATTAAAAGACACTTACTACTTGGAAGAAAAGTTATGATCAACCTAGATAGCATCTTCAAAAGCAGAGATATTACTTTCCCGACTAAGGTCTGTCTACTCAAGGCTATGGTTTTTCCTGTGGTCATGTATGGATGTGAGAGTTGGACTGTGAAGAAGGCTGAGCACCGAAGCATTGATGCGTTTGAACTGTGGTGTTGGAGAAGACTCTTGAGAGTCCCTTGGACTGCAAAGAGATCCAACCAGTCCATTCTGAAGGAGATCAACCCTGGGATTTCTTTGGAAGGAATGATGCTAAAGCTGAAACTCCAGTACTTTGGCCAGTTCATGCGAAGAGTTGACTCATTGGAAAAGACTCTGATGCTGGGAGGGATTGGGGGCAGCAGGAGAAAGGGACAACCGAGGATGAGATGGCTGGATGGCATCACTGACTCGATGGACATGAGTCTGAGTAAACTCTGGGAGATGGTGATGGACAGGGAGGCCTGGCGTGCTGCGATTCATGGGGTCGCAAAGAGTCGCACACGACTGAGCGACTGAACTGAACTGAACTGAACTCCATTCTAAGCCTATGTTCTCTAAAATAACAAATATACTGGGGAATTCCCTGGCAGGCCAGTGGTTAGAACTGCATACTCTGATGGCGGGACATGGGTTTGATCTCTGCTCTGGGAATTCCCACAAGCTGTGTGGTGCAGCCAAAAAAATAAAAAAAAACTAATATGCTGTCATTGTTCAAATGTCAAAGTACATTTTGTTGTGATCACTAAAGCAGAATTTAAAGTCTAAATTATAAAATCATCAAGAGAAAACGATTGCCCAAAAGCAATGGCTATTTTAACTTTTCCAAGAGTGGAAATTTAACTTGCATCGAAATTCAGTCGAATATAATATTTGCATCGTTTCCACTGAGAATTTGACTACAGTCCAAAGACCGCAAGAAAATTTTAAAAATACTTAAAGCAAATAGTGTTATAATATAAATTAAAGCATTGGTAATTGGCAAAGTCAACTGCTTTTCAGTTTGCTCATGTGGTGGCATATGTTTACAGACATGATATTCAGTGTATAGATGCTGTTTATTATATGTGTTTAGTTGCTCAGTCATGTTTGACTCTTCGTGACCCTTTGGACTGTAGCCCACCAGGCTGCTTTATCCAAGCAATTTTCCAGGCAAGAATACTGGAGTGGCTTGCTGTTCCCTTCTCCAAGGGATCTTCCCACCCCACGGATCGAACCTGTGCTTCTGTGTCTCTTGCACTGCAGGAGGATTCTTCATCCACTGAGCCACTGAGGAAGCCCGATGCTATTCTATTCCTACAGAAGACAACATGCAACTTCAGTTAAAACTGAAGAGGAATAGTCCAGAAAGTGGAGCCACCTGGCCTGCCAGGAGTCACAGCACCAGTGGAGGGGTCTGGATGGTGCAAGGATTGCAATTACATTGATCTCTGATCAGATATTCAAACCAACATCTGAAATATTGATGTAAGCTTCTTAGACTTAATATCAGGAAGCCTCATTAATAAACCCCATGCAGTGTCTTTCCATCTCTTCTCATGACTCTCTGAATAATAGCCATTTAACAGGAAAAGGTCACTTTCTAAGAAAAGTCAGACAGCTACTTGTGTGAAGATCGTCCTTCTACTGATCAGCAATAGATATGTGTGTGTGTGTGTGTGTGTGTGTGTGTGTGTTAGTCACTCAGTCAAGTCAAACTCTTTGAGACCCCATAAACCATAGCCCTCCAGGCCCCTCTGTCCACGGAATTCTCCAGACAAGTATACTGGAGTGTGTTGCCATTTCCTTCACTAAGGGATCTTCCCAGGGACTGAACCCAGGGATTGAATCCAGGTTATCTGCATTGTGGGCAGATTCTTTACTGTTTGAGCCACCAGGTAAGTCCCAGCAATAGATACTGCTTCCTAACTTAAATGCAAGTCTAAAGCCATAAATATATTCTGGATTTTTAATTTCTGTGTAAGAAAACTTTTTTAAGGATAAGAACCTTAACAGTTAGCTACCAAAATAAAGATGCTGCTAACTTCCAAACTAAATTTGAAAGTACGTGAGAAAAAGGAAGAGAAAGAAAAATAACAGTACTTCAGGAAATTTCACAGGTTATTTCATTAAAACAAGCAACAGCAGTTTATAGAAAAGAAACATTGTGAAATCAGTATCACAAAGGATTAAATTAACTTCTTTTATTAACAGCTACATGAAAATACTTGTATATTTTATTTTTTATATAAAGAAAATAAGACATGCAAAAGAAGTTTAATTCCCCTAATGACTTCAGAGACAGTGGACATTAGGAAAATAAAAGCATAGTATTTTAATGGTGAAATTACCTATTTTTGTTGAGCAAGGAAAACTAGTTACAAAGAAAAATAGCACAAAGTTTAAGTAATTTTTTAGGATAGGAGTATTATAGACATATTCTATGCTTTCAAATTATGTTTTTAAATGGCAAAAAGGAAAAAAGAATGAACTGGGTATTTAGATCCATCAAAAAATATTATAAGTGGATCTTGCACCATATAAATTGTATAGCAAAACATTAAGTATCAATGGCTATTCCTCAGGTTCTTACTGGATGTAACCAAATCCCATAGCTCTTCCCAGGTAGCTCAGCAGTAAAGAATCTGCCTCCAATGCAGGAGACTTGGGTTGGACCCCTGGGTGGGGAATATGTCCTGGAAGAGGAAATGGCAAGCCACTCCAGTATTCTTGCTTGGAAAATTCCATGAACAGAGGAGCCTGGCAGGCTACAGTTCAAAGGGTAGAAAAGAGTCAGACACAATTGAGCGACTGATCAGGCATGACGCACATATGGATGGGATGGAGAAGTAAACGGGCATGGCCACCGTCAGCATCACCAAGGCCATCCTCTCCAAGGTAAGGTCCTGTTTCCAGCTAAGAGTCTTCAGGTTGGACCAGACTCGGGTCGGCTTGGGGGATGAGCAGGGAGCCCCTCCCAAACACGTCCCCGGCCAGCTCTCTTGGGTACTGCTTTCCTGTCAAGTCATGATTGTAATATAACTTCTGTTGTTCTTGGAATCAGCACAGAGAGACTTCACTTTTGGATACAACTGTTGGCTTAAAAAAATACTTCCAGGGAAAAAATATCACTGAACCACAGAGCAGCAAGAACCTTAGCAACCTTAGCAGTTCCTGACCCCCGCCCTTGGCCTCCTCCCCAGCAGCTTTCTAAATGTTATCATTCTCCTCCTGGCCCCGTCCTGCTCCTCCCTCCAGGCCCTCACTCTCAGAGAAGTCCCTCAAGTGGTTCTCCAGGACAATACTGTTCGTAGGGGAAGAAGCCCTTCAGCTTCCTCTGCGCTGTTTCAGCATCTTTCTCCCCATGTGTACAATCTACTGGCTACTTGTCTGCTCTGCTGCCAGGCATTGTGCCAAGCCCTTAGCACTTGAAAGAGATTTAATCCCAAGGGTAATTCTCTGATCTACAAAAAAAAGACTCAGAGAAGTTCAGGAATTCACCAGAGTTTCTTCATTCATGTACCCCTCCTCTAAGTTTAAAAAGAAGCATCCCATTGTTGATAGCCCTGTGTTGCATAATTGCAATTTGCTAGAGATTCCCTGGTGGCTCAGATGGTAAAGCATCTGCCTGCAATGCAGGAGACCTGGGTTCGAGCCCTGGGTTGGGAAGATCTCCTGGAGAAATGGTAACCCACTCTAGTATTCTTGCCTGGAGAATCCCAGGGACAGAGAAGCCTGGTAGGCTACAGTCCATGGAGTTGCAAAGAGTCGGACACAACAGAGCGACTTCAGTTCACTTCTTCAAGAGAGTAGATTAGAAATGTTCTCATCAGAACCCGCACCCCCGCAATAAGTAAATAAGTGAGGTGATGGCTGTGTTAACTCCATGGGGGGGATATCTTTCACCATATATACACCTATCGAATCATCACATTGTACACTTGAAGAACCTTACTTATATTTTTCATTATATACCTCCACAAAGCTAGTGGTCGGGGGGGGGGGGGGAAGTTTTTTAAATAAAATAAAACAGGACTTCCCTGATTAAGAAACTCAGGGGACATGGATTCGATCCCTGCTCCGGGCAGAGTCCGAGGAGCAACTAAGTCCAGGTGCCACAACTCCTGCATGCTGCAAGCGTCCACATGCTACATCTGCTGAAGCCCGCCTGCCTAGAGCCTGTGCTCCGCAACGAAGAAGCCATGGCAACAAGCCCAGACACCAAAACCAGAGAGTAGCCCCTGCTCACTGCAACTAGAGAAAACCTGTGCTCAGCATCAAAGACCCAGATGGCAGAAAATAAATAAAATTATAGGAAAAAAATAAATAAACCAAAGCATCTCTATTACACACACACACACACACACACCTGTGAATGCACACCCATGCCTCCCACCTCCTCTGGGGGCTTTATCAATTATTCCATCCTCCTGTGAGAATAAATTTTAATGTGTCAACTTGACTATGCTGAGGGATGCCCACATAGCTGGGAAAACGTTATTTCTGGGTGTCTGTGTGTGAGGCTGATTCTTCAACAGTACTTGCTGCTGCTAAGTCACTTCAGTCATGTTCGACTCTGTGCAACCCCGTGCGACCCCATAGAGGGCAGCCCACCAGGCTCCCCCGTCCCTGGGATTCTCCAGGCAAGAACACTGGAGTGGCTTGCCATTTCCTTCTCCAATGTGTGAAAGCAAAAAGTGAAAGTGAAGTCTCTCAGTCATGTCCAATTCTTTACGACCCTATGGGCTGCAGCCTACCAGGCTCCTCCATCTATGGGATTTTCCAGGCAAGAGTACTGGAGTGGCTTGCCATTGCCTTCTCGGAACAGTACTTGAATCTGTGCAAAGAGGAAAGACACGCACATCTGCGTGAGGACGGCACCCTCAGCCTCCCAGGGGCCCCTAGAGAACAGAAGCGGAAGGAAGGGTGAATCCGCTCACTGCCACCCTCAGCACATCAGCTCTGCTGGTTCTCCAGCCTTCCGGCTCCAGGCCTTAAACCAGCCAGTGGGCTGGGACAGAACCCCACCTCTGACTTCCCCCGGTCTCCTGATGGCCTTCCATCCCAAAATGTCCTAAATGCCACCACTTGGCAACATCCTGGTGCCCAAAATCTGGGCCTGGTCCAGGCCGGGCACTCAGGCCTCACCCATCATGCCTGCCTCCTGAGGGTTCTCACTGCCGCGTCTCCTGTCCCAATATGGGGAAACACACTGACTGAAACCACCCACCCTGGCCGGGCACCACAGTAACCATTCATGTGAGTTATTTTACGACAGGAGGATCTAGTAAGGAGCATGGAACTAAAAAGCCAGCACCACCCCCAAAGAGTTCAGGAAAGGTCAAAAGGAGACACCACATGTCCTACCACCTCCCAGAACCTCTGGCTGGAATCTATCTTGTCTGAGCAAGGTGTGTGCCACCAGGAAGGACTCTGAGTCAGAGTGATAAGTCAGAAACAGCAACCCGGAAACTAATCCTGTGTATGCATGCTAAGTCGCTTCACTGGTGTCCGACTCTGTGTGACCCTATGGACTGAAGCCTGGCAGGCTCCTCTGTCAGTGGGATTCTCCAGGCAAGAACGCTGGAGTGGGTTGCCATGCCCTCCTCCAGGAGATCTTCCTGACCTAAAGATCGAACCCATGTCTCTGACATCTCCTGCATTGGTAGGCAGGTTCTTTACCACCGGCACCACTTAGGAAACCCAAGAATGCAAGCCACATGGCTGAGCAGTCCCCCTGGGTTCCCTTACCGTGTTACTCTCTGCCCAGGTCTTCCTTCCCAGTGAAGTCCGTTGCTTTGGCAGCACCCGTGTCTCCACGGATAATTCATTTCCGAGTTAGACAAGAGCCCCATCTTGGGCCCTGGAAGGGGTCCCCCTACCTGCAATACCAACAGACTCTTTCCATTAACAGCCAACAAGGGAAAACAATCCATCCTCTATTTCAAACCTGCAGTCATTTCCCACTGAAATTAAAACAAAAGCCAAACACTTTGTTTTGACTAGCCAAGGGTGAGCTGACCCTGCCTGTGTTTTCACCTCCCCTCCTGCAGCCCTGCTCCTGCTTGTCCTTCCTTCTCTTCCACCCACCTCCCCGTCACTCCCAACCCCCTCCCCCGACTCCCTGGCTGCTCACCTGGGTGCCTGGGAGCTGCTCCTCCCCCTCATCCCGGCCTCGGCATCCACAGGGGTCCTGGCCTCTGGACAAAGGGCTCCTCTCCCACATCACCAGCCTTGTAGGCTGTTTATAACCTTCCCCAAATCTGAAAATGTTTTCACATGTTCAGAGCATGTGTCTGTCTCCCCCACTAGAATGGGGCCCCTAAGGACAGGGTTTTGCTGTTCTGCTCCATGTCCCCTCACCCAGCAACAGTATCTGACACAGAAAAGCTAGTCCATAAATATTTATTGGAAAAATCATATTCGATCCATTGCCTTATGCTCTCAGTTTACACACATGCTCTTGTTTCTTTTCCGAAGACATTCTGCCTCCCAATATGCATTCCACAGGTCCCCACTTCTTTCCTGCTTGCATGCTAAGTCACTTCAGTCGTGTCCAAAACTCTTTATGACCCCATGAACTGTAGCCTGCCAGGCTCCTCTGTCCATGGGATTCTCCAGGCAAGAATACTGGAGTGGGCTGCCACTCCCTTCTCCAGGGGATCTTCCCGACCCCGGGATCAATCACACGTCTCTTTATGTCTGCTGCAGTGGTAAGCGGGCTCTCTGCAACTAGCGCCGCCTAAGAAGCCCAGTGCTTTCCTGCATTTCACCCCAAATTGTCTTAAAGGAAGTTCCCTTCC